>NW_022681465.1:92739765-93082265 GCF_009764315.1 Trachypithecus francoisi
TTAATTCCTCTCTCAGACCCACTTCAGTGAAGTCCCTCTCCCACTACCATTGCCATTGTCAAGGTCAACAATGATCTCTGCTTTGCTGTGTCCAGTGGTCAGTTCTTAGGCCTCATCTTCCTGGACCTATCCAGGTCCTAGCAGGTGATACATTTAATGCTCTCTCTGTGTAATCATTTTTTTCTTTGGCTTCCCAGACACCATACCTTCCTGGAGTTGCTTCTTCTCAGTCTCCTTTGCTGCTTCCTCCGTGCCTATCCAGCTTCTAGAAACTGGACTAATCCAGAGTTTAGTCCCAGACCTCTGCAAGATCTTTTCCATCTGCATGCATTCTCTAGTCATCTCACCGAGTCTCCTGGCTATAAATCCCAGCAATACCAGCTTCTCTGCTTGCTCCAAGTAATGCCTCTTTCCCTCCGGATAGATTCTCCACCTTTCTCTGCCCTGGTCTCTACCCGGCAGGTTGGCTGGTATGTACTTTATCTGCAGGCCTCTGTGCCTTCTGGATTCTGGCTGGTTGTAACTAATGGTGAGTGGTTGCAAGATATTAAGGGGAAAGAGAAGAGTGATATTGAGCCTTTTTTCCCTCAGCCCCAACTGTGTGAAGACATTCAACCAAAGATAATGTCTCTCATGGACCTCCTTGGTTTTTTATTATTATTATTATTATTATTATTAAATATAGGGTCTCACTCTGTTGCCCAGGCTGGGGTGCAGTGGCATGATCGTAGCTCATTGCATCCCTGACCTCTTAGGCTCAAGTGATCATTCTGTCTCAGCCTCCCTGGTAGCTGTGATTACAGACTTGAGTCACCATGTCTGGGTAAAGTATCTGTCTTGATCCAGTTCTCCACCTCCAAGTTCCTGTAACCCCTGTCTCCCTTGTTCTTTGATATTTCAAGTAGAGCACTGGTGTTCTACCAGCTCTTGTGTTCCCTGTACCCCCACCTGTAAAAACAGTTCCTTTGTAAATAAACCCTCCTTAAATGTTCCTAATTTGAGTATTCCACTGTTTTCTGTGGCAATCCTGAGTGATACATCCAAATGTCTAGCATCATTTGGAGCCTCCCTTCTGAACTCCAGTCTTCTCCATCCAGCAGGCTACAGGACACCACTTCTGAGATGTCTCATAGAAACCTCAAACATCACGTCCAATATTGAGCTCCTTGCATTACCTCCAGCCTGATCTGCCTCCCTTCTTCCCATCTCAGCAAAGGCAACAACATCGTTCCTGTGGTTCAGGCATGTCTCTAGGACTAATCAGTCTTTATCGTTTCTCACACCTCACACGGTCCATCAGCAAATCCTGTCAGAGCTGCTGTGGTTTGGAGATGTTTTTCTCTTCCAAACCTCATGTTGAAATTTTTTGATCCCCAGTGTTGGAGGTGGGGCCCAATGGGAGACGTTTGGGTCATGGGGATGCATCCCTCCTGAATAGATTAGTGCCCTAATGGAGTTAATACCTTAATAGAGTCTAATAGACTTCTTACTCCATTACTTCCCACAGAGCTGGTTGCTAAAGAGCCTGGCACCTCCCCACTCTCTCCTGCCTCCTCACTCACCCTGTGGTCCCTGCACAGACTGGCTCCTCTTGGCCTTCTGCCGCAATTGGAAGCAGCCTGAGGCTCCCACCAGATGCAGATGCCCAATCTTGAATTTTCCAGCCATCAGAATCATGAGTCAAATAAACTTTTTTTCCTTTATAAATTACCCAGCCTCAGGTATTCCTTTATAACAACACAGTGCTTCTTTTCACTGGCCACTTGTCACCACCCCATTGCCACTATGTTGGTCCAAGCCAACATCAGTCTTCTCTGGATGAAATGGGCAAAAGCCTTGAATAAGCTTTCAGAGAAGCAGAAACACAAATGACCAATGTTCACAATACGTTTAATCTCATTAATATCAGAAAAAATTCAAGTTCAAATTTGCAATGTAAATTGCTAGATTTAAAAAATATCATAAGTGTCATAAAACAAAGTGTGAGTGAGGATATGGAGCAAATGGAACCCTAACGCCTGCTGGTAGAAATGCCAATTGTACCATCATGGAGAAGACAATTTGGATTACCCCCAAATGTGAACTTCCCCATGTGTACCAGGAGACCTATTTTGGAATGTTTACAGCAGCATTGTTTACCATAATAGCAAAATCAAACAACCCCTCTCAAAGAAACACAATTTTGAGAAGCTAGAAAGAACTCAGATGTCCATTGACTGAATGAGTAATTGAACTCATGAATATGAATAAATAAATTATGGTATATTCATACTATATAGTTTATGGCAGCGAAAATGAACGAAGCACAGCTGCACTCTGGCTTTCTCTTCAGTCCTGCTGGCCCGTGTCGCTCACACCATGCAGCTCAACTCCAGAGTGGATCCAGTTCCCTTCCACTTAAACACCACCTCTGACTCATCCTGCTTCTGGTCTTATCCACCAAATAGTCACTGGACCTCACCTCCAACGCAGGCTCTGTGTGTGTGTGTGTGTGTGTGTGTGTGTGTGTGTGTGTACGTGAGAGAGAGAGAGAGTGAGAGAGAAAGACAGAGGTGATTCTTGAGGAGAGGAGAGAGAAGATTCCAGAACAGTGTTATGATTCTGTTAGGCAGAGGAAAGAGAGAGTGGATGCTGGATATGCCCGCACGCAGCCACTACCCACTACTGCTGGTTTGTTTCTGTGTCTCCTATCATACTGTAAACTCCTTAAGGGGAGAAACCATGTCAATCATCTCTGCATTCACCTACCACAGTGCCTGGCACATGCCAAGCATTCAAGAAATATTGAACAGAAGCATAGCATAAGAGAGACCTAACTGGTCAGACCTATGGAAACAGACCTAACTGAAACAGAAACCAGGTCAAGAGCCTCTTGCCAGAACCAACACGCTACTTGGGAAAGCTGCTATCGAAAGATAAGGAAATGGGTGGATGACAAATTAGGAAGTAGAGGCAGTTTAAGGGCTACTCTGAGTGGCAAAACAAAAGCATAGTGGTCAGGTACAATGACCGCCCCTGGGGAAGGGAGCTAAGTTGGCAAGGCTGTGACCACCATGCCTTTTAATGAAATCTTCAGAAGTAACCCCATAGCAAGGTGATATTTTCCTGATCTTAAAAGAAGCACAGCAGGAGTTTTTGTTCTCCAGCCGCCAAGGCGTGGAACATGGTTTGCCATCCAACTGGAACAGCATTTTTGGCAGCAGTGCCTTTCGGTAGCTTTTCCCGGCTTGCCCCCCACATAAGCCAGCCACTGCTGAGGCAGGCTGCGGTGGCACCACGATGCAGCTGCACCAGGCCTCCTGGGCTCACCCACTTGCCCCTGTGTTCCAAATCAGCCCAGTGTTAATGCTTCATACCCCCATGGTGATGACTCGTTTACAACCCCTGTGTCTGAGAAGGTGCCAGAGAACTCAGAGAAGAGAAGCTCAAAATTGTCCTGACTTACAGTCAAAACACTACGATCTGGTCAGTGTATGCAAGTATCTCAGGACCAGAATCGACCCTCCTCCCCCGCTTCACATCAGGGTCATCACATGTGGTTACGCATGTGGTTGCACCGAAGCTCTGGCTGTGGTATAGGGGGCGCTGAATCCAGACTGCACTCTGCTCACTAAGCTTGTGGGTGGGGTGCTTCCTCCATCTGCCTGGAAGATGGGGCTCTTTTCTTCTCCTAGATGCTTCCGCTTGCCAAGCCAGGGCTGCATCTGCCTAGAGGGGCCCTCTCATCTAACTGGTACAGAGGCACAGTGTTCCCTTCCCATCCTGTCCCTAGGACAGACCCAGAAGCCTTGGGCTGATTTGAACTTGCTTTTTGTTCCAACAGGAAGTATGCAAGTATGCAAGAACCAGCAGCTTTCTTACTGGCAGTGAGACCATCCGAGATGCTTGTCCTCCTTGATCCTGTTCTCTGCCAACTTCCCATTCCCCTTCCTGCAGATGGGCCGTGATCCTGGCCTATCTTCCCAGCCTTGCTCATGGTTATCTCTGTCTTCCTGGTTGCTGTCTGTCTGCAGAGCATCCTCTGACCCATTGATCACCCTGCTGGTGGGGGCCGTGGCTGCTCTCAACCTGCCCCCTGGCTCCTCGCCAGGCTGATTCCTGGCTCATGGCTTAGCCCTGGACTTCCGCTTGTTTGTGCCTAGGCTCCTGCCTGATTACTGACACCATCCCTGAATGCTGCTGGCCCGGGCTTTCAGTCTTGACTCTGGGCTTCAGAACTTATAGGCTTAGCACTGACAGCAACCTCTGATCTGGACAGGAAAGGGTTGTTTTCCATGGATGGAGTGTATCTGTCCACCCCAATTAGATATCTTGGAGCAGCCAGGCCCAGCCCACTGAGCGTGCTACACATGCCCCTGTTTACAGATGGCCTCCTGGACCCTCTTTCTCTTCCAGCACTCGCTCCCCACCCTGTTCTTCTGGTCAGCAACCAGAGTTCATTCCACTGGTGTCTGTAACTCTGTTAATCTTTCTAAATTTCAGATGATCTTTCTCAGCATTGTTTAAGCAATTTGCTCACAGACTCCATCATAATATCCTTTATAGCTTTACCCAGCTTCTAAGATCCTCCCAACCTGTGTCTCCCCAAGGAGCCACCCTCTCTCCTCTCCTTCCTCCCTCTCACACACAGCCTGCTTTGGGATTGGGGTCCAGACACCATTTAGTTCTGGGCAGAAGCAGGGTGAGTCAGAAGCTGAGTTTAAGAGGAAGGGAGACAGGCTGCCCTGAAAGTGCGCATTGTTGTTGGAACGAGTTACTGTTCCCATTCTGGAGCTGAGCTGCACGGTGTGTCTGGACATGAACAACATGGGCCAGCAGGGCGACAGAAAGCCAGGATTGCAGAGGAATAAGAGACTAGACATTATGGACTAAATGTGTGTGTTCCTCCCCCCAAATCAATATGTTAAAGTCCTAACCCCCCAAGTGATGGTGTTGGAAGATGGGGCCTTTGGGAGGTGATTAGAATTAGCTGAGTGTGGGATCCTAATGATGGGAGTGGAGGCCTCATAAGAAGAGGAAGAGTCTCTCTCCTCATGTGTGAGTGTGTGTGTAGGGGTGTGTGAGAGTGTGTGACTGTGTATATGTTTGTGTGGGTGTACATGTGACAGTGTATGAGTGTGTGTATATGGTTGTGAGTGTGTGGGCGTGTGTGTGAGAGTATGTGTGTGTGTGTGTGAGTGTGTGTATGTGTGAGTGTGTGTATATGTGAGTGTATGTGTGAGAGTATGTGTGAGTGTGTGTATATGTGAGTGTATGTGTGAGAGTATGTGTGAGTGTGTGTGAGTGTATGTGTGTGTATGTGTGTGTGAGTGTGTGTATGTGTGTGTGTATGTGTGTGTGTGCATGTGTTAGTGTGAGTGTGTGTGTATGTGAGTGTGTGCATATGTGAGTGTGAGTATGTGTGTGCCCCATGCACCAGGGAAAGGCCATGTGAGGACACTGTAAGGAGGAAGCCATTTGCAAACCAAGGAGAAGTTTCCTCAACAGGCACCAACCCTGCTGGTACTTTGATCTTGGACTTTACAGCTTCTAGAACTGTAAGAAAATCAATGCTTAAGCCATCCAGTGTATGGTATTTTGTTACGGCAGCCTGAGCTGACTAAGACACTGGAGGAGATAATCCTGTCAAAAGCCTGGGAGAAAACATTATACTTTGAAAAATGAGCTTGGAAGTCATCGTGCCTCCTGCTCCCTTCCCCTGCCCCCAGCCCCACTTCTGCCTGGGATCTTCGAAGAACCCAGTTCCCTTTTCCCCCATAATTCATTCTGTCCACCTACTCATTCCGGCACACTTTTTGACCTGATTTCTATGGCTCAGCTCCAAAGTGCTTGCCTCAGTCCCCTGGCTGCAGGAACCCACTCTGTACTGCTCCTTTGCTCCCACCGACCCTCTCCCAAGAGATAGTTTTGGCATTCAGACTCTGCTCCCCTGCACCTGGCTCCAGTGAAGCACGAATGCAGTGAGGGCAGCAGTCCTTTCTTTACCCTCCACAGCACCTAATGTGATTTGGGACGTGTGTCATGACTAATCAATGTTCATTAATTGATTGATGAATAGATTGATTATAAGCACATTTTCCATTACACTTTATAATGTGGTATTTTTCTAAGTATGCTATAAGGACCTGTTGTACCAGAATCTCATTGAATGTCTTCTAAAATGCAGATCTTGGACCCCACCACACCCCTTGCAAACCAGAATTTGTGAGAAGAGAGCTCTGGCATTTGTATTGTGGTGGATGAAAGATGGTTACAAATTCTTTGACATTTTCCCCATCTAGAGGTGGGATCTATTTCTCTGCCCCTTGAAATGCCTATGGCTGCTCTGATCAATGGAACAACGCAATGCCAATTCCAGAGCTAGCATAGGTCTCTGGGAGCCCTGGGCCATGAGAGCAATGTGATGAGACCCTAAGACCATGTGGAGACAGAGGAAAACATGACTGAGCTAGCTTTACAATCACCCTCCAATTTTCCAGTCATGTAGGTGAAATTATCTTGGACTCTCCAGACAAGACCAACCACCAGCTGAATACCAGTGGGTGACCCCAGTCAATCACATGGAACAGAAGAATCACTCAGCTGAGCCCTGCCAGAATTCTTGGCCCACAAAATCCTGAAATGCAATTAAATGGTGGTTGTTTTAAGCCCCTAAATTTTAAGATGATTTGTTAAATAGTGATAAACAACAAGAATATGCAGGTGTCACAAATTCTCCAGGTTATACATTTGTATCCTAGAATGTAGAAGTCATTGCTATAAAAGGATCTGACATTAATGAGTAAAATTTTATGTTAAAGAATAGAAAGGATAATTCATTTCATAATGTGTTGTCTGCATATCTTAGGGGAAGGAAGATGTGGTAAAACAAAATCTCACAATTTATGTTGTTGGTACTCATTTTATTGGACAGCAGGCCGGATCTGCTCATAGCATAAACAAGAGAGGGCCTCCAGCTCTCCTGAACTTTTCTAGACAATCCAGTTGCCACAGACAGTGTTAATAAACAGTGTCACCCCAATGGAATAAAATTTAGCTTTGGATTTAAAATGTAGTGAGCCCTGAAAACATTTGGTTTGGACATGTTTCCTTAGTCTATGCTTCCAGGCCAAAACTAAGATGATTTTTTTTTCTGGTTTGTCTCTTGGGAGTATATTTTAAGACTAAGCTTGTGGTTTTTTTTAAGGTTTTATAATGAAACCTTTAGGTTTGTGAGTCACATGACTGACCACTACTTTTGCCGTAGTTTTGGACAAAAATCACGGACCCTACAAGCCCCATTGGGATTAGTGATTTTTGTTTTGATTTCCCAACAAAGCAGTTTGGACAAATCTGAGAGATTTTTCCAGACTCAGCAGAGATCTGTGTGAAACTCAGCATCTTCCTTGGATGCTTCAGCTCAGCTTCCGTGGGTTTGGATGGACCCAGTGCTTAAAATGGAACTCTAAAAGCATAAAACCACATGAGCCAAAAATATTTTCCAAAATGAGTTTAACTAAGCTGAAGCTGCTGGGATGTGTGCCCTCTCTGTGCAGACAAGCAAATGTGTCCCTTGCAACTTGATCTCCAACTTGCCTTCAAGCACATGGCATCTGCAGTGTCACCTGCTGAGTAAAGCTGTCCCTTAGAACTGAACTCAGGCCTCTTTAGACACTCATCAGAGGTGCTAGCGTGTTTCTAAACACTTGATAATTTAAGTTGGGCAAGAAATTCACCTCACCGTTTATTTTTATTTTGTTCATCTGAATAACAAAGTGCCCATATGGTGGTATCACTTGAGGATAGCTGACAAATAAACATTATCATCCTTCGAGCCAGTGGTTCTCAAACATCGGGCCTGGTAATGGCAGGGCTGCTTCAACACTGCTTAGGGCTCTGGTTACAAATACAGATTCCCAGGTAGCCCCGCCAAATGGGAATTTCTGGGTGGGAGCCCAGGAATCTTTGTTTTTAATGAGTTTCTCAGATGATTGTACACATCCAAGTTTAGGAAACACTTTTGTGTTTAAAAAACACTTCTGCTTCTGGCTGAGATGAAGTTACAGGGACTGGATTTATCCTCCTGCCTGACACAACTGAAAAACTGGGCAAAATGTATGAAAGAATGGTTTTTAGACCAGGGACATCAAGAGCTCAGCGTGGTGATCTCTGCAAGGGGAACAAATGAGGTGGACCATAGGATAGCCCCAGCTCACTGTCTGAGGAGTTTCTGGGCTGCAGTGCAGAGCATGGTGACCTCCCTGAGTCCAGGGGATAGAGCTGGGAGTCCTGGAAGCCACAGTGGCTAAAGGAGAGCTGGACACTGCTTGCTGTATGACAAAATCTCTTTATCAAAAGAGATGATTAGGCCTGGCGTGGAGGCTCATGCCAGTAATCCCAGCACTTTGGGAGGACGAGGCAAGTGGATTGTTTGAGCCCAGGAGTTCGAGACCAGTCTGGGGAACATAGTGAAACCCCATCTCTACAAAAATTAGCAGGGCATGGTGGCACGAGCCTGTAATCCCAGGTGCTCAGGTGACTGAGGTGGAAGGATTGCTTGAGCCCGGGAGGTTGTGGCTGCAGTGAGCCGAGATCATACCATTGCACTGCATCCTGGGCGACAGAGATGATTAGAAGGCAATGGTATTTTGCTCTCCAAATGATTTGTCTTCATTTCATAGAATAGTCATCCCATGGTAGGGACCTGGCTGCTGAATTACTAGAGGCCTGTCCTTCCAATGTTCTGTGGGAATATTCTGTGGCTTTGGAAGAGGTGTGAGAGGTATGCAGCTGCTAACATGGACTAAGGCCAAGCAAAGAACGAGTTTACTACATGCCCTTGTCTGTGTTTTTAAGGTAGAGATATTGACATGTTGAGATGTGCAGAATATTTCTGTGGGAAACACAGTGAAGTGTTATGTTAGTTACCTCTGAGGAACAGGCCTGACTGCCTGGGATGTAGTGAAATATTATTTTTACTGCATACTTTCTGTACTGTTTAAATATCTTACAATGCACATGCATTTCTTTTTCAATAAAAAAGCTAGTTAAAATAAAGTATTAAAATAAATAAATCACCTTAAGGATTTCATTAAATTTTTAATAAAATTTCATTTCATTTCCACAAACACACTCATTATATAACTCTAGGAAATATCTACAATGTAAAGCAATTGTTATAATACTCATCTGTGTGATGATTTATTCTATATGTCATTCACAATTTAGTTTATCTTTTATTCATCTGGCATATATATAACACTACACAAAAAATGACAACACAGTGCATCATTATTGTGTTTCAAATTGTTCAAAAAACAGGTTATTGTCTTTGTTGCCTATTCATTTACAAAATATGAGTTTAAAAGTGTTTAATTGTTTTGGAGATCTGGCCCAGTCCTACACAATGCCCAGCATCAATTATCTGGCTGCATACACATTCCTGCTATCTCTGAAATCTACAAAATTACTCTATTTGAGACTCTTAAGCGTCAGAAAAATAAGGTATTTCTAAGGCCTTCTTTGTCTCTATGTCTAGGTGCATATAAGATAGAGAAAAGCTTCTGGTGGAATAAATGTCCATGCCTCAGGCCATGGCCAGCACCCCAACGTGCTAACGCAGAGACCCAGGGTGAGGGCAGCTCTTCCTAAGGGGACACTGTACTGCACTTGCCACTGTGTTTTGTGTTCTTTTCTTAAAGTCAGCATACACATGTTTTTGTTGTTTGGCAAAAAAGATGAGCTCTATGAATTATCTAAAACTTTAAGATTTTGGAAGTTTAAAGAGTTAAGAGGCCCAAAGAATAGGTTTAATCAAAGAACCAAAGTCAAATAAAATGATTCTGGGAATCTGAACAACAGAAATCATTTCCATTCTTCCAAGCTGCTGATATCCCATCATGTCTTCCCTATGCATGGATTCCCACCACTAGGACAAAAAAAGCAAGTTCCTTCTCTCCTAAATTATTTCTCAAAAACAGTGGGAAAGGGAGGAAAATATGGATATGCTTGTGTATGCTTGTATTGGCATGAATCCTGGGATGATACACAAGAAGCTAATGATGTACTTACCTTCAGGGAGAGGGGGTTGGGGAAGGGGCCGGGCCAGAGCAGATGGGGACAGACTTCTCAACATATACATTGTGTTGATATTACCACATGTTAATGCATCACCTAGTTTTATTTTTATTTTTTAAAGACAAGTTCTGTCGCCTAGGTTCTAGTGCAGTGGCTCAATCCATAGCTCACTGCAGTCTCAAACTCCTGGGCTCAAGCGATCCTCCCACCTTAGCCTCCCAAACAGCTAGGACTACAGTCATGTACCACCGTGCTTGGCTAAATTTTTTTATTTTTTGTAGAGACAGGGTTTCTCTATATAGCCCAGGCTGATCTCAAATTCCTGGCCTCAAGAAATCCTCCTACTTCAGCCTCCCAAAGTGCTGGGATTACAGGCATGACTCCTTGTGCCATTTTTAACATTAAAGTTAAAAAATATTTCTCAAAGTTTGTCTCTTTTCATAAAACCTTTATATAATAAGCCTGTGCCTGGGTCGAATGGATTGAAGTTGCACAAACTGACTAAAAACAACAGGAAGTTGGAGCCTAACCCTGTCTCCCTCCTGTAGTTATCAATTTGAATGAAAAGGGATCTCAAGAAATTGTCATTTCTTACACAGCCAACAGACGCATGAAAAAATGCTCATGATCACTGGTCATCAGAGAAATGCAAATCAAAACCACAATGAGATACCATCTCACACCAGTTAGAATGGCAATCATTAAAAAGTCAGGAAACAACAGGTGCTGGAGAGAATGTGGAGAAATAGGAACACATTAACACTGTTGGTGGGAGTGTAAACTAGTTCAACCATTGTGGAAGACAGTGTGGCGATTCCTCAAGGATCTAGAACTGGAAATACATTTGCCCCAGCCATCCCATTACTGGGGATATACCCAAAGGATTATAAGTCATGCTGCTATAAAGACACATGCACACGTATGTTTATTGCGGCACTATTCACAATAGCAAAGACTTGGAACCAACCCAAATGTCCATCAATGATAGATTGAATTAAGAAAATGTGACACATATACACCATGGAATATTATGCAGCCACAAAAAAGGATGAGTTCATGTCCTTTGTAGGGACACGGATGAAGCTGGAAACCATCATTCTGAGCAAACTATTGCAAGGACAGAAAACCAAACACTGCATATTCTCACTCATAGGTGGGAATTGAACAATGAGAACACTTGGACACAGGAAGGGGAACATCACACACTGGGGCCTGTTGTGGGTGGAGGGAGGGGGGATGGATAGCATTAGGAGAAATACCTAATGTAAATGACAAGTTAATGGGTGCAGCACACCAACATGGCACATGTATACATATGTAACAAACCTGCACATTGTGCACATGTACCCTAGAACTTAAAGTATAATAAATAAATAAATATCAGACACCAATTAAAAAAAAGAAATTGTCTAATTGACTGATTTCTTTTGGCTGCCACTTTTCACAATCTTATGTCAGATGAATCTCTAGGTTCTTAGAACATTTTGAAAACTAAGAGACAAAATTCTACTCTGTGTAGCTTTTCCTTTTACAGGCATTTTGGGCACTTCACTACAGAATAACCTGTGTACACATTAGGAAAACAGAGGTGAACTAAACAAAGAGGAGCTAAAATGTCTAAGAGATTGTGTGTGTGTGTGTGTGTGTGTGTGTGTGTGTGTGTGCAGGGGCTGGGGAACATTGGGAAGAGGGTCAAGAAGGACTGGAGGTATTTCCCAGTGTAAACATTAGAGGTTTAATTTTTGCAAAGCAGCTTTTCTGGTGAAATATTGCTGACTGTATTTGGAAGTTGATAATATAATTCAGTTCTCCTCTGGGCATTGTGGGTACCCTATTATTTTCTTGGTTGAAATGCCTTCTCCCCACCCCAGAATAGTAGAGAAAAACTGAATAATTTCATATTGGACACTTTCCTTTTGGGGAATGATTTAAGCACTACCATATGTCTTCTTATTTTGTCCTTCTTCCATCTCTCATGAACCACTGGGCTTTGAAAATTCACATAGAAAACAAACACAAATAAACACTAGAGAAGTGTGTGTGTGTATGTGTGTGTGTTTAAAATCACTCTGGTGATTCCTCAATCACTGGGCCATGGTAATTATCCAGGAAGGGGTCTGAAGATATGCTCCACTGAAGGGGAGTGATAACAACCTTTAGAAACTGCTCAAGCCCTAGGAGCTAAAATCAGCCTGATGGTGGCTGCACAAGATGGGAAGAAATCATCATTGAAACTAGACCCAAGGAAGAGCACATGAAGTGTGTTTGCCATCAGCCACCAGCATCAGAACACTTCAGGCCCAGGTAGCAGGCGTTTTACCTGCGATGAATAGCTTGCTCTGAGGCACTCCTGTTGAGTTGGTGTCTCTTTCCCAGTATTGTGTGGTGTTATCGCCCCACGTTCACAATGGGCTGTCAGATTTGCCAGAGCAAAGGCCTATTTCTGAAGCATCCTAATCAGCCTAGAAATAATAGTCCAGTTACCTGATTTTTTACACAGTTCTTTACCTTTTCCCAGCACCAAGAAGTTGTGTAGCTAACATTATTCACATCAAACAACTGTGGAGGCTAAAGTTATCTCAGATTTGGAGCCATATAATTTACTTGAAAGGTGCAGTGATTTTTAAAGTCCATTTAAAGGACTCGGCAAACCGATTATTCAGAAGGCCTCTTGTCTCTGAAAGCTGATTAAATCATATAAATTATCAAGACACTTATTTCAAAGATACTGAGAAAATCAGAGTGTTTTTGGAAGGTGCCTGCGGCCCCAGCATGCCTTCACATCCTCTCAAGAAGAAGGGTCCCCGTCTCCTCAGCTGAATCAAGATGGGCTGGTGACAGTGAAGGATGGTAGAAGTGTCACTGGTGTGACTTCCAGTGCTGGGCTAGAAAAGACCATGCTGCTTCTGCTTTGCTGTCTTTGGCCACTTACTCTGGGGGAAGCCAGTCAGCATGTAAGAAGCCCAGCTCCATCGAGAAAGCGACATTGGGAAGCCCTTCTGGTCACAGCCCCACTGGGCCTCCAGAGCAGCCGGCATCCCCTGCCAGCCATGTGGATGGGCATCTTGGGCACGCAGCCCATGTGAGCCATCAGGTGATTGCAGTCTCGTCAATATCTGACAACAGCTTCATGAAAAACCACATGTGGCAAGGGAGCAGCCAAGCCCTTCTTGAGTTCATGACCCGCAAAATCATCTTTTTAAAAAATTAACCAATTGGTTTTTGGTTTACACCACTCCATTTTGGGGTCACTTGTCCCACAGTGCCAATGGCAAAGAACTTTCTCTCCTTAGATCTTCTGATCATTCCAGCTGCTCACTTTCACTTCTGGGTCTTTATATCATGGGTGCTTGTATCCATTTTTCCTTGGGTTTATCTTTTCACACATAGACACACAGACACATACACAGCTGCACATGGACAGCCACCCGCATGTACACAAAATCCATCACTTGGCTCAGTTTTACTCCCTGGGTCACTTAGTTCTACCCTCATTTTTCAGCTGAGAAGACCTGGGTCTAGAGATTAAGTTTCTCACCCAAGGTCACTTGGCTAAGTAGTGGCACAGCTGAAAGCACACCCAGGTCTTCTGATGCCTAGTCCAGTCTTTTTCTCATTTAATTACTTTAATTTCCCACTGACCTCATAAAATATAATGGATCAGTTCTTTTCTAGTTCAGAGACCATAAACTCTGAAAGTGCCAAACAAGATCCTGGGTGCAGTCCCTCCTTTGGCCCCCTATGAGTGTCCAGTGGACTCCAGGTAGCTGCCTGTAGGTCTGTCTGATTGGGGAGAGGAGGCGAGTGAAGAAAGGAAAAAGGGAAGTGCCAGAAGGACCTAGCCTACTCCCTGCCTTCTTCCTCCTAGGCCTGCATTCTGAAGGCACCACACTAATTATGGTTAGAGTGCAGGCGGGGATTCCCGAATGTGATGGAAAAATGCCAAACTCCTCCTTCAAGCTTCTATGTTGGACACTTCTAAAAGCAAAAGTATTTTAAAATGGCACATTGCATATTTTGGAATCAAGCTTTAAAAAGATGAGTGATTGGGACAAAAGACTGAGAAATTCTCTGGTAACCAGGACTGGGGCTGCTTAACTGTGGGCAGTGTGTATCTGTGTGCTTTATCTGCCGCTCAAAGGCCTAGGCAGGCTGTCATTAATGCATTCTCAGCCGCCCACTGCCCCAGAGTTGCCCCAATTTTTCTAAGCCCTACAGCATTGTCATTCCGTGTGTCTGGCGAGGGAATAAGAGCCAATGAATAAGAAGGCCACCCCCCCACCCCCGTAATGCTAGATTTCTATTCCCTTCAACTATCCTGCCCACAGTCAGATCTCCCTCCTCCACCCCCCACCTACCACCATTCTCCTACACCAAAGAATGAAGGATGATTACAAGTCTTTTACAGGAGGTGTGGCTTAGTTCAATATGTACTGTTGGTTCTGCAAATATGCTGGTGGGAGGTTGACTATGCATGTTATGTGCCATATGCCACCCTGTTGGCTGGCATGCAGTGGGAAGCCTGAAAAGCAAGGGCAGAGAAATGGATATTCTTTCTGCTTTTGAAGCACAGGCTTTAATAATAATAATTTTAAAAACAAGAGTTTTTGAGAAAAAATTCACATAACTACAGTTGTGTTAATTCTTCGTGGATTCCTTACACTAAGCACAATTTGCCTCTCAAAAAAGCAGCAGCAGATTAAATCTACCTCTTCAGATCCATAAAATCATGTTCAACTAGATATACCTCACTTTGTGTGCTTGATATATTCTGGAAAAGTTATGTGTAAATTGAATTTTGCAAATCTTGTCATATTTCAGATAATTCTCAGGGTGCTTTCAATTTAAATTGGTTCCATTTTGTAAAGCAAATAATAACTTTGTAATGCAAATAGTTACTCCCTAGCTTATTTGTTTTGTAAGTTTGGGCTCTTGTATTTACACGTTTTTTTTTTCTAAAAGCAAGGTACATCTATAGATAAGAGTAGACAGTAGGACTTTAATTTATAAGTAATACAATGTAAATATATAAAATATAAACAAAAATCGTTTTAGAAATGTGATCTAGCAATTTAGATGTTTGCTTTTTAGAACTTTAATGTAAGAACTTATGCCTGTCCCAAACATAGACCTTGTAGCATCACAGAGAAGTGCACAGTAGACTTTTCTTAAGGCAGTCTGGCAACACATAGCAAAATATGGAATCTAATTGTGAAAAGATAAACATACCAAAAAGTTCATTGCAGCATTGTTTACAATAACAAAATATTGGAAGGAACCTAAACATAATCAATAGAGAGATCATTTAAATAAAAATATTATTTTAGGCCAGGCGCAGTGGCTTATGCTTGTAACCCCAGCACTTTGGGAGGCCAAGGTAGGCAGATCACTTGAGGTCAAGAGTTTGAGACCAGCCTGGCCAACATGGTAAAACCTGGTCTCCACTAAAAATACAAAAATTAGGCCAGTGTGGTGGCACACACCTGTAATCCCAACTACTCAGGAGGCTGAGGCAGGAGAATCACTTGAACTCAGGAGGCGGAGGTTGCAGTGAGCCGAGATCATGCCACTGCACTCCAGCCTGGGTGACAGAATGAGACGTTGTCTCAAAAAGCAAACAAACAAACAAAAACAAACAGAACCAAAAACATTATTTTACTCTCATGCAATAAAATATTATGCTGCTATTTAAAAGGGTAAGGTGATAAAGAACCACTAAAAGGTTAAGGTGATAAAGAACCACAATGAAACAATCATTTTTTGCCTACCAGATTGGCATTTGAAAGTTTGATCATCTACTAATGAATGTGAAATAATGAGGTCAGGAGTGGTATGAACAAGCACCATAAAACACTCACTGTGTGGTTTTCACTGGGAGCTGTTGGTAGGGTTGGGTACCATCACGTTTGCTCATCCACAAGTATTCAGGAGACTGAGATGCCATACTCAATGTGATATGAGCTTGAAATATTTACTTGCAAAATCCTCAAAAGTCAGTTTTATATATTTTAAGAGATTCAAAAAGAGACGTTAAAGAATCATGTAATTTAATGAGCAACTATTAAAGTTTAATCTTCCTGAGATGTTTTTACTGGAAACATCATTTACTGGTTTTTTTAAGAGGAAAATAGGTATCCAGCTCTTCCAGAGCAGGTCCTACATAAGATTATTTTATATATTTTCAAGTTGGGTAGTGCTTTTACTACACTTGAGTAGTGGTTTTACTGCATTTATAATACTCAATGTTACCCACTTTGGGGTCTTTTTCAATCTATACTTCCTTTCTAGATTTACTTTGTTGAAATAAGTTAAGAATTACTTGACACTTCAGTAACCCTAATCCTAACCCTAACCCTAACCCTAAGCTATTATTTTAGATGTGATCCTAAAGACACTTTTGATTACCAACAGTAAATTTTTTCCATGTATAGTATGGAAAAATGGGGGACAAGGAATGCTTAGCAATAATCTCACCGTCCTAACTTAATGTTCTTTGTTTGTTTGTTTATTTTCTTCCAAGAGTACTTCTTAGAATTGTTATTTTTTAAAATATGAAACAATTCAAACAACAAGTAACATATTAGGACTCCTGTTCACTTCAGTATGGCAATAGATACTCTGAACAGCCCTCCACTGGAAACAACTAAAAATGCTAAATAAAATGTCAGAATTCAAAATTATTTTTGGCCAGGTGTGGTGGCTCATGCTTGCAATCCCAGCACTTTGGGAGGCCGAGGCGGGTGGATCACTTGAGGTCAGGAGTTCGAGACTAGCATGGTCAACATGGTGAAACTTCGTCTCTACTAAAATTACAAAACTTAGCCAGGCATGGTGGAGGGTGCCTGTAATCTCAGCTTTTCAGGAGGCTGAGGCTAGAGAATCGCTTGAATCCAGGAAGCAGATGTTGCAGTGAGCCAAGATAGGGCCACTGCACTCAAGCCTGGACAATGGAGTGAGATCCTGTCTCAAAAAAAAAAAAAAAAAAGACTGCGTGCAGTGGCTCAAGCCTGTAATCCCAGCACTTCGGGAGGCTGAGGCAGGCAGATCACGAGCTCAGGAGATCGAGACCATCCTGGCTAACACGGTGAAACCCCGTCTCTACTAAAAAATACAAGAAAAATTAGCCAGGTGTGGTGGCGGATGCCTGTAGTCGCAGCTACTTGGGAGGCTGAGGCAGGAGAATGGCATGAACCTGGAAGGCAGAGATTGCAGTGAGATGAGATCACACCACTGCACTCCAGCCTGGGCTACAGAGTGAGACTCTGTCTCAAAAAAATAAATAAATAAATAAAAATAATTTTTTGAATGCACCATTGAGCTGACAGAAGAGTAAAAAATATCAGAGGCAAATAAAATGAAAGCAGGAATCCTGAGAGGTGGGAGTGCTTACCTGAATGTAGCCTTTTCCATGGAGGCATCTGTAAGATCCTTGCTGACAATGATCTTAGGTTTTGATGTTGGCATGGGGTGAAAGGGACAGGAGAACAACCCCAGGGCCCAACCAAGGTGAAGTCTAATACGAGATCCCCATGTAAAGCTAGGTCCCCAAAAGGAAGCACTTTCAGTGTGAAGGTGAACAAGAGGTAAGTCCACTCCACAGATAGAGATAGCAAGGAAACTTCCTTGTCTTCACCATTGTGCTGAGTGGAAAGGAAAAAAAAAGTCTTCCCTGAAAATGTATAACCACAAGCAAACCTGCACAGGAACTTGAGGTCCAAAATGCATACTATCTGTGAGGACCAAAAAAACCTCAAGCTGAAATGCTTATTTGAAGCTGATTTCAAGTTTTAGTTGCTTTCAGGTATATGGCAGAAACAAACACAATCTTCTCTGGAGGAATCCACCTTCAAATCAAGCCTCAAAAAATTCCCACAATTGAGCACCAAAGGTTGTGGTCTGACCTTCAAAAGTCATAAGACACACAAGCAGTTAAGACACCATGGGGGATAGCCAAGAAACCAAATAGAAGGATCAAACCAACAATGACATTAGATATTATAATTACCATGACACATAAAATATGTGAGTTTTTTTTCATAGTCATGTTATTTTATTTTATTTTTTGATTTTAAGTTCCAGGATACATGTGCAAGATGTGCAGACTTGTTACATAGGTAAACATGTGCTGTAGTGGTTTGCTACACCTATCAACCCATCACCTATGTATTAAGCCCCACATGCATTAGCTATTTATCCTGACGCTCTCCCTCTCCCAGCACCCTCCGATAGGCTGCAGTGTGTGTTGTTCCTCTCCCTGTGTCCATGTGTTCTCATTGTTCAGCTCCCACTTATAAGTGAGAACACACAGTGTTTGGTTTTTTGTTCCTGTGTTAGTTTGTTGAGGATAATGGCTTCCAGCTTCATCCATGTCCTTGCAAAGAACACGATCGCATTCCTTTTTATGGTTGCATAGTATTCTATGGTGTATACGTACCACATTTTCTTTATCCAGTCTATTATTGATGGGCATTTATGTTGGTTCCATATCTGGTATTGTGAATAGAGCTGCAGTAAATACACACATGCATGTACCTCTTAATAAAATGATTTCTATTCCTTTGGGTATATACCCAGTAATGGGATTGCTAGGTCAAATGGTATTTCTGGTTCTAGGTCTTTGAGGAATCACCACACTGTCTTCCACAATGGCTGAACTAATGTATATTTGCAACAACAGTATAGAAAGCGTTCCCATTTCTCCATAGCCTTGCCAGCATCTGTTGTTTCTTTACTATTTATTTATTTATTTATTTAGACAGCATTTCACTGTGTTGCCCAGGTTGGAGTGTAGTGGCACAATCTCAACTCACTGCAACCTCTGTCTTCTGAATTCAAGCGATTCTCCTGCCTCAGCTTACCAAGTAGCTAGGACCACAGGCATGCATCACTGTGCCCAGCTAATTTTTCTATTTTTAGTAGACACAGGGTTTCACCATGTTGGCCAGGCTGGTCTTGAACTCCTGACCTCAAGTGATCTGCTCGTCTCAGCCTCCCAAAGTGTTGGGATTACAGGCATCAGCCACTGCACCTGGCCTCTTGACTTTTTAATAGTTGCCATTCTGACTGGTGTGAGATGGTATCTCATTGTTGTTTTGATTTGAGTTTCTCTAATGATCAGTGATGTTGAGTTTTTTTTCATGTTTGTTGGATGCATAAATGTCTTCTTTTGAGAAGTGTCTGCTCATGTTTTTTGCCCACTTTTTGATGGGGTAGTTTGTTTTTTCTTGTAAATTTGTTTAAGTTCCTTGTAGATTCTGGATATTAGACCTTTGTCAGATGGATAGATTGCAAAAGTTTTCTCCCATTCTGCAGGTTGTCTGTTCAATCTCATGATGGTTTCTTTTGCTGTGCAGCAGCTCTTTAGTTTAATTAAATCATATGTGTCAATTTTTGCTTTTGTTGCAATTGCTTTGATGTTTTCATCATGAAACCTTTGTCCATGCCTATGTCCCGAATGAAATATGTGAGTTTAATTGGCAAAAAGAATAATAGAGGGGATTAAAATTATATAAGGAGAAAGGACTAAAAGTAATAATCTTACAAATTTCAAAACAAATAGAATTTATAAAAATAAAAAAGTTGTAATTGAAATAAAAATTCTAATAGACTGGTTAAACAGATTAGGCACAGTCTAAAAAAATAAGAAGAAGGAGAAGGAGGAGTCAGGTGAAGTGGCTTATGTCTGTAAGTCCAGTACTTTGGGAAACTGAGGTGTGGGGATTGCTTGAAGCCAGGAGTTCGAGACCAGCCTGGGTAACAAAGGGTGACCTGGTCTCTACAAAATACTTTTTTTTAAAAAAATTAGTGGGACATGGTGATGCATGCCTGTGGTGCCAGCTACTTAGAAGGTTGAGGCAGGAGGATTGCTTGAGCCCAGGAGTTCAAGGCTGTAGTGAGCTATGACTGCGCTGCTGAGCTCTTGCCTGGGCAACAGAGTGAGACCTTGTCTCTTAAAAAAATTTAAAAAACTGGTAAAAATTATTCATAAGGTTGAACAGAGAAGCAACAGAAAAGTATAAAAGGGAAACCAAGAGAGTTTATAAAATCTTACATAGATCTAATAGGAGTTTTGGAGAAAAGACTCAACTTTGATAGTAATCAGGGAAGGTTTCTTGGGGAAAAAAAAGAATATAGAAGTGACTGGATGACTTAAGCAAAAAATTGGGAACTATTTTAAAATGTATTTACCAGTGTGGCCCCTTGTCTTTGTTGCAGGACCCTAACTCTGAGGTTATTTTACATGTAACTGGAAATCCACAGAGAAGAATTGGCATATGCAATCAAAATATATCACAATATGTATAGCTAAAGCCTGGATGGAGGTATTGGAGAGCAGCTTATCCTATAGCTATGAAGTCTGATATTTGTCTTCTTTATGATTCTATATAATTAGCTGCATCTAAGGGAACAAGAAAACAGTGTCTCCTGAATCTGCATATCCATACACTTGAATACACTCCCAAATAAGTCCATTCAAAGCAGTTTTAAAACCGTAATTTTGCAGTATCCGATCTTGTTTTTAATTAAGGTTTAACTTCCACCCTCCCTTGCATTGCACTGAAGGATTAGGCCAGGCCACATCACATCTGGCTGGGTCTGTGATGTCTCAGGGATTTAGGAATGACAAGCTGTATTAGAACTGCGGTCGCGTGCAGTCATCCTGAAATCAGAAGCTGAGTGCTCCCTTCCCAGCGGCGCTGGGTTTGGGGTAAACAGGTCATCAAAGGCAACACTATCTCTGCTCTCTCCTTTTTCCAGAATCTTGCTTCATGAAAATTCAGAACCTGAGTCTTGTGGACTTCTCTAATGAGTAACCTATCATCAAAGCCAAGTGATTTATTTCTTAATGTTGGCTATGAAGAGGGCAAGGGAAGAAAGAGGCTTGGACCAGTGTGAGAGAGAATCAGAACAAGACAGAAGGGCACTGCAAGTTCACCAGCAGGAGAGGCTGCCCTTGCACCCCAGCCAAGAGGTCCGTGGAAAAGCAAGGTCATGGGCCTTGTCTATCGGAGTTCCCGCTAATAAGCTGAAAAATATGCAAACTAGTGAGTTCACACAGAAGTTCAGACATTCTTGGGGCATTACTGAGAATTATTTTGAAAACATACAATAAGATTATTGAGGGGCTGATTTGTCAGTGAGCTGCAGCAGAGGCTCTGGGAATGTGGGAGCCTTTCCTGAAGCCGCCGTGGTGGCCGCGGGTTGTGGAGAGACACTTGTCTCCCTGGGAACAGGGCCGTCTGTGTATGGTCCGTCAGACTGGCTGGGCAGCTGTCTTCCTTTCTTCAATGACTGCTGCCACTGAGGCCACCTCTGGCAGATCTCTTGAGGTCATGCCTTGGTTCCTTGAAGCCCTGGCATCTTTAAGCCTTGGGCTTTTGCCTCTTCCAGGGACAATGTGCTGGAAAACAGCAAGGAGAAAAGCTGTTATCCCAAAAGACTAATCTGGGAGAAACAGACACCTAGAGATAGACACTAAATGGGACTGGGATAATAGCATGTGGAAGTGTTTTGAAAAATTCCAAGTGCAACATAAATCAAAGCTAATACTATTTCTGTATAACAGCATGGCTTAATGGATCCACAAACTGTAAGCACCGGGCCATGGACAAGCTGGTCCTTAAGAATAGAACCAATAGTACCACCTTTCCTCACTGTGCCTAATCCATAATTCAGCCTTGTGGAAATTCAACTAGACTTTGCGGTATACCATACATATTTGGTACCATGCAAATAGAGTCAGAAACTTAACATCAGTTATGGTCAGCTAAGACGTGAGGGAATAGAAAGTGGCATCTAATCGTTCACATTAATATGCATTACAATTTTCAAAGCACTTTTGCTTTGTAGCCTCACAACTGTGTGAAATAGGTAGGAGTTGTCATCTCTATTTTCCAGGCAAGGAAACCAAGACTCACCCAGGTGTCACAGTTCACCCCAGGTCACAGGGCTGATGAACAGGTCCCTCACAACTGTGTAGTCAGTGGCCTCTAGGATACTCTGCAGAAACATGACAGGATAGCACTCTAAATCCAGGAATTTAACCCGTTGAACTGCAGGCAGAGCAGTAGAGACTTGAAGCCCTTTCCTTTTCTGGGGCTCTCAATATTGCTGAAAAGCTGAAGTGTGCCCAGGGAGAAGGTGTGTTTGACTCACCTAAATTACACCTCACCTGCTATACCTTCTCTTTCAGAGCCACGTGTGCTCGACAAAGGAGAGCTTGCTCCAGAAATTGCAACCTGGTAATATTTAGCACATTCAGCACTTTCCATCTAGATGTTATCTCATTAACCTTCCTGGTGTCCCAGGGAGGCATGTGCTACATGCAATGTTGCTGAGCCTCTATCGCTCTAGGAAAAGGTAGTCCATTCTCCAGTCACCCCAGGATGAAGGCCTTTGGCTCTGCAGCTATTTTGCCATGTCCTAGGTGCTTTTAAAGGAAATAACTTGGGTGCAGGTGGCAAATGCTTTCTCTTGCTGTTTTCTGAATGCAGGAATTTAGAAGTCAATTATTGCTATAAAAAGGGGGCATTTGCTTCTCTATAATGATACTGAGTATTATATAAATACTTTCTTTATGTCTGGCATTTAACCCTTATAACAATGTGGGAAGTAGGTATTTTTGCCTTTATTTTATAGGAAACAGGCTCTTAGAGATGAAATACCTTGCTCAAAGACACACTGGTATTAGGTGGCAGCATAGGGTTTGTTACAAGGTCTGGGTGACTTCTAAGCCAAGACTTGAGGTGCCAGCATCCTACTTACAGGATTGTTCTAAGCTGTGACTTCATGAGCTAAGGGAGAGAAAGAGGACCCAAATAACCAGAGCCTCACTGGCACCACCTAAATCCACAGGTTTCCCCACTGCCCACTGCAAGCCTCAAAGCAGGTACGGGGCAGGGGGTGTAAAGGGAAGGGATGGACAGCCTGGGACCCCAGACTCTGCTTCCCTAAGGTTGCTCATCCATTGTAGAGAAGGTCTTTTGAATGCCTCTAATGTGGAGAGGTGTTTCAAGGCTCTCTGTGCTGTCAGGGCAGGGAGCGTGTGCCCTTGTGTTGCAGACAATCAGGTGGGGCATGGTGGGATTCTCAGAAACAAGGCGAAAGAAAAAGAGAGGACAGGAGCTGGAGAATCCACGCTAAAGAAGAGGAGCAGGGGGCTGGAGGGGGCCAGCTCACGCTGTTCAGTAAATGCTGCAATAGAAACGTGCCTGATGTTGCTGAAAGAGGACTTGCTGATTTGTGAAAGAGTGCTGTGTTTCAACGCAGGCGCTGCATTTTAAGAGCTGTCCTGCAAATTTTAGAAGGAAAAGAAATGTCCCGGGGGAATCTCAATCAAATGAAGTGGTGTATGCATAATCAAATCAACAAGAATGGAACTTTTCAGAGGTTTTCAGATGCCTTTATTGTATTTACATTCACCTCTGGGATTAATGAGAAAGTCTTGCTAATAATAGTTTTTATATAAAATTGGTTGTAACATAAATTAAAAAGAAAAAATTTGATTGTAAGAGGAGAGGTAGTCATTACTCAGGTTAATGATGACCCAGTACCATAATTTCACAGCTAGTAAAATCAACTTGCAGTAGCATTTGAGTCGTTCCTTTAATCTGGGTCTTGGACATAGGAACCACTGGCTGTGAAGCAGAGCTGCTCCACACCGGGCTGCTTGGTGACTTGCATACTGTGTGTAGAGTTTTTACATGGTCAGAGAGACTGACCACATCTAATACTCATTTTTACATTCTTCCATGGAAAAGTGGATTCAGATTAGGATCAGCCCTACTAATAAGCACCCCAGACATAATCAGCCACCTTCCCTGAGGCTACATTTCTCATGCAATGTCCTTGTTCTGGGTATGTGACTAATCACAAAACTCTGATAAAGTAGTGTGTGTTTAACGTAAATTATAAACTGGATGTTGGGCTGACATGTTGGCCTGATAGAGCTAAAACAGGTATTTCCAGCTTTGTCAGATCAAACTTATCACCTAATGGATACTTTCGGAAGTCTGTAGCTGATTCCTCATCTACTTAAGTTTCAGTAGCTTCTCTTCCCCAGATGAGCATAAGATTACAAACTTCAAGTAGCCATTTGGTTATTCCCATTGCCATTAAGTAGGTGAATAATAAACTGCTCAAGGACTTACACTTGCCCTTTCTTGTCCTCTTCCAAAGGGACAGAATCTCACTCTCAGTAGCCCATGTCATTATTTGATCATTCTTACAGGCAAATACTCCCTTAAATCTGGCCAGAGTCTCTCCTGCTTTAATTCCATTTCCTCTTTCACTTAGGTCTTGAGAAGTCTTGTAGAATAACAGTTTGACACTCCTCCCATAAAACTCTCCAGGAGCCTGGAAACAGCAACAAAGGTCTTTCATAGGCTTCTCTACCATAAGGTAAAACTTCTGATGCTTTTTTTTTTTTTTTTTTTTTTTTTTGAGACAAGGTCTCATTCTGTTACTCAAGCTGAGTGTAGTGGCATGATTTTCTCTTTCATCAACTTTAGATAAGCCATAAGAATACCGCAGCCTCCACCTCCCCAGTTCAAGCAACCCTCCCACTTCAGCCTTCCGAGTAGCTGGTACTACAGACACATGCCACCACGCCAGGCTATTTTTTTTTATTTATTAAAAAAAATTTTTTTTGGTAGAGACAGAGTCTAGCTACATTGCCTAGGCTACTGTCCAACTCCTGGACTCAAGTGATCCTCCCTGCTCAGCTTCCCAAAGTGCGGGGATTACAAGCGGGAACCACTGCACCCAGCAACCTGATTCCTTTTAACTTTCTAGTTTCATTCTGTTCCTCCTAGAAGAGGACTCCTGAATCCTCTCTGGTTTCCCCCGCCTTTATTAAAGTGTATAGGATTCAACTAGGGATTAATTGTCTCTCAAAATGAAAGTCTCAGGCAGAGTGACTCCAGCCCAAGCAAACAACCAAGGCTCTTTCTACAGTCTCTAGTAGGTTGGGGATGTCCCCCACTCATGTTGCAAGATGTCTGTCTGCAACAGTTCCAGACATCCTGTGCAATACTATAATGCCCAGTGAAAAGAGAGGGTCTCCTCCTATGAGTCTCTCTGTACTATAAGAAAAGTCTTTTCCCAAAGCTCCCTAGGTGGCTTACAGTCAGACCTCCTTGGCTAAGATTGGGCCACAGGCCAAAGTCATGAGTCTGCCAAGACTGTCTGGACTAATAATCCTTCATGTCCCCACCCAGCCTGGCAAGGGGAGTTGTTTCCTGAGCACATGGCCTTCAAACAAAATCAAGGCTCCACAAGCAAGGTGGAGAAGGGGGAGAAGGAGGAGAAGGGAAGGTGTGGCTAAGTGGCAATCAGCTGTCTTTGTCACAGGTGAGCACAAACGGGGTCCAAATGATTCTCCATACAGTTCAAAATAGTAACAATAACACAACAAAACAAGTAATTACTGAGAGCCCACTAAGTATCAGGTATTGTGAGATCTAGCAGGTTCATAAAGATGAACAAGATGTGGCCTTTGACCTGCAGAGTTAGCGATCAAGTTGGGGAGAAGATACATCCCATATAATTCCAAAACTGTATAGTATGTGATAAAAGAGACATGCATAGAGTGTTCTGGAAGCACAGAGAACAGAGGCTGGCTAGACTGACTGCAAGTGCTGAGAATGAGTTAGCTCAAGAAAAACAAGACTTGGGAAGAACTATGAGTTATGTGACTTCTGATTTTCTAATCTTTGTGTAGTATTTTATGGTTTGTTTGTTTGTTTTGAGACGGAGTCTTGCTCTGTGGCCCAGGCTGGAGTGCAGTGGTGTGATCTCATCTCACTGTAAGCTCTGCCTCCCAGGTTCACGCCATTCTCCTGCCGCAGCCTCCCGAGTAGCTGGGACTACAGGCGCCCGCCACCACGCCCGGCTAATTTTTTGTATTTTTAGTAGAGACGGGGTTTCACCATGTTAGCCAGGATGGTCCCGATCCCTGACCTCGTGATCTGCCTGCCTTGGCCTCCCGAAGTGCTGGGATTATAGGCAGTATTTTATGTCTTATTATTATGGCTCATCTAAAGTTGTTGAAATAGAAAATCCTTTCAGGCCTTGAGGGTGGTGTGAATTTCAAGGGTCATTTCCCATGAGTTCATTTTTTCATATTTTGTGTCTGGATGAAATCCATTTTATGATGAGTGAATTCCATGTTTAAACAAGGAAGCCACTCATCCAGTAGGAAAATGTGTGAAGGAGAAAATGAATGCAGTCTTGATCATCATGATGTCACTGGCTCTGTAAATGGGCTTGTTTTTAAGTATTATGAGAAAACTTCAGTAATTTGGACTGAGGAAGAATCAGAATGATTGAAAGTCATTTGGAACTATTAAAACACAGTTTTTATTACTTTTATTTAGGTCTAGCTTAAGTTTAAAATTGGATAGCAGAGTTGCTAATGAGGAATGTGTATTAAATAGGTAAGAATGATTTCCTTAGCAAATTTACCATCTCCCTAAAAGTGTTCCTCAGATGGTAAGGGACACTAGAATACCAGTGATTCTGTTCTCCTGTGTCTTTCCTTTTTCAAGTTTTTACAAGATTTACACTTCACTAGGAAAATCCGCTTTAACAAATATAAACTTTAGTCTGGTCTCTGTGGAGTTTATTAGAGAATTATGAAAACGTAAAAAGTAATTGCTTTTTAAAATCTTAGCTACAGAACTGGAGTTCTGTGTCCATGCTCTCATATAAGAATACAAACCTTTTTTTATAAATCAATAAGAAAAAGGTAAACATTGCAATAGACACACAGGCAAAAGTCATGAACAGGCAATTCAGGGCAACAAATCATATAAAACAGTTTTCTTAATAATCAAATAAATGAAAGTTAAAACAAAGTTATCACCTATCAAATTGGCAAAGGATTTTGTAGAACATAAATAAAGTGCTTGTGCCCATGGCTGACGAGAATATGGAGGAATGAACACCAAAGTTTTATTCTGTATACAGAGATTTATGTATAAGGATGTTTGTTCTAGCACAGAAGTTTAAAATAAAATGTCCATTAATAGAAAACTGGTTAAATAATGGTGTAGTCACGTAAGGGAATACTACACATCTGTTAAAAAGAATTAGGTATGTCTCGATTCTTTAAAATTTTAAAATGTATTACATAAACCAAGGGACAGAGCAGAATAAAAGTTATCCATGTGTACATATTCAGAGATATTAGTAATTATGTTTTCTGGAAGGACATATGATAAACTATTACAGGAATTACAGTGATTACTTCAAGAAAAGAACTAGAAGTAAACGATGGAAGATTTCTACTTTTTATTTTATACCTTTGTGTATGATTTGATTCTGTGCAAGGGCTGCTTTATTTTAAAACATAAAATGTGTTTTTATAAAAAATATAAATAGATTACATCATTGTAGAGTTGACATGGAAAATATCTACAATATAAGAAGAGAAAGAGCTGGTGCAGAATGACCAGAATGTTATGCCATTCCATTATGTTAATGATTTCATTTATATATAAACACAGATGTAGACCAATATACTGTTTGTATTAAAAAACCTGAAGGGCTGGGTGTGGTGGCTCACGCCTGTAATCCCAGCACTTTGGGAGACCAAGGCAGCTGGCTCACTTGAGGTCAGGAGTTCAAGACCAGCCTGGCTAACATGGTGAAACTCTGTCTCTACTGAAAATACAAATATTAACCTGGCATGGTGGCATGTGCCTGTAATTCCAGCTATTCGGGAAGCAAGAATGGCTTGGACCCAGGAGGCAGAGATTTTAGTGAGCCGAGATCAAGCCACTGCACTCCAGCCTGGGTGACAGAGCCAGATTCTGTCTCAAAACAAAACAAAATGAAACAAAACAAAATAAGAAAAGCTTGCAAGGATATATCTAAACTATCAATGCGGCTAACCCTTAGACAGAGGTGGAAAAGTGTTGACACTGCAGAAACATTTACTTTCTCTGTACTCATTAATTTTGTATAGTGGGTCGGGCACTGTGGCTCATGCCTGTAATCCCAGCACTTTGGGAGACTGAGGCAGGTGGATCGCTTGAGCTCAGGAATTTGAGGCCAGCCTGGGCAACATGGCGAAACCCTGTTTGAATTAAAAAAAAAAAAAAATTACTGAGCTAATTTTGTACACCGCTAGTAAATTATCAGAAAGGAAAACATACATTTTTCTGACTGGGAGGAAAACTCAGAAGAAAGACTATACAGTCCTCAGGTGCCCACTTCCATTTGCATGAAGCACTCCTGTCTGCCCTATGCAAAAACAAGGGTTGGTCTCCATCTCTCACCTGGCTCTTCCAGGCTTACTCTCACTCATTTCCCTTTTAAATCCCACCTGCAGGGAAGTCTTGATAGTTCAGAGTACGATAGGTGAGAAATCTCTCCTAGGATCCAGTTTACCTACCTGAGTCTTACCCAACTAGAAAAACTGGAAAATAAAAATCAAAAACAGAATGTTCAAACAGGATGCTGAAAACTAGCCTAACCTGTAAATGAAATCAGCACCTTTTAGAGCACCATGGATTGGTAACAGGAGCCAGCAGCCAGGTGAAATGAAAGGAACCATGAGCTGCAGAAGCAGGCCCTGGCACTCCCAGAGACCATCTGTGAGGTTCCTCCACTCTTTGAGCCTCCTCATTTTTCTCATTTGCTCATTATATCTATTTCTCTTGACTGTAGAGGCTGCTATGAGAATCTGTGGGGGCAGAAGGTATGCTATGAAAATGAAAGATGATTAACCAATGCGTAAGCCCTGGAGGGTAAGGCTTAAATCATGGGTTCGTTATGAATACTGCCTAGGAAATCAGGAGAACCCAAGATGTTCATTAACCCTAATATGCTCTGACATTATTAAGAAACTGCTATGACAACCCAATTCTAAAAATTCTTTTCAATTATTTTTCATATCAAGATCTCAAAAACCCCTGAATGTCACTTTAAGGTTTTCATCATGACTGTACAATAATAGGTATAAATGCTACTGGGCAACCAGTATTATCCCTATTGACATATTAATATATGTTCTAGCATCTCCCCTCCTTCACAGATAATGAAAAGTTGTTGGGTTTTGTTGTTGTTGTTGTTGTTGTTGTTGTTGTTGTTGTTACTGTTGAGAGCCACTATTACAGTAAAAATTAAATAAAATAAATTTTTTAAAGGCAGCTCAGATGTGTCCCAGTGCTGAAATCTCAGTTAAATGAGTTAAATCTCAGTATAAATCAGATTCCCAGTTTGCTGGGGAAACCAGAAGAAGAGGCTTGAGCAGATACACACAAGGGGAAGTGGCCGAACAGCAGTTCCTAAAGCTCAGGCCACTATTAACCTCTCAAGCAGTTCTTCTTTGCCATTTGTTTGAGTCTCATTCGTTATTACTCTAGTTACAGAACATTCCTTGTGCTGATTCACAAAACAAGATAATTTTTTGTAAGTTGAGAAAATATTTAAATGACAAGGTAGATGATGGTTATTTGCAGAATTGTGTTCCCCCCAAAAAGATATATTGAAGTCCTAACTCCCATTCCTCAGAATGTGGTCTTATTTGGAAACAGGGTCTTTGCACATTTAACCGAGTTCAAGTGAGGTCATTAGGGTGGGCCCTAACCCAGTAAGACTGGTGTCCTTATGAAAAGGGGAAATTTGTATACAAAGACAGACCCACACAGAGGGAAGAAGATACCAAGAAACAGGAAGAAGGCCATGTGAAGATGGAGGATTGGAGGGAGGCAGGTAAGCCCAGGAGCCCCTGAGGCTGCAGGAAGCTGGGAGGGGGGGTTCTAATGGCCCCCTCCCCAGCACCTTCAGCGGGAGCATGGCTGTGACAACATCTTCATTTTGGACCTCTGACCTCCAGAACTGTGAGACAATACATTTTTATCACATAGGTCTGCACCCATTTTGTGAGACTTTCCTTATGGCAGTCCTAGGGAACTAATACATCTACTAAAGTCATAGTTCTTAACAATGGTCAGAAAGTGGAGTAAGAGTAAAATCTCAGCTTATTTCAGTGCGGGATGTTTGTGCAATGACACACATAACAGGAGCTCATGGCTTCTCCATTGCAAGGGTGGGTTTTTACTGAAAACACTCAGCCTGGAGGTGGTTCCCTTCCTGCAGAGTGCAGACAGCAGGTTAAACGCCTCCTTCAGCGGCAGGGCAGAGGGGAGAGGCCCAGAGCCCTGCCCATGACAGCAAGGAGGGTGCTATCCTAACCTAGACCATTGCTTGGCTCTGTGCAGGAGCTAACACTGCACAGCGGCTCAAGCCCTATCTGTTACCCAGTAGACGCAAAGACAGTAACACAGCTCCTCAAAGGGGATGAGAGTTCTAAGCCCAGCAGCCAGGCAATGATCCTTCTACGCCAGCCCTGGAAGGTACGAATCAGAGGCCAGCAACGTCTCAAACCAACAGAAACAGAAAAACTCAAGAATGCCATTAAGTGGACCCCATCTCGTCGTGGATTTTTTTTCTTGTGTTTTATTTTTGTTTCTTCTTTTTGTTTTATTTCAAGGCTTCTTTAGAGAGTAAAAATGAGCACTAAAACTAGAGTCCCAGCACGTAATTTTTGCTTATGCTTGTGGGAATATAATTTATTCCTAACTCTGTGTGTGTGTGTATCATTCTATTCTATGGAATCAGTTTTTAGCTCATCCTTTTTTTGGAAGCGAGGAAATAAAAACAAAAATAAGCAGATATTGTTGAAGAGAGGACCCACGTGGACCACGAAGTCCCCACATGAAGGCAGCCCTGAGTGGGCACAGCCTGAGGCCTGAAAGCTGCCTTTGCAGGAAGGTGCGGTCCTTACACAGACCCACCCTCAATCAGAGCAGGGTCAGACACAAGCGTCATGACGGTGCTTTTGTTGTCCTTCCTTCAGTAGCTCCTAAGACCCAGCTCCACTCCCTTTCATCTAAAGAATAAGCCAGGGTAGGAGGGGAGGGATAACTGACATCACACAGGATGCTCGAAAATAATGTTACAAATTTGAGGTAATTTCCCCTGTTCATGTCACCTTAGAAAAGGGCCTTCTTTTGTCAAAATTAAAACCATTTACAAAAGTGCAGGTTTGTTGTTGTTTTGAAGAATGTGAATAGCTAGGTGTTTTCCGTGGGACTCAGTTTCAAAATCAACAAACGGACACCTGCCTGAAGAAGGAAAAAACGGAGTCAGCGATGTCATCATCCTTCCTCAGCAGCACTCCAGGTGAGAGGAGCCACTCCTGGGTCCCACTGTCCCCAAACAGGAACTGCATGGTGCTTCAGAAGCTGCCCAGGCATGGGAGGGAAAGGAGGAAAGGTCAAGTTGTTTGTACATTTGGTCTTCTTACTATGACTGGGCTGGTAAAATTGTTTTTCTGAGAGCTCCTTGTTCATCTGGCTTTTAAATACTTATTATGCTTTTTTCTTTTTTTTTTTTTTTCCTGAAGGGTGAGAGAGAAGCAAAATTTCCACAGTGTGAACTGTCACAGATTTTTCCTGCGCAGTACAGAGTGGCAGCAAGGTGGTTCTAAAATGTGTGATTTATTTATAAACATATCTGGAAATATTTTTAAAATTAAAAAATGCCAAGAGTGAGGCTAGGTCATAGGCAACCATGAGAAGTAAGATGTTTGTTCTGGAGGTCGGTGTTAGCACTCTCCCACGAGTAGTTTTAGAGCAATCTAGGGTCAAGTGGAAACATTCTGACTATACTGCCCTGCAGTTTTGTTTCAAGAGCATCTGGATCCCAGTTTCAGGGAAGCTGATTTGAGTTGCTCTGTGCTTGAAATATAAACTTGTTCTGTAGAGTTCCCAAGACAAACGCTGAGTGGGTAGTATTTAAAGAACAGCTTGACAGTCCCTGTGCCCTGAGCCCTCACCTTCATTTCCTCCTTCTCCCTTCCTTTGTGCTGTCTTTCCCTTGCAAGGCACACGCAGACAGAGGAGGAGGCCAGCAGAGGATGGGGAAGTCGTTAACATGGCTAGCACGCCCTTCCCAGGTTCACTCTGCCACCTTTCTATTCTTTGCAGTCTTATTCCATTCTAGTTGGGAGTGTTTCTTCAGTTGCTTTAAGTAGGGGTGGGGAGAGGATGCTTGGTCAAAGGGCATGGGGATGGGAACAGGAGAATCGAGGAGAGGAAGTAAGGGGCCAGAGATAAAGAAATAAGAGCTAGGAGGAGGGAAGTAAATAGAAGCAAAGATGACGAATAATACCAGGTACACAATAGACAGGGAGCAAAATGAAAAAGGAGCGACACATAGAGGTTGTGCTGCAGAAAGGAACAATTCAAAAACAGAAAAATGTGAGAAACCTGAAAACAAACAAACTTGGAAGCCCATACAGGAAAGCAAAGAACCAAATGGAAGTAAGAAACAGAACCCCAAACAGGAAGGATGTCTGAATGAGAAATGTGATTGAGGGAAGGAACAGAGGAGCCTTTGTGGTGTGTTTGTAGATTAGAGGGAAAACGACAAAACAGAGAGAATCCAAGAGTGTTTATTCCTTGCACCTGGCAAACAAAAAATTCATTTTAATCATTTTAATCATGGAAGAAGTATCTCTAAGAGCACTGGGCCTTTCATGCTACCGGCCTGTCTCTCACTCATCTCCATCCCTTAGGGTTCTTTTAAAAGCATAAGGAAACCCAGCACAAGGAAAACCAAATTTCCACCCAGATGCTATTTATCTGAAGTTTATTTTATAGAGGTGAGTCCTCATGGTCCTTAGAGTTCAAGCTGGGTTACCTGTCCCCAGTGGTGAATGATGTCCAGCTTTTTGGTCCCTATAAATCCCAGGTAAATGACAAAGATATCTCAGTCCCTTAAAAACATGGGTAAAAAATGAAATCATTATTTGCATGATTCTCATTTCCGAAGCCTGTCTTATCATTAATAAGTTAGAGGTTGCCTTGTAAGTTTAAATAATTTAGGAAATGGAGTAATAAAAAAAATGTAAGTAAAGCATAAGCCGATAAATATAACACATACCCAGGAGAAGTAAAGATTAGTTATTTCATTACTGCAAATTGCTGTTACTAAACATTATGATAGATTACCAAAAAGATGCCTCTTCACCCCCTTCTATAATTTTAGGTTATTAATTTTATTCACATGCAAGTGATTCTTTCCTTCTATGCCTCTCTTGCCCTGTTTCTCTAATGAGGAAACAGAAAAAAAATGCAGTAGATAAAATGCTTAAATTGAGGCTGAGGCAAATGAAAAAAAGATATCAGAAACAAATAACATTATCAGCTTTTAGCTCCATAATAAGCTCTTGTTTATTTAGACCCTATTAATTTGGAATTTATAATAACTTGATTGGGACCTGGGCAGAAATTTTCCTTCCATTTAGCAAACCCTGTCTTGCTAAGTAGTGCAGAAGAATGATGTAAATGAGATTACAGGAGGAATATTTGAAATACATCTTTGAGCACTTCAGGCAATCCCTTATATATGAATAATTAATATAAGAATACATATCATTCTTATCCAATAATTATCTGGCAATTCAGAAGGAATTTGTTAGGTCACCCTGCAGAGTAACAAGGTGTGTGTTTGTCACTAAATAGCTCTATGACCATAGGCAAGGCACTTAACTTTTTCAGCCCTTATTTTTCTTACCTAAAATTGGATTGATAATATCAACTCTGACTAGTTGGAGAGGTTGTTATGATCATGAAATGAGAGAATGGATGGATATCCATTTTGAAATCCATAAGGGATTAGGAAAATCTGTATTATGTAAATGAGTTTAAAATTCATACTTTCTACTAATTCAATCCAACCCTCCCTCTGATGGTCTACACCAGTGAGATTTTTATGTTTTATACAGCTGTTACATAAAGACATGTTTAGCACCTTCAGCCATCACTGAATTTCCCTTTTGTTAGGGAAACTGCCTAATGGATTTGTGTGTGTGTGTGTGTGTGTGTGTGACACTACTCCTCCTCCGGCCTCTAACAGATCTTTGGAGTCATTCTTTGTGTTCTGAGTACACTAAATATACTTAACATGACATAACTGGAGAAAGTTATTGTACTTGAAAGAGTCTAAGCTTTGAGTCTGACAGTCTTGGATTCAAATTCAAGATCTTCCACACAGATGAGTTAGCTGAAATAATTATTTCTCTGAGCCCCAGTTTTTTAATACAATTTTTTATGAAGCCTAAAAGAGATAATGTACATAGCACAGTGTCTGGCACTGAGTCGACACTTCAAAATGATGACGATTATATGAAAGATAAGTTATCTTGAGGTGATATTTGCATTGGATAAAATATCTAAGACTCCCGCCTTGAAATCTCTGTCCCCTATTACAGTTTGGTTCCCAAATTACAAAGCCAAATAGAGAGTCACCCTTATAATATCCAGTCTTTTTACACATAGATAACCTGTATTGTTTTTGATATGTCGCAAAGTATTAAAATAATGTCTTCTCAATTCTAAGACTCCTGCTTTTTCACATTTGGATGTTTTGGAAATCAGAATGAATTTTACAATCATTGTCAAAATGAACATGTCAACTGCTAGGTAGAAGAGTTGCTAAGAGGAATTGTCATTTGCTTGTAATAGGTGAAATCAGCCAAAGCTTTCAGAATAAAGGGTTTTCAAAGCCAGGAGATGTTGGTGTTTATGCTTCATAAACAGATGTTTATGCAAAACATCTGTCTGTCAAGTGCTTTCAGCGAAGCTATTGAACTCCCTGCAAGATGTAATCAATTAAGGGGAAAAAAATTGAGATCCCAGATCAAGAGTGCTAGAGAGGTCAAACTCCCAGGCACTTTTATCAGTGTCACCACCTCTTCTTTGCAGCAACTGCCAATGTCCTGGTGATTCCAAAGAATCTTTAGAGTGTAGTTAAGATGAAGTAATTACATTAATAAAGTGCATGCTGTTTGTTGCCAAAAAATGTGTATATTTAATGTAGCATTTCTTTTTTTTTTTTTTAATATCTGATGATATGGTTTGGCTGTGCCCCCACCCAAATCTCATCTTGAATTATAGTTTCCATAATCCCCAAGTGTTGTGGGAGGGACCTTATGGGAGGTGATTAGATTATTGGGCAGGCGGTTTCCCCCATACTGTTGTCATGATAGTGAGTGAGTTCTTATGAGATCTGATGGTTTTATAAGGGACTTTTTCCCCGCTTTGCTCTGCACTTCTCTCTCCTGCTGCCATGTGAGGAAGGACATGTTTGCTTCCCCTTCTGCCATGAATGTAAGTTCCTTGAGGCCTCCCTAGCCACATGGAACTGTGAGTCAATTAAATCCTTTGTAAATTACCCAGTCTTGGGTGTTTCTTCATGGCAGTGTGAGAACAGACTAATTCATCTGAATAAAACCGTGTTTTAATTCAATAAATTAATCTCCTTTCTTCTAATTGACAGACTCACAGAGAAAGTGTCTAGCTTTTAAAAATCATCTAAAAACAGGGTTAAATATAATTATATTTATACTTACGACATCTGCTGATTGCTGGATGTGTGTTATACTTTAGTAAAACATTAAAAAATTAGAGATGTGTATTTGTGTATTTAGCTTGAATAGCTGAAGATTTGTCAAAATATACACAGTTATAGCTTTCAAACTGATAGGTGTACCATTTATAGAACACACTTTCTCCATCAAGTCTTGGGCACTTTACACTTGTTATTTAATATTAATAATAACAGCTAATATTTATTAAGCATTTACTACGTGCCAAATATTTTCAAGGGGTGTTTCATCTCCTTTAACCTTTAAAAGACTAATTGAGGTGAATATTATTATGCTGACTATATGAGATGGGTAAGTTTTACAAAGATGGAAATTCATATATAAGGCACATATAAGTTAGTTACTTCATGAAATCACACAGCTAGAAAGCGGTTGGGGAAAAACTAGAATCCAGAAACTTGCATTTATGTATTTCTTCACAGTCACCCTAAAAGGTACATGATGGGTCATACTGTCCTTATTTCACAGACGAGTACCCTGAACCTCAGAGAGGTTAAGTGATTTGACCATATCACACAGCTTGCAAGTGGGAGAGCCAGGATTCTTAACTGAGCCTGTCTCCAAATAGACAATGCAATGCCTTTTTTGGAGATCATGTTCTTCAAACATGGGTTTCTTAATATCACCTCCTAATAAGCCAAGGAGTGAAAACCCAGGGGTGGGGAAAAGTGGGGGAGACAGGAGAGCTGAGGAAGCAACTCTCAGAACTCCCAGGGAGCTGTCACTGATGTCTTTGATCCAGGCAGTCCAGAAACTACAATTTTCCTCCTTTTTTAGTTACTATGACTATGGATGTAGTTGCCATTGAAATTTAATTCGCATTCATTGAGATATTAAGTCACAAATTTTCTCTGAGAAGTATATTTTCCTTTCTCCTCCTTTCCTTTCTGGTTAGCCCCAATACATCTGCTCCCCTTAAGAAAACAAAAGAGCAATAGTGGACTTTAGGAAGCATACTCCTCAAACATAGGAACCCGCACAGGGAGCCACTGTTGTCTTGTTTAAAGAAGGGGATGGCTGAGTCCTGCCCCTCAATGCCAACCTGGAAGGTTAGGCTTCTTTTAGCTTCCTCTATGTCTTGTTATTTGTACATTAGTACCACCCTTTTAGTTTCCAACTACACACAGACACACACACACACAAAATGCTGGCTTCAACAATAATTAATTTGGGGCCATTTTAATTGGCTGCACTTTTCCTTATTAGGAACTGAAAATTATGATTGGGGTCAGTTCCACTGTCTGTGAAAGAAAAGCTTCATTCTTCATTCATCCTTACTCTCCGGGCCCCCTCCAAGACAGTCACAATATTGGCTTGGGAACTTACAGTAGAGGAGACAGCATTGAAATTCAGGGTACTATTTTGGTATTTTTAGCATTTTGAAAACCATCTACTACATTGTAGCTTGAGAAATTTTGAAAGGCTTCTCTAAACGTTGGCTTCTAGAGACAAAGAGAAAAATAGATATGAAACAATTTTACAAAATTGCTGATTTTTTGGAGAAGTTAACAGACTACAGTAATTTTTATCAGTAGGAGTATATTCTCTTTTCCACTTGGTTCACTCTATAAATGTCTCAGGAAATAGTTTATGTTGTAAAGAAAGGTAGTACTCTAATGTCAGCATCTACCTAAGCAATACAAGTTAAAATAGAAAGAAGGAAGGAAGGAAGGAAGGAAGGAAGGAAGGAAGGAAGGAAGGAAAGAAGGAAGAAAGGAAGGAAGGAAGGAAGGAGGAAGGGGAGAGAGAGAGAGAAGAAAGAAAGAATAGAAAAAGAAAGAAAGAAAGAAAGAAAAAGAAAAAGAAAGAAAGAAAGAAAGAAAAAGAAAGAAAGAGAGAAAGGAAGGAAGGGAGAAAGAAGAAAGAAAGAAAGAAAAAAAAGAAAGAAAGAAAGAAAGGGAGAGAAAGAAAGAAGGAAAGAAGAAAGAAAGAGAAAGAAAGAAGAAAGAAGATTCAGTTAGACCTCTCATTAATCTTTATGAAAAAACAAGGTTAAAAAAAATTGCCACAGTTCATGGTTTTTGAATGTTTGAATGTTTTAAATAGTGGGTTACTGGGTGTGTCATTTTTTTCTTTGTGTTCAGTTTCCTTTTTAGCTGTAACATAGTGACATGTTTACCACCTTCAGCCATCAAGGCAGCTGAAAAATAAAATAATCTGCACCTCTGAATTTTAGTTTTGGGTCTGTACCCCAGTACCTGTCAATGTCAAATCTCCACAGATGCCAGATTCCAAGCTTGAGCCTCCATTCACAAACAAAGGAGTTGGGTAGGAGGTAGGGACAAGAAATTAAAAAAAAATTTAAACCAGTGGAATCTAAAAGCAATGGTTATGAAAGTTGAGTTGGGGCCGGGCGCGGTGGCTCAAGCCTGTAATCCCAGCACTTTGGGAGGCCGAGACGGGCGGATCACGAGGTCAGGAGTTCGAGACCATCCTGGCTAACACGGTGAAACCCCGTCTCTACTAAAAAAAAATACAAAAAGCTAACCGGGCGAGGTGGCTGGCGCCTGTAGTCCCAGCTACTCAGGAGGCTGAGGCAGGAGAATGGCGTAAACTCGGGAGGCGGAGCTTGCAGTGAGCTGAGATCCGGCCACTGCACTCCAGCCCGGGCGACAGAGCGAGACTCGGTCTCAGGAAAAAAAAAAAAAAGAAAGTTGAGTTGGAAAATGCTAGACTGACCAATGCATTTGAGTATCAGGAGTGGTAATGTTAATGCCCCCTTCAATAATGATTTCTGTAGTTTAAGCCATCACTCACCCATGGACACTCCATGATCTGATCACTAGATAAAAAGAGGCTCAGCTGGTCTAAGGTAAGGGCCCTGTTTTATAAGGCAAGGTGGGTCTGTTTTTGTCTAGAACCCCTAGATAGGCCTCTTTTTCAGGAAAAGAAGAATCTGCAAAATATCAAGAAACATGAAGCTACTTGCTGAATCTGTAAGATCTTCTTTAGCCACAGCTACATTCATGCAGTGGGAATCTACACGGATGCATAGAGTGATAGCCTTAGACAGTACTAGGTTCCGATGCCTGCCTTGCCACTTTCTAGCCCTGTAATTTAAAGAAAGTTACTTAACTCACCTAAGCCTCCCTTTTGTCATCTGCAAAGTGGGGATAATAATGGTCACTACCTATCAGGCATGGTAAGGGCCAAATGTCACATGTACACCTGGCATGTCTCATGTGCTAATAAATTCTTCAAATGTGTTTCTGTCCTTTCACTTCTTAGGTCATTTTTAACTGTATGATTTGTATGTTGTGATAAGATCATTTACAAAACAGCTCACATCTCTTTGACGTTTCATATGTAACAGAAGCTCCAAGTTCTGCCCTGAGATAAGGTACTTTCTTGGCTTCCTATTGAGGAGTTTAGGGTATAACATGGCTTCCAGGCCCTGAACCTTCTCTGTGGAACTGTGGGAAATGCCAGAGGTGGGAGCCAGTTACCTGCTGAGAACAAGGATGCCAAAGCCCCACCCTGCTTCCTTACCCTCTGACCCTCTGGCCCTTTGGCCCAGGACTAGGTGCAGACCAGGGGAGTGACTGGCAGGGGGCAGTCCCAGCGGTGACAATGGGTGTGAGAAGGTGCCCAGCTTGGGGCAGGTAGGCATCAAGAACTGCATCCAGAATGACCAAGTACAGTAGACCAGAGATAGGCTGGTCCACTCCAGGTCTGGAAGGCCACCATGTAGATCAAGTAGAGGACACTTGTGCCCACAAGTAAATACCAAGATCCAGCAAGGAGGCTCCAAAATCCCTTCCCCAGGGCAGGCGGGTGTTGAGGTCTGAGCTGACTCAGAGCTTCAGGGAGCTTCACCCACTGCCAGGGACTGTTTCTATCCAGATATCTGCTTCTCCCCACCATCTCACAGGCTGACAATGCAGACTCCAAGAATGGGGATTTCCTTCCTTCCCCTTCTGCCTTGCAGGCCTCATGGCTGTAAACCTCTTGGAGAAAGAAATCACAGGCCAAGGCTGCAGACATCATTTCAACTAAGAGCTGTTCAACTCAAAAAGAACCTACAGGGCTCTGTCTGCAGTTCCTGTGCAGAAATGGAGGACCCTGGTGGGTGCCCTGGAGGCTCAGCCCTCTTCAACCTTTTCCTCTTGTCCACTTCAACCTTCTCCATTTTTAAAAATCAATAGGGAAAAGACCAATGACCCAAAAGAAAAATGGGCCAGGCCATCAGCAGGCAGTTCACAAAAAAAAAAGAGGGAGAGAGAGAGAGAAAGAGAGAGAGAGAGAGAGAGAGACCAAATTGGCTGCTAAATATTTTTTAAATTCTCTTCCTTTCAATTTAAAAAATCCAAAGCAAAGTAAGATTTCATTTTCCACTTGTCAGGCTGAGTAAAATAAAAAAGGTATTTACTAATACATTGCATTGTTTATGATCAGGAAGAGCATAACACAATGTAAATAGCTACAATCTCTTCAGAGGGAAATTTCAAGGCTACATATTTTTCCTATGTACACACTCTTACCTGTGAGCCAAGAAATATGCACAAAGAACCAGTTAAATAAAGCATGGTTCATAATGGGGTAGATTTATTTGTACTCATGTGGCACTATCTCCAAGACACGATATTAAGTGAAAAAGAGTGGGTCAGAGCAGGGCATAAAATATCTCTGAAAGAAGATACAAGAACACTCTCTTCCACTCCTATAACTAGCTTCGGTTACCACGTCTATATTTTTAGTGCAGATTCATCAGCTAACTTACTCACTCTACACTGGTCATCTGCTTTAGATGCCCCATAGACACATCAGCCTCAGTACCTGTGTTCTCTCTTTCAGTGAATGCTGCTGTCATCCAAGCCAGAGACTTAGGAGTCTTTCTCTCATCTTCCCCCTCCCCTGCTCTCTATAGCCAGCCTTCCAATTGTCATTTGAATCTGCCTTCTCAGCTACTATCCTAGTCCTTGCCACCAGTTTCTCTGTGTCATTACAACAGCTGATCTCTCTGTCTCCAGCCTTCCCCTCCCCCATCAATTCTCTACACTCTTTGCTTTGACCCTTTCAATGGCTTCCCCTACCCTCAGGATAAATCCCATGTTCCTTGACATTGTTACAAGACCCTGCATGACCTCGTCTTATTCACCAACCATCTTTTGCATTCCAAGATCCAGCCCTACTGCTTTCATTCTTTAAATACTCTATATTCTTCTATACTCTGAATCTTAGACTGCACTGATCCTTCTGCCTAGAAAGCTCTTTTCTTTTTCTCTTCTCCTGGATAGTCTCTCCTCATTCTTCAGGTCTCAGCGTTCATCTCTCTTCCTCCAGAAACCCTGGTTTGATGAGCTTCACCCTGGGTTAGATGTTTCTCCCATAGCATCTTGTGCTTCCTCTTTCATAACTATTATTGCCCTGTAATGAATTGCTTCTTTACTTCTGATTCCTCCACAAGATTGAAGTTTAAAATGGAGCTTATGGCTGGGTGCTATGGCTCACGCCTGTAATCCCCAGTGCTTTGGGAGGCCGAGGTGGGCAGATCACTTGAGCTCAGGAGTTCAAAACCAGTCTGGGGAACATGGAGAAAACCTGTCTCTACAAAGAATGCAAAAAAGTTAGCCAAGGATGGTGGTGTGGGCCTGTAGTCCCAGCTACTTGGGAGGCTGAGGTGGGAGGATCACTTGAGCCTGGGAGGTGGAGGTTGCAGTGAACCCAGATTGTGCCACTATACTCCAGCCTAGGCGGCAGAGAAAGACCCTGTATTTTAAAAAGAAAAGAAAAGAAAAAGGAGCATAGACCTCCTGGTACATCACTCTGGCACACAGTAAATGCCAAATAATCACTGTATGAACTGATGAATGCACAACCAACCTCCATTTCACAGTGCATTTTAACAAAGAAACATACACAGAGCCTTGCTGCCTTTGTGGAATCACCAAGGGAAGATAGCTCAGCCAAAGGTACTCTACATAGTTAGAATTCTAATTCTGACTAACTTGTTAGGGTTCTCCCTCTGGTGATATATTGTAGAATTTAAACCATGTTTGCAATAATGCATGCCTTCATCTTCCTTTTAAAAACTGTGTGTGGGGGTGTGTGTGTGCCTGTCCACATGAGTGTGTTGGAGAATGGGTTTGCCAAATAGGCCTTTGTAGTCCAGTAGTTTGAACTATTTGATTCCTAATAGAAATCTATGAGAAGATTGTTCTTTAGCAAGTTTTCCAGAAAATTATCTCCAGGCAAGAATGTAGCAACTGGGTATTTTAAAATGTATTTTTGTAGCAACTATTGACAAAGTACAGCCTGTATTGCTTAAGAAATTTTAACATGTAGACACACCTAAAGCGCATTGTTGAAATAAAATGATACATACATTCCAAGGGTCAAGCCTGACCAATGTCAGATTTAAGAATGTCAGTTGGCAGAAGTGGAGGAATTTGGGAACTAGAAAACATGGCTATTTGCTCAGATTAATTCTGAAATGGGTAGAGGGAGAATCAATGAGCATGTGAATCCAAGCAGTCCTCAGACAGAATTTTTAGCAATGCACCACAGTGAAAGTAAAACCTTTAGAAACTAAAATAATTAAACATCAAGCTGAACAAATAAATAAAGCAGGAACAAAACTGGCATAGGTCTGGTTTTTTAAAAGAAGAGAACTAAAGCAGGCAGTTCTTAGCTGATCTCCTGGAATTCCTAGTAAAAGAAAGAAAGAAAATAAGGCGGCCCACACTGGATTATCAAATCTGTTTTCTTTTCCTTAGCTCTAGGGCTGTACAGAAGCCTCCACACTCTTGGATATGCGCGCCACCCCAAACCCAGCCCCTCCCAGACGCTTCAGGCCCTGAGCTGCACCCCCAGCTGGCTCTCCTTCCTCCCTCTCCTACCTGGCTCTCCCTCCTCCCTCTCCTACCTGGCTCTCCTTCCTCCCTCTCCTACCTGGCTCTCCCTCCTCCCTCTCCTACCTGGCTCTCCTTCCTCCCTCTCCTACCTGGCTCTCCCTCCCGCTTCCCCCACCTGGCTCTCCCTCTCCCCTCCCCCACTGCTGGTCTGGGTGTTGTCAGTTATCCCCATTTAATATGGGTCTGTCCATGCCACCACTCTGGTGCAAGTCCCCACTGTCTGCTGCCCAGCCTGTGGGCAGGAAGAAGCCCCTGGGATGTAGTAACTAAGCTCTGGGCTCTAACCAGGGACCACCAGGGTCACATTCTGGTTCTAGCACTTACAAGCCAACCAGTGCTGGTCCAGCGACTCTGTGTCTTAATCTCCTTTTCGGTAAAAGGAGAGGGATGATCGTCCCCGGCCCACAGGGCTGTGTGAGGACTGAAGGAGACGATGTGTATAAAGATCACAGAGCAGTACGTGGTCCCCAGTAACATGCTCCTTACACACCAGCTACTGTTATTTCTTATTGTTTCCTTGCTCCCTTTCTTGCCTCCTTTCAATCCATTTTCCTGCAGTGATCACTTTCAAATAAACTCTGATCATGACATCTTCCTGCTGAAAACACTTGCAAAAGTTGCCCGTGATTTTTAGGAACAGCCTAAATCTGTAAAAAGGCTTCCAAAACTGGAGGTAGGCCTGGGCCCTACCTCCCTCTCCAGCCCCATCTTGCACCCTCTCCCCTTTGTTCTCAGAGTTCCAGATGCCTGGCCGTCTTTCAGTTCTTCAAACTAGAGGAGCTTCCCTCCACCTCAGGGCTTTACACAAGCTGCTTCCTCTGCCCAGAACGCCGACTCATCCTTCCCCTCTCGGTGTGAGCCTCATCACTTCCTCAGGGAGATCTTGCCCAGCCTCCCACACTAGGTCAAAGCAGGCTGTGGCACCAATCATACTTCTCCTTTAATGGCATTCCTCAGGGTCGCCATCTAACACATTTGTGTGGTTACTGGATCAACACCACTCTCACTGCTACAGTGAAAACTCTGTGAAGGCAGGGAGCATGACTATTTTTTATTTATTCCAACCCTCAGAGCCTAGAGTAGTTCCTGAAATGCAACAAGGTAGGTGCTTAGTTAATACCTTTGAAATAAGGAAGGAGCTGGGTGAGGTGAGGTGGCTCACACCTGTTACCCCAGCACTTTGGAAGCCGTGGTGGGAGGATCATTTGAGGCCAGAAGTTTGAGACCAGCCTGGGCAATGTAGCAAGACTCCATCTCTGCAAAGAATTTTATTTTTATTTATTTATTTTTGAGACAGAGTCTGGCTCTGTTGCCCAGGCTGGAGTGCAGTGGCACAATCACAGCTCACTGCAGCCTCAACCTCCCGGGATCAAGCAAGCCTCCCACCTCAGTCTCCCAAGGAGATAGGACTCTGGGTATGTACCACCACGCCCAGCTATTTGTTTTTATTATTATTTTTTGTAGGGACAGGGTGTCCCTATATTGCCCAGGCTAGTCTTGAACTCCTGGACTCAAGCGATCCTGTTGACTTAGCCTCCCAAAGTGCTGGGATTACAGGTGTGAGCCACTGCGCCTGGCCTGCTCTAAAACATTTAAAAATTTCCTAGGCAAGGTGGTGCATGTCTCTAGTCCTAGAGGATCGCTTGAGCCCAGGAGGTCGAGGCTGTAGTGAGCTGTCATCGCGCCACTGCACTCCAGCCTGGGTGACAGAGTGAGACCCTGTCTCAAAGAAAAGAAAAGACAAAGAAAAGATATAAGGGAGGGAAGAAAAGAAGGAGAGGGAAGAAAAATGCATGCTAGTACCCTTGCCTGTTCAGGAGGCCACACTGCCCTGAGGATTTCTGTCAGTCTCCAGGAACCATCTCATTCCATTAGCCTCATGTGCTTTTCTCACTTTCTACTGCCTTTGATTCATTAAGGTGTTGATTCTCAATTCAATTCCAGTGTTTGTTCTTAGGAAAAATGGTCGTTACATTGGCATGATGGTGTGACCTCTGAATGCATTTTATGGCTTTTTTGTGTGTTTGTTTTGTACAGACATTTTGTGATTTCAAGAAAGGAAAAAGTGATAGGTATGAAATTGCAGGGGAAGAAAATTCCACCAACCCAAATCCAAAAGGGAATTCCTTGCCCAACACAGCACAGCAGCTCACTCTCTGGTATTTCTGCCCCACACTGAGGAGAGACCCACAGGAGGAGCTCCAGCACAAGCCGATGGCAATGGAAGGAAAACAACAGGAGGAGAGAACAGCCTCCCACATCCACCATTTCACCCTCTCAGAGAAAGCACTGAAAGTGAAAGGAGCATGAATAAAAGAAGCCATTTGTCTGAACTACTAGCAGAGGAGAGGGCTCTTCCTCCTGCTGCACATGAGTGAACAAAGATGGGCTCCAGAGGAACCAGAGGAGAAAGAATGCCAGTGCTGAGAGGAAGTTTTCCCCTTAATCCAACTCCATTCTTGCATGAGGGAGGCAATGAAAGGCCAGAGAAGTGAAGGAATTTGCAGAGGACACACAGAGGTGAGCTAGAGGAAAGGAAGTGGGGTTTATTGAGTGACTACTGCTTTCAGCTCCTCCCTGTAGTTTAGGTATTTTGCCCTAATTGAATTTTACGTAACTATATGAAGTAGATTTCATTACCACATTTTACAGAAAAAACAAACAAGCAAACATGGATACTCTAAAAGGCCCAGGACGAAGATATAAAGCTGCCCAGTGGAAACATGCTGTGGCTGACACTGCAAAGAATCCCCACGCAGCCACATCCTTGGTCTTGTGCAAGCCAGAGCCCTGCACCTGAAGGCCCTTATCTGGAGGGCGACCACAGACTCTGCCTTGCCTGAGTCAGACCTGGTTTACACCTGTTGTTTTCAGTAATCGCACCTCCTCTCTCAAAAGTGCCTTATTTGAGGCTGGGTGTGGTGACTCACACCCATAATCCCAGCACTTTGGGAGGCCAAGGTGGGAGGATCGCTTGAGCCCAGGAGTTTGAGAACAGCCTGCACAACTCAGGGAGACCTCATCTCTACTAAAAAAAAAATTTAAATGTAAAAGGTGCCCCGTTTGGGATAACGAATTTTTTTGTATGATCACCCTACTGTCTATAAAATGGGGATATTAATGTCACCTAGGTCATGGAGCAGTTGCCAGGACTCAATGAGATGTTGCACAGAAAATGCATGGCATCTAGTCAGTGCTCAATAAATGTTAGCTGTTATGATTATTATTAGGCTGGCATCTAGAGAGGGGGCAGCAAGGAGTGAAGCCCGGCTTCCCACTTGACATTCCCACCTTGGTCTCTGTGAATGATGCTCCCAGGAGCTGTGCAGTGCCAGCCTTTGTGGCTTCAGACTGACCCAGCATGGGCAGCACTAGCTACTCTAGATTAGAGACCATATGGGGGCACCACACTTGCCACTTCTACCTCTGCACCAATCAGATTCACCACCTGCTCCTTCTTCAGTTCCATTGTTGGGACTGAATCTTTTTTCTTTTGCTGAAAAGTTTAGAACCCAGATTTCTTAAAGAGGAAGAGTGTCAAGCAGAGAATCCTGCAGAGCATCCCTACCCCCAGCCCCAGCCCATGCTAATTAAGTGAGTGACTTAAGGAAGTTGCCTCCTCTTAGAAATTAAGAGGTGGATGTGAATATTTTCCTCTGTCCTCCTTAAATGCTCTTGATTACAGTAATAAAAATGCTGAGCTCTATTGCCTCCTATTGGAGTAAAGGCTGCTGGAAACTCCTCATTCTCTGAAGATCCTAATTGTCGATGCTAGTGCATCTAACACAGGTGTTCTTTAGATTGCTTTTGCTAATGACTTTTCACGGCAAAGATCAATTTAAATGTTGCTTTGAGCTAATTAGTTATTGCTTCTGTGTTCATCCAAATTTATTATATTTGATTCTGCGTGCTGGATGTGGCATTACCCTCAAAGTCTATAAGCTTATACAAGGTAGGTAATTTTTAACTTAGTTATTTGTCCTCTTCTATATTTTACACAAATATGCATATATTTCTTTTATTATTTAAAATGTCATCAGGTGTTGTGGCTCATGCTTGTAATCCTAACATTTTGGGAGGCTGAGGTGGGTGGATTGCTTGAGCCCAGGAGTTCGAGAGCAGCCTGGGCAACATGGCGAGACCACGTCTCTGCCAAAAAGAATACAAAAATTGGCTGGGCATGGTGGTGCCTGCCTGTAGTCCCAGCTACTTGAGAGGCTGGGGTGGGAGGCTTACTTGAGCCCAGGAGGTTAAGACTGCAGTAAGCCTAGATTGTGCCACTGCACTCCAGCCTGTGTGACAGAGCCAGACTCTGTCTCAAAAAAAAAAAAAAAAAATGAAAAGAAAAGATAAACAAAATGAAATGCCTAGTTTAAACCTATATTAGAATGTCCAGCGTCATCTTTGGATGTCCTCTATCACCAAGCATGGTGTGTTATACAGAGTATGTGTTGAATGACTATATGTGAAACAGATAAACTAATACCCTAACTTAAATGGCAAACAGATTAGATTTGTTGTCTCTAGGTGTTTTCGTTAGGGAATCCTTTAAATGTTGCCTAAACTTTCTGTGTCTATTCTGTTCTCTGCCTAGAATTTCCTCCATTTCATCTCTATTTCTGGAAATCTTGCCATTCATTCAAGATTCTCTTCAAATGCCAGTTTCTCCATGAAACCCAGCTTGCAGTCTTCAACCAGGTATCATGGAGTCATTCTTAGAACAAAGGATCTGGAAAGGGCCACGTCTAATTTTCCAGATTCCACATTACTCCAGGTCTGTTACCTTATCTGGTGGGTATGCGGAGAACGTGAACTGCCTAAAATGAGACAGAGGGTATACTCTGCTGAACCAAGTATGATACCTAACTGATAGAAAGTGCTTAATGAACGATGTTTATAGTTTTGAAGAAGGATGTTTAAAAAATAGGGTACACCTGAACCTATTAATAAAAGTAATTAATGTAGCTCTTCACATTACAGACATTTTGTACAGACGTTTTGTGATTTCAAGAAAGGAAAAAGTGATAGGTATGAAATTGCAGGGAAAGAAAATTCCACCAACCCAAATCCAAAAGGGAATTCCTTGCCCAGCACAGCACAGCAGCTCACTCTCTGGTATTTCTGCCCCACACTGAGGAGAGACCCACAGGAGGAGCCTGTTTTGGGGGAGCTTTAGAACCTAGAAATTGTCTGTTCGGGCTCTCCTTTTAGAGTCTTAGGATCTTGTCTAAGGTCACCTGGCTGAGAAGGAGCAGAGTCCAGCCAACAGGTCTCTTGAGTGCTGTTCCAGACATTTCTTCAGGCATAATTTAACATGTATCAGTTTATCCTTGAGTGTAAAGTACACTTCATGATTGAATGAGGGTAACTGGCTATTCATACTTCCCCACCCCCTTTCTTTTACTGCCTGTTTCTAAGCAGCAAAGTTGTGGTTCAGTGACTTCTGTCTGTATAATATGAAAACAGGGCACTCAGCCAATTTTGATGAGCTAACTATTTCCCTAAATTATCATGCCTAAGCAAAGGGCCCTCAACTCTGCTGTTCAACACTTATCATTGTATTTGGGGGATGAGCTGTACACAGGCATATCATCAGATAGCTGGGATATTCTATTTCAGATTGTCAAGCAGTGAAAAATTGTCGTTCTTAGAAATGACTGGCAATCCCCCTGCCTCATTTCTGCTATATTGAGTTAGGTAAAGAAAAAAAAAAAGACTTCAGTCTTTTTACAGATTTCTTGCTGAAAATACGTGACAGAACTGTACATTTTCACTACAAATTGATGGAAAAATGAGCACTTCCAAATGCCTGAAAAACTTGGCAAAGGTCCCAATTAACAGAATGTGGCTAACACCTCAAAAAATAAAGCAAAATAAATGTTGCAGTGGGCATGAATGTTGCTTCAAGTGCTGGGTTGTTGGCTGGTTGCCTGGGGAGAGTGGGGCCAGGGCTTGCCAGCTGGCTGAGCCACATGCCTATAAAGGATGCGGTCAGCTTACACCTTGGCAAACTACACTTTTGATGGAAATCTTAGAGGTCAGCAGACGTTCTCCCTAGTAAAGTTATGTTGGCTCAAGTCATTGCTTTTATTTGAGTGAAGAAAATATCTTGACGGCCATAATTCATAGGACCAAGTCATTACCCTGATCTAAACCAGAGTTCGTTACTGGATCTGAATAGATAGACATACCCTAAAGAAGGCATAGGATGTAATTGAAGGTGGCACTTTCATCTAATCCCCAAGTTCAACCAGTCATGCCACTGAAGTACACCAACTGGCTCGTGAGCAAGCACACATCTGCCCAAAAGTCCCACTCAACAGTCATTGTTTTCAAACTCTGAGCTCCAAAGCTACCACTATCCTATTCTCTGATGCTCATTCATACTCTGCTTTGTGTAGTTGTTGTTTTGTTTCTTTTTCGTAGATCTGAAGGCAGTATCTCCAAAACAGCCAGCTTAGTGCTTTTTAGTAAAGGAAAGAACTGCAGAGGGAGATTCTAGATTTCAGAGTCCATACTGAAAATTATAGCCATTAATATTTTTAATTGACAAAATACCCATCAGTCTCCCAATGTATTTGTTGTTGTTGTTGTTTTTAAGTGGTCTAAATTGATTCTAATATTTATTCTTCTAAATATTAGAATAAATATTGGCATGGAAAATAGCCAAAATAATACTGTGAACAAATTTAAAAGACAAATATAGATTGGAAAAACATTTGCAATACTGTATATGTAACCAGCAAAGGGTCAATATCCTTACTACATAAAAGTGGACAAAGAAAATGATGTAAGAACTTACAGAGGAAGAAATAACTATTTAACATGCAAAAGCATTTTCAACCTTACTAGTAATCAAAAACTACAAATGACAGCCAAATGCCTCTAACCTGTCATATAAGGAAAAATCAGAGTTGTCCTGAGTGGTTATTTGACACTTTGATATGCTATCCATGACAATGCAAAATGATACCGCCTTTCGGGGGAACAAATTGTCTTTCTCTCTCTTTCTCTCTCTCTCTCTCTGTCTCTATCTATCTATATAGATTCAGGATCACTATATACATATGTGTGTGTGTGTGTGTATATATAGAGAGAAAGAGAGAGAGAGACTGTCATATAATACATATATATGACCTCTATGTGTGCAGATATATATATATGTACTGCAGAATATATATATGTGTGTGTATACGTGTGTGTGTGTGTGTGTATATGTGTGTGTGTGTATATGTGTGTGTGTGTATATATATATATTCTGCAGAAACTCATCCTAAGGGAACAATCAGATGAGTGTGTAATGGTTTATGTGCAAACAAATTGGAAAGAGCCTAAATCTTGGCCAACAGAGGACTAATCAAATGAGGTAAACTGCATCCATATTATTATGCAGCCATTGTATTTGTAAGAGTATGATCATTTTTTGGAAAAATGTACTTATATATACATATATATGTTTATATATTTTTATATATATACACATATATCTATGCACATATATGTTTACATCTTCATGATAGCTATAATTTATGCCCTCGAGAGTGGTTTTCATATGAATGGATTGATTGAACTTAGTTTTCTGATAATAAATATGAGGGTTTTGTTCAAACGTGCTTAATGTTTTTTAGAGACTGGTCTCGGTCAATGCCCAGGCTAGAGCACAGTGGTGCAATCACAGCTCACTGCAACCTGGAACTCCACAGCTCAAGCAATCCTCCCATCTCACGTTCCTGAATAGATAGGACTATAGGCGCATGCCACCATTCCTGACTAATTTTTGTTTTGTTTTGTTTTGGAGAGACAAGGGTCTCCCTATATTGCCCAGGCTGGTTTTGAACTCCTAGCCTCAGGCAATCCTCCTGTCTTGGCCTCCCAAACTCCTAGGATTATGAGCGTGAGCCACCATGCCCAGCCCAAACATACGTATAAAATTTTTAACCGTAAAGACTTAATGGAGCTGACGTATTTGGATATGCGGAATAGAACAGAGGACATGAAAGAGAACTCTTATTGATGCTTACATGAATACTGCAATAATGAATGCATTGTTTTTTCTTTGCCAGGTATCAGCCTAGTTAAGGTCTTTAGATTTAAATGTTAGTCAGTTTGAGAAATGGATATACACATACTAATAAGGAAGCTGAATTAGATAAAAACTAACAAGTTTTCCATGCTTTAGACTGACTGCATTACAAGTAAACACAAGTGACCCTTGACTCATTTACCCCTCAGTTGGATATTGAGGGATCACTAGAATTCTAGAACTGATTGTATAATTTCAGATATATGGAGGAGGGAAAACTGATGAAGTGAAGCATAGTAAGAGAGCAGGTTAAAAAGAAACTGTAAAGAAGTAAGAAAAAAATAATTTTTTAATGCTATAAAGTTAGTTGGTAGAGGATAGTTTAAAATTATTAAAGTTGAATATAGTAAATCAAATTACCATTAATATTTGTGAGCACGTGGTTGTGAGAAGATGGATGAAATGACTAGCTAACTGTCTTTTTAATAAGACTATTGGTAATAGAATCAGTTGTGGTTCATTATTAACTGTATTAACAGAAAATTAGCCTACATGAGCGCTTAAAAATATGAGGTTGTTTTAATAGACCGTGGTCCCTTATCAACACATGTAAAACTTAAAGGTTTATAAACCACTTCCCTTCCCAGAACTAAACTAGATTAGATGATCAATTAATGGCTAAAATGTTATTATATCTCTTTTTAATATTTCTTGTTAAAAACTTAAATATTCCTGATTCAACTTGTGCTTCTATTTGCCTAATATAATTTGGTCATAATTGGTTTCATTTTGATTGTCTTTACATTTGGGGTACTTATTATCTTTTCTCTCATCCACTGGGAATGCCAAGCACCAATTTTTGCTACTTAGCAAGTCAGTGAGGAGCTTCCCACTGAGTGCCTTAATTATTGTTAATTGAATATTGTAAATGATTTTTCAGGATAACCATCCTGGCAATTCACATAGCATTTTTCTCAGTTAGCAAAAGTTAAAGCACCAAGTGTCCCTTCTACCCCTTACCATACAGTCATCAAATCCAGTATCAGCAGTAACCAGTTCCTGCACAAACGAGTCTTCTCTTTTCAAATGTCACATCATGTATATGCTTCATATGGCATTTAGAACATAGTGGCTGCTCAATGAATATTAAACGACAGCTGTCCTTTTATATAGAATGAGTTGCAGTTCCAGTCTGAGAGGGAACATTCAATTTCACTTTCCAGAGCTCTCATGGTTCATCTCATGCAGCATGGCATGCCTGGTACCCCAGGGTAGCACTCACCCATTGTCAGGCTCCAGGATCAAGCTTTCTAGAACTTTTTACTGCTCTATCATCAAAAGGAAGCAAAAAAGTAGTAAATGAAGAGCTTCAGAAGATCTGAGAGTATTGGAAATGCTACAGGTAAAAAACTGGAGTGACTGAGCCAGCCTTCTTATGTACTTCTTGCCTTACAATACACAATAAAAAAGAAATGAGAAATGTATGATCTGCCATTTCAGCTTTCCAACTATGTCTCCAACTTTGGAGGGGGCTGGGGGTTAAGGCTTCAAAGGAATGAAGTTGTGTTGGAGGTTGGTTTCAGCTACATAAAATTTTGCCTTCTTAATGATTTGTTTTCTGGCCCAGTCAATGAAATTTCAACCACTGCTATGAAATCAAGACCAGAAGAAGCCTTGAGACATAATTTAGCATCTTCTTCCCTATCAAGGCAGCCCACAGATGAACACAGAAAGAAGAGAATCTGTCTCTTTTGAGAGACAGACTTCCACAGGGTGGGCTTATAACCTATTCTATAAATGACATTTTCTGCCTGGACTTTCCTCTTATATGTAGCCACTTGCTATTAAGTTTGACAGGTCTTAGATTTAGAAACAAATTCAAGGCCCACTGTCTTAGTCCATTCCCACTGTTATAATAATATACCTTAGACTGGATAATTTGTAAACAACAGAAATTTATGGCTCACAGTTCTAGAGGCTGGGAAGTCCAAGATCAAGGCACGAGCAGTCAGTATCTGGTGAGGGCTGCACTCTCTGCTTCAAAGATGGTTCCTCCTTGCTGCATCCTTGTGTGGTAGAAGGGGAGAACAAGCTGGCTTAGTCCTCTTTTATAAGGGCACTAATCCCATTCATGAGGGCTCTGCCCTTATGGCCCAATCACCTCCTAAAGACCTCACTGCTTAATACTGTTGCAATGGGGATCAAGTTTTAACATATGAATTTGGGGAGTGGTGGGGCATACAAACATTTAGACAACAGCACCCACTTTTAGCAATTTTCTACTGTTGAGTGTTATAGACTACTTTATACTAATTTTGTCCCTGTGAAATAGGGACAAATTCTCTTTTTTTTCTCCATTTGCCTACATTTCTCAACTATTTGTTCCTTTTATATTGTACATAGTTGTGTAAGTCACCTCAAATCTTTTGTTGTAGAGCTAGGTAAGAAATAATACATGATTGGATGAATAAAATAATAAAACATGCCCTCAGGCTGCAGTTTAAGGGCATTTTTGCTGGTCCTGAAGGAAAGCTGGTCCTCATTAGTAATCAGAGCCTGCCTGTGCCTCAGCCCTTTCTGATGAGCAACGCTCTGACCACACCCTTTTGCCTCCCACCCATCATCTGCTTTGGTGAATTGGACCGGTGGTGGGCACCTGACCTAAGGGCCACCGTTGCATTGGCCAGACAATGGTCTAAAATGCAACCTGACTCCAGTAGGTGAACTGGGCCAATCAGAGTCGTGCTCCTGAGAGCTTAAGTGCAGCAAGAATATGCTAGGTTGTAGCACTGAGCTGAAACTGAAGGGTCTTGGTTGGAGAGGGGCCCAAGAGGCTGTAATGAATGCCATGTGTAAGCTGGTAATGAGGGAGCAGAAGCCATGAGGAAGCCAAGAAACTAGTCAGAAAGGAGAGAAAGATGAGTCAGGGTGGCCCCAGTGAGAGATGGGAGAACAGCCAGACCCAGAGCTGCCATTGTTTCTGGAGGCTTCCATATCTGCCCAGTCCAGAGGTTCTCCTGGTAAATCTCCCATTTTTCCAAGGTGACCTGAGAGAGTTTATATTGTTTGCAGTCAGGAGACTTGGTCTGTGTCAAAATATTTTCTTTTCTTCCTGTTTTCTCTCAATTATAAAGTTTTTACCTGCTCACTTAGGGCTTTTCTGTTTTTCCAATAAGATATAAAAATTATTGTCTTGTAGAATGATGTTTGGGAACAGAGGTTTAGTAGAAACCAAACAGAAAAGAATAATTATTCCCATCTACTTGTCTCCAAATAAATACTGGATTAAAAATTCTAAATATTTATGGAAGGAGATTCCCTTTCTTCAATGTCTTGTTTAATCTTCTCACAAGTAGGAGAACTTATCTGCCCTGAGGCTGCACTGTCTAATATTTGCAGATACTGAGATTTCCCCCCTCCTTTTCTACTTGCTTTGGATAGAATATCTGGCTTTTGACTTCAATGCAATTCTTGGGCAAGTGATTTCCTTCTCTGGGGCTCAGTGCCATAGTCTGGAGACCTATTTGTCTGGGAGGAAGGGGAGGGGACTATCAGCCTGTTTTAATATATTAGGTAGCTGAACTTTAAACTTTGCACATGGTCAAACTGACACACAGTGCCAGAGAGATCCAGAATTTTTGGTCATTCCATCTCCTACAAGGGAAGACTGGTGACTAGCATGATGAAAACGTAGATCTCATGAGGGTTTTGCCATGATGACATGTCTTACATCACCATATTAGCCACTCTCTCTCATTTATTGGAATTCCCTTGAGCTTTTAGAAATATGTAAACATACAAACCCTTAGAAATATGTAACACTCCTACGTTTTCATTACTTTCGCATTCTTTGAGCCTAGGATACCCACCTGCTACACAGAGTTCATAACTTTAAATAATTCATGAATTTGTCAGTGTCTAGTTTCTTTTGTAATCATCCTAATGACAAAATTCACTATACAGCAAATCAAATCAGCTGTGCATCATCCAATTTGATCATCAGCTGAAAATATCAGAACGTTTCCCTTTGAATATGTGTGGATGCTCATGTTTCAAGAAATATAATTCAGAATCACTATGTGATATACTTGGACTATAGGTAATGCCTATTAATGGTGGCTAGATTTGCCAGCTCATTCTTAGCTTTATGAACAGTTAAGGCCTGCTCTGCTGAGGAGTTCGTGGTGTTAATATCTCACTTACTTTCCATAGGAGAACCCTAGTTGCTTAATGGTACTCGTGTATAGAAACATTCTGGATATTCATGCTTCTAAGTGTCCCATGGTGCTTTCATTCTTTTTAGCTGAAATATCCTCCCTTTTCTGTGCACCTTTCAAGACCCAGCTTACATCTCCCCTCCTTCCTGAATTCTTTTCTGACCTTTCCAGCCCCCCATGATCTCCAGCTCTTTCAAATTTCGACAGCCTTAGCCATCCCTATCAGCTTACCTCTTTATGACAAGCTACAGTGGATAGCTTCCTGCTGTTTAGCAGGTCATCCCCTCAGCCAAATCACATCCTTTGAAATGGGCAGAGACCATGGCCTTTACCATGGCTTTATACTCTACACACCTTGCATGACCACATTCATCTTGATTCGAAAAAATATTGTTTGGTTAATTCACTTCAATTCTATTTTCTTTGCACGTGGAAAAGCAATATGAGGCCCAGTCACCATCACTTCTGTAGGAAAAGCTAGAGGGGCCACAAACGTTTCAATAGTTCTGTAAAAGAACCCTTATTCACCCAGAAACTATATTGCAGTAGGGCAGCCTGGAGAGAAGGCAGGCAGACTCCCAATTCTTCCTAAACTTGGTTCATTAAGTCATTCTAAGGGAATGTCTAAATGCTCTGACATGTTCATATTCAAATGAAAGTATAAAACCCCCTCCAAAATAAAACCAAAATGATTTTTTTCCATTATCCTCTGAGTGTGGCCAAGTGACCACTGAACACAGTGAAATTACCTAATATTGATACCGTGGTGTTATTATCGCGCCCCTCCTTCCTAGCTCACAGGAGGAAATCGCAGTCACATTTAAAAAGTGCTCTATCATGATTTGAGTTGAATTATAACTAGAAGACCTTCTTATTCTCAATTTTTACATATTCTGAATGTCAAAGATGCAAAATTACTTTTACCATGCCGTTCAACGGCTCCATGATTTTTGACAATTAACGTTACTGTGGCATTGCTTACAACTAGTAGGCTTGAGTTTGTAAAGCAAGCCCTATTAAGACTGGCTAATTTAAAAAAAAAAAAAAGACTGGCTAATTTCCCCTAAGCCCCACGACTGCAAATTAGGTTGCTGCCACCAGGGTTTTCACATGACTCAACTGTTCTCCAAGCTCTCTCTGCTGAGGCAAAGCATTTAGCACACAATGCAGTCAATACCTTCAAATGAGATAATGAGTGTGAATGGGCTTGGAAGTGTCCCCCTCACTGCAGGGGACCTAGCTCTGACAGCTATGATGAGAGAATAGCAAAGACTGTTGTAGTCCTCAGCCAGCCTGAAGGACTCCAAGGCAGAGGAAAAGAACTCTAAGACCATCCACTTCTGTATTACTGCTCCTATGGCTGTTCCACATAGTGGTCCAGGAGGCAGGGCAGAGAACCTGGAAGTGGGGGGCACCAGGAAGTAGTCATATCCAAGTAGGGAGCACAGCAAATGCTCAAGTCCCAGCTGCAGTTCCTGCCCAGGGTGGGCATCAATGAGGACAGGCTAGAGAAATGCAAATTCTGGACTGGCTTGGTCACTGCTGTTCTGTTCTGGTGAACTCTCCTTTGAAGGCCTCTTGCACCACTGGCCCTGGGGCACATCTGCAATTGTTAAGACAGCACAATTCAGAACTGCCTTGCACCAAACTGCAGAAGCAGAAAAATGAGAAGAACTGATGAAAGGGAATCAGAAGCCTTGGATGACCTCTACATGCAGTGGGATACCACAGCTGGCTCGTGAGAACCAGGTATTGTTTCCCAACTCTATGTTCAACGATGTCAGGTTGATACCTTGAGATTATTCTTTATTGGGATAGTTACACCATAGAAGTTGGCAAAGGATAAAAATCAGTGTTGTGGGTTTTCACCCCCCAGAGAGCCACCACTACATATCTGCCACATCAGCCATAAGAGTCTGTGTTAATTTTTTAACTCCCCCAAATCTTATATGATACTTATTTCACAGGGCTACTGGTGTAAATAAGATAATTAGTTTGGAATTTCTCTGTAAGATGACAGTTTGTACCAGTTGAAATAAAAGTTAAAGTTTTAATATTTATAAAAGGAAAACATACAATAATCATCTTCTTTTCTTAAAGCATTTTTTTCAAAATTTTTTTTATTTTCATAGGTTTTTGGGGAAGAGATGGTATTTGGTTACCTGAGTAAGTTCTTTAGTGGTGATTTGTGAGATTTTGGTGCACCCATCACCTAAGTTGTATATGCTGAACCCAATTTGTAGCCTTTTATTCCTCACCCGCCCTCCCACCCTTTCTCCCTGAGTACCCAAAGTCCATTGTATCATTCTTATGCCTTTGCATTCTCATGGCTTAGCTCACACTTATGAGTGAAAACATACGAAAAACATACAATAACAATCGTTAATTGCAAGCTTCTGATATGATGTAGGACAAGATTTTAGAAAGTGTAACACTTAGGAAGCAGCATATTTGTGTAAGTTAAAGCTTTACATACAAGTTACAATACTCTTAACTCAAATTGGTTTCAACAATGAAGTGAGTTCATTGTCACCTAGACTAAAAAGGCCAAATAGAGTGCTAGCTTAATACAGCCAGATGAATTCAGAGTCAAGGCTTAATCTAGCAGCTCAGACAGTGTCATCGTAGAGTGGATGACTGTGTGTCCCTGTTTGCCCAGAACAGTTCTGTTTATGCCTACTGTTCCGGCATCCTGTCTGGTTTAGCTTTGTCCTGCCCTTTTTCATTCTCAGAATTGTCCTGGTTTAGAAGATAAATGATATGTTTACTTAACCCAGGTTTGCTTTCTCTGCCCAGTTGTTTTGTGTTGGCAAGCTTCACCCGCAGGCATCACATGATACATTTTCCCCACCCACTCCCTGTAGCTCCAGCCTCTTTCCATATTGGTAGCAAAATATCTGTAGCAGCCCCAGACCTCACACCCTTACAACAGCCAATCTAATGGGACTGAAAATCTCTTCCAACAGTTCCCATCCAAGTGCTGGGGTTCACTGTCTCTCACTGGTCCAGTTTTGGTCATGTGGCCATTCCATCCAGGAAAATTGATGGACCTAGTCAATCATGCTCATGTAGAGAGTGAGTTTGAAATAATTCTACACAAATCACAGAGTTGAGTATTAGGAAGGGGTGAATCTCCCCAAGGAAGAGTCAGTGATCACTGGCAGTAGAAGAAGTGAATGAATCCCAGGAGATAAAGAGAGTGCTCCAGGCCAGAGCAGAACAGTGACAGTGCTGGAGGAGGAACCAGTTGACCTGGCTTGTAGCCTTTCCACTAACTGGTGTTGGGATGGTGGACAAGCCTTTGCATGCCTTGGGCCTCAGTTTCCTGGTGGCTAAAGTGGAAAGGTAGACTAGAGGACTCCGAATGTTCCAGTTTGCTCTGAATATTGCAGTTTCATGTATGGCTATGTTCTCTCATTAGTCTTCAGGGTTATCAATCACAGGTTTATTTTCTTATCTGATTTTCTCAGTAGGACTAAATAGAACTCTCCTTGGCTTTGTTTCTAATGCTAGAAACCTTCCAACTCTGGTGGAGATTTGAAATATGCCATTCTCCTATTAACTAAGTCATATTCTTTAACCAGCCAACTTTCCCCCACAGTTTACAACTTCTGTCAGACACAGGGAAGATTTGCTTTTGGTTTTTTCCTTGTGAACAAAACAAGTCGTAAAAAAAATGTATATCATGGTTTCCTTGCAGTTGCATTTCATCCTGGATTTCTTAAATCAAGAAATTGACTAACATAGTGGCTGAATGAATAAGACACGGCAGCAATGAATGACTGTCTTTAGCAAACTGAGAAGGAGTCTCATTATTTAAATGTTCCTGGTTATATTAAGTGGAGCAAAAGGCTTGGAATCAAAAGTGAGAGAAATAGGCAGCCAAGTCAAAAACGCCATCAAGCTGTAAATAAAATATGAAACTAGCTTAGAAAGGGAGCATTATTTCGAAGTCCAACACTGATATATGGTCCATAATTGTGGGACGTTCGTAAAAGGTGACATGACACCTGTCAATTATCCACAGCAGCCAGGAAATGTAGATTACATGAATAATTCACCAACCCAGTGCCCTTTGTTGTTAAGCTGTCCAGCCCAGTTCCATAAAATAACTGCTGATATGAAAGAAGAAAAAAATACGTTTAAGTTGCAAAAGCCTTATGTTACATGCGGAAACGTTTTCAAGGCAGCTTCATCATATGACTATGTTCCAGTTAGCACCGTTGGCTAAATAATTAACATGTGAGCCTTTATCAGGTGTAACAAAGGAGGGGGCTAGGACTCTGGAAACTTTATATGTTCCCTTTGTGGCGGGTGGGAGGTGGGGGTGTCGCATAAGAGAATCTTCAGTATCAGAAACACATCACTATATATGTCATAATTTTCTCACCCTCCCAAACGGCACACAGTCCTTTAAAGAGGCTAAGTCTGTGTTTTTGTTTTGGAATCATGGAATTACAGAATAATCAATTTCATAGGTCACTTAGAGATCGCCTAGTCCAGTGGTTTTTAGAAGTCAACAGAAGTTTTTCTTCTGAGAAGGTTTTATGTGAAAATATAAAATATAAGACAGATGAAGGTGGAGTTGTTTTTGTTGCCCTCGGGGTGGTGGTGAGCAGGATTATAGAGGATGGCAGGAGACTGCCTGGTCAGCAGCCCCTACTCTGCATCCCACTCCCCACCCTTTCCCAAGCACCTACAAGGATCCAACTGTGCCATTTTGTAGATGAGAAAACTGAGGCTCCTTGAAGTGGCAAAGGGGCTCTCTGAAGTCCCAGAATGAGATGGAGGCAGAGCTGGGACTGGAAGCAGGACTGCTGATTTCCATGCAACACACATACATGTGTATCACTATAAGTACAGCTTGTCTACACAGCCATGCGAGCCGCCAGGATTTGGAGAAATACCAGTTCTGCAGCTCCCAGGACCACACAAGAGAGCATGCGACATGAAAACAACTGACTCTTTCATTTGTAGCCTGGGCCCAGGCAGCCTGATACCTATACCCACCCCGCTCTTTCCCCACACCCTTGCTGGCTACAGGGCCAGGGTCAGAGGTCATGGGCCAGGTGGAAGGTGGGGCCTTGGAGTGCCCAGGGGACTGGGCAGGCAGCCATAGGTAACCAGAGCCAGCCATCTAATCCATCTGCTTCCCTGAGCTGTTGTGAGAAAAAGCCTCATTGGAGAGACCTACCAAAGTGGCTGCTTCCAGGAGCAAATCCAGCCACACTGTGGAGAAAGATTTTCTTGCCCCTACAAGTGGTTCATTCCTTGTAACTTCCTTCAAAATGAAGTTTCCAGCAGACAAAGAGAACAAAAAAGAGGTCTGTTTCACATGGTTTACAAGGAAAAGAACACCTTGTAGATAAAGTACAGCCTTTCCCATTTTTCAGAAGCAAATGAGAGTTTCTTTCTCATTTGAGGCTTATTTGCAGCCAAGGTTTGGCTTTGTTTTTGAAAGTTTGGAGAAGGTTACATTCCTGTGTATACCCACTGGGTGCAGGTGCTTTGGCATAGGTTTTCTCTAATATTTGCTGTTTTTCTCCAACTGTCCCAACTGGTAGTTTATAGTATTTCAGCTCTTTCAGAGGCCAACTTATAGGGAAATGCGTGAAAAGGGAAATTGCATGAAAAGTTTCTGATTCAGGTGAAAGGCCATTGTAATTTCAAGGCTCTCTGCATGTATCTCTTTGCAACCAGTCATTACTTTTAAAATGAACAACATTATATTTAGTCATATGCAGAAATAATAACAAACTGCTGGTTTCATTGTGAAGATCTGAAGTTGAAAACTTCATGTTTTAACGTTGACCATTCCAACGAGCATAAAACAGGAGACACCGAACATCTTGACATTACAGCTGCACTGAGACTGATTCTCCAGTGCGTATGTCACAGGATCCCTTTGACAGCGTGGCTGAGAGGGTTTCTTTCAACAAATGGAGGTAATTGTTAAAAGAATCAATGATTACCTAAGCCAATTAATGCCTTTTCTAATAATGCTGAAATGTCTCCCAAGAATAGTCTGGAAAACTCTTTCATAGTAAGAGATTGGTGGAGCTGGAGCGGTAGAGTGTGAGTCCTAGCAAACGGATGGATGTCCCTGAACCTTGGCTTTCTTATTTGTAATTTGGGTGCCATGCTGATAGCAGCAGTCCCCACTTCACAGGAAAGCTGGGCGCATTAGGGTTACCTTGTCTGCCTGGAAAAACCCTTGCCCAGTTGGGTCGTAGCCTGGGTTCCCAGAAAGCTGGGGCCAAGGCAAAGGCCTACCTGTTCTGTAACCCCCAGGAGCTGGATGAGAGACAGGGAGCTAAGCAGGGAAGGAAGCAGAGCCTGTTCCACGCCATATTGGCAAGTCGGCTACTACTTAGGGTTGTCATGTTTAGCAAATACAATCACCAAGCACCCAGTTAACTTTGAATTTTGGATACATGACAGAGAATTTTTCACTCTTCATATGGACCAGACAGTATTTGGGGCATACTAATACTTAAAAATCATTTGTTTTTTGTCTGATATCTGCAGTTAACAGGGCATCCTGGATTTTATCTGGCAACCCTGCCAGGGCAACTTGTGATGGGTTGCCGGACCTTGTGGGACTGTCTGAGATGCCAAGTGAAATCAGTCTTGGGATCCATCCATTTGTTCTAGGACATTAACTTCTCAAAGCACTTGTGGATTGCTCATGGCAGGGAGATGAGTGGGCTCCTGTTCCACTCTGCAATGCCCAGTGAGAAGCCTGCGGTGAGGCATTGTCAAGTTGCTCCAGTGTGAGGTTTATCAGAGGCAGACGCGAGACAGCAGAGGGTGTGTAAGAAGCATCCACAAGTAGTGAAGTGTAGCGATTGAGAGCACAGATCTTAGATCCACAGTGCTTGTGTTCAAATCCCAGCCCTGCTGCTTATTAAGGCAGATCATCAAAAGTTTCCAGGTCTCAGTTTCCTCATTTTTAAAATGGGCATCATAATAATGCTCACATAGTAGGATTGTGATGAGGATTATAAACATATATATATATCTCTTAGAATGGTCCTTGGGACATTCTAAGTATTTGCAGTTATTATTCTGAGAGTAGTAGATATCAACCACTGTAACTTGGCAGGTTGGTGTATCTTGAACACCTGACAACTAAGTGTGCTGCCAGATTTTGATCAATGTCTAGAATATATTTTTCCCATAAAAGAGGCTAAACACTATCATCACCTTGTGGGTTTGGTTGTTCTTCAGCACTGAGAAGAATTATATTGGTCCCTAGCTGCAGTCTTTCATGTAATCAAGAGGAAAAGCTTTTCATGCCCCACTGAACACGTGGTCTTCCTTTGGAACCAGCTCGATGCCCTGAACTTCCCACATCTCCCTCTCAGCCAGCCCCATAGCTCCCTCTAAGCCAGTACCCTCTGTCCTGAGCCAAAAGGTTGCTTAGCTTGACACTCTTGGCTAACATTGAGGTGACCATATGTATCCGCAGTTGTAGCAAAAATATGTCTTACATATTGATTAGAAGACAAAACCACATCTATCTCCATATACCAACATTAACAGCAAGTTTCTTCAGTTCTCTGAAACTTGCTTCTTTGGCCCAGTATTCTTAATTTGTTAATTTATCAAGAAATTATAAAATTTGAAAGTGGGCCTCAAACACAAAATTGCTGGAAAATGCTGGCTTAAACAGCCACTTGAGCAGTGCTCCTTTCACAAAGTTGTCCTCCCCCTGTTTGTAGGGTTAGGAGCTGACCCCTCCATGCTCTTGTAGAACCAGTAACAGACTTAAGTTATAGCCCTGATTGCCAGCCACCAAATGGCTTGCTTGCAGGTCTGTTTCCCTGAGACTGCTGAGCTCTTTAAGGTCGGGGCTGCATATACTCATCCTTGTGTCTGTAACCCGTAGCCCATACTCAGCACAGGGTGGCCAGCAGGGCCCTGTGGGCCAGGTCCCTCTGGGAAATACAGTAAGCATAGTGCCTGGGCTCACAGTGCTTTTTAGGGGCCCAAGAAAATGTTTTCCTTTGTTTGGTTTTCATGTGTGTGTGTGTGTGGGGGGGGGGGGGGTTGTGTGTGCATGAGACAGGGTCTCTATCTGTTGTCCAGGTTGGAGTACAGTAGTCCAGTCTCAGCTCACTGCAGCCTTGACCTCCTCAGCTAAGGCAATCCTCCCACCTCAGCCTCCTGAGTAGGTGGGACTACAGGTGTGAATCACCATCCCTAGCTAAAGAAAATGTTTTAATTTCTTTTAAAATCAAAAGAAAGGACTGGGCGCAGTGGCTCATGCCTGTAATCCCAGCACTTTGGGAGGCTGAGGCGGGTGGATCACGAGGTCAGGAGATCAAAACCATCCTGGCTAACACAGTGAAACCCTGTCTCTACTAAAAAAATACAAAAAAATTAGCCGGGCGTGGTGGTGGGCGCCTGTAGTCCCAGCTACTCGGGAGGCTGAGGCAGGAGAACGGCATGAACCCAGGAGGCAAGAGCTTGCAGTGAGCCGAGATCACGCCACTGCACTCCAGCCTGGGTGACAGAGTAAGACTCCATCTCAAATAAAAAAGAAAAAAAGAAAAGAAAAGAAAAAAAAATGAACTGTTAAGACAGAAGGAAATGTTTCAATTTTTCCTCACATTGGAAAAAATGAAATTTTTAGGACCCACAAAATCTATTAAGCTATTTTCATTTTTCTAATGGAGGAAGGGGCCCAAGAAGGCAAAGTCCTAGGACCCACAAAAGTCACAGTGTGGTCCTGGTGTTGAAGGAATAAGTAAACAAACAAATGAGTATGTAATAGCTGTTAAAAATGCACTGCAAATGATAAAGTACCATGGAAACATGGCTGGTTAGTAAAAGCTGACAATTTTATTGCTGTTTTGGACTTCTCCTGCCCTTTAGGACATTATACTCTAAGGAGTTCATTTTTTTTTTTTATTGAAAACTTTTCTTAGTCATATCTATATTTTCTTCCTCTGACATAAAATCTTCCAGTGACTTTTTGTGAAGATATTTGGGTGTTGATAGGAAGACGGCAGTGAATGCACAGAATAGGAAGTCTCCACTAACCAGAAGGAGATCCTGATATTCCAGTATCCCACACTTAAAATGAACCCACTGCATGAAAAGCTCAATTCCTACAGAAGGTAGACCAAGGGGACTGTTTTTGTTTTGTTTTGTTTTCTTCTTTTTCGTCGTCTTTTTTTTTTTTTTAAATAAGACAGAGTCTTGCTCTGTTGCCCAGGATGGAGTCAGTGGCGTGCTCTCTGAGGCAGTGGCACAGCCTCAGCTCACTGCAACCTCTGCCTCCTGGGTTCAAGCTATTCTCCTGCCTCAGCCTCCCAAGTAGTAGCTGGGATATAGGTGTGAACCACCATGACGGGCTTTTTTTTTTCTTCAGAGTCTTACTCTGTCACCCAGGCTGGAGTACAGTGGCACCATCTCGGCAGAGATCAGGTTTCACCATGTTGGCCAGGCTGGTTTTGAACTCCTGACCGCAGGTGATCCACATGCCTCAGCCTCCCAAAGTGCAGGGATTACAGGCATGAGCCACTGTGCCCAGCTGGGGACTGTTATTTTTACAAAAAAAAAGGGGGATCTATAAGCCTTAACTCTCATGTATGTATTATTAACACTCTCCAGCCATGGTTCTCCTCTGAAAAAAAAAGAATTCAAGCATTTCTGAGGGGATCTGGGGCTATAGTCCATCCTTTTAGTTGGTTGATGACAGATGAATCTCAGCACCTTCTGTTTTGGAAAATACAAACGCTGGAGTTGCTCCAGCTCATGAGATCTTCCAAGGGATTCTGAGGCTGTTCTGACCTGGACAGTGCTCGAGGAGATGATACCCTAGGCTTCCTCGCTTTACCAAAAAGAATCCAGGCACAAACTTTTCTTGCAGTCTTGAAGGGCCTAACTGTCTAAGAAAGAATCTTCACTCCCTGAAATGGTTATCAGTAGAATTCTTTAAAATACGAGTTCGTGTAGTACATTAAAACATGAGAGCACAAAATGACAACAAGTGGTGGACTTAAGGAAAGGATTTATTTTTCCTTTTCTTCCTCTTCTGTGTTTTCCGCATGTGGCTAGAGTGGTCTTACACAAATAAATGAACAAGACAATTTATGGAGCCCCAAGCCCTGCTCGAAGCATGCTATATATGTTATTTCCTTTAAGGAGAGAAATTAAATGTGATTTCCAAATGTTTTGTGGAGTAATTGAGGAAGACATTGTTGTCTACCTACAACATTGGGATGAAAACACAGTGAGCTATAATAGAAAACCTGCCACGTTATCTCCTTCCTGTTTCAGTTCTTGACTTGTATGTTCCTAGGCCAGGCTTCCCCATGGTGTAGTTTTCATTTGGTGCAGAGTAGAGAAGAGTGCTTGTGAAAACACACTGTGTAGAGAATGCAAGAACAGGCTTCCTGGAGGTGAGCAGCCAGAGTGGACAGCGAGAGTAGCAAAGGGTAACTACCACCTTGTGACTGCCCCCAGGCAAGCTGCATTCTAGGCATCTTCTATCAGGAACAAATGCCATGATGGCCAACTTTTGGGGAAAGCTCCTGTGTGCCAGGTATTATTCCAGGTGATTTTATGTTTATTCGCTGATTTAATCTTCCCAGTACACTAATACAGTAGGTCCTATTATTATCACCTTAGAAGTGAGGATACTTGGTTAGAGAGAAGGTCAGTATCTTGGTCAAGATCATCCAACTAGCAAGGCATATACAAGATTGGAACCCTGGAAGTGAAACCCCAGGGTTATGGAGCATAATGTAAGGCTCACAGCCATTTTAAGAAGTAGAGTTTTTTCGATTTCCACTTAAAATGGCCGAATAGGAACAGCTCCAGTCTCCAGCTCCCAGCGCAGGCGACACAGAAGACAGGTGATTTCTGCATTTTCAACTGAGGAACACAGCTCATCGCCAGTTAATGGATCAAAGCTGGACGGAGAATGATGTTGATGAGATGAGAGAAGAAGGCTTCAGTCCATCAAACTTCTCAGAGCTAAAGGAGGAATTATGTACCCAGTGCAAAGAAACTAACAATCTTGAAAAAAGAGTGGAAGAATTGATAACCAGAATAATTAATGCAGAGAAGGCCATAAACGAACTGACAGAGATGAAAACCATGACACGAGAAATACGTGACAAATGCACAAGCTTCAGTAACTGACTCGATCAACTGGAAGAAAGAGTATCAGCCATTGAGGATCAAATGAATGAAATGAAATGAGAAGAGAAGTCTAAAGAAAAAGAAGAAAAAGAAATGAACAAAGCCTGCAAGAAGTATGGGATTATGTAAAAAGACCAAATCTACGTCTGATTGGGGTGCCTGAAAGTGAGGGAGAAAATGGAAGCAAGATGGAAAACACTCTTCAGGATATCATCCAGGAGAACTTCCTCAACCTAGTAGGGCAGGCCAACATTCAAATTCAGGAAATACAGAGAATGACACAAAGATACGCCTCGAGAAGAGCAACTCCAAGACACATAATTGCCAGATTCACCAAAGTTGAAATGAAGGAAAAAATCTTAAGGGCAGCCAGAGAGAAAGGTCGGGTTACCCACAAAGGGAAGCCCATCAGACTAACAGCAGATCTCTTGGCAGAAACTCTACAAGCCAGAAGAGAGTGGGGGCCAATATTCAACATTCTTAAGAAAAGAATTTTAAACCCAGAATTTCATATCCAGCCAAACTAAGTTTCATCAGTGAAGGAGAAATAAAATCCTTTACAGATAAGCAAATGCTTAGAGATTTGGTCACCACCAGGCCTGCCTTACAAGAGACCCTGAAGGAAGCCCTAAACATGGAAAGGAACAACCGGTACCAGCCATTGCAAAAACATGCCAAAATGTAAAGACCATCCAGGCTAGGAAGAAACTGCATCAACTAACGAGCAAAATAACCAGTTAATATCATAATGGCAGGATCAAGTTCACACATAACAATATTAACCTTAAATGTAAATGGACTAAATGGTCCAAATAAAAGACACAGACTGGCAAACTGGATAAAGAGTCAAGATCCATCAGTTTGCTGTATTCAGGAGACCCATCTCACATGCAGAGACATACATAGGCTCAAAATAAAGGGATGGAGGAAGATCTACCAAGCAAATGGGAACAAAAAAAAGCAGGGGTTGCAATCCTAGTCTCTGATAAAACAGACTTTAAACCATCAAAGATCAAAAGAGACAAAGAAGGCCATTACATAATGGTAAAGGGATCAATTCAACAGGAAGAGCTAACTATCCTAAATATATATGCATCCAATACAGGAGCACCCAGATTCATAAAGCAAGTCCTTAGAGACTTACAACGAGACTTAGACTCCCATACAATAATAATGGGAGACTTCAACACACCACTGTCAACATTAGACAGATCAACGAGACAGAAAGTTAACAAGGATATCCAGGAATTGAACTCATTTCTGCAGCAAGCAGACCTAATAGGCATCTATAGAACTCTCCACCCCAAATCAACAGAATATACATTCTTCTCAGCACCACATCACACTTATTCAAAAATTGACCACATAATTGGAAGTAAAGCACTCCTCAGCAAATGTACAAGAACAGAAATTATAACAAACTGTCTCTCAGACCACAGTGCAATCAAACTAGAACTCAGGACTAAGAAACTCAATCAAAACCGCTCAACTACATGGAAACTGAATAACCTGCTCCTGAATGACTACTGGGTACATAACGAAATGAAGGCAGAAATAAACATGTTCTTTGAAGCCAAATGAGAACAAAGATACAACATACCAGAAACTCTGGGACACATTTAAAGCAGTGTGTAGAGGGAAATTTATTGCACTAAATGCCCACAAGAGAAAGCAGGAAAGATCTCAAATTGACACTCTAACATCACAATTACAAGAACTAGAGAAGCAAGAGCAAACACATTCAAAAGCTAGCAGAAGGCAAGAAATAACTAAGATCAGAGCAGAACTGAAGGAGATAGAGACACAAAAAACCCTCCAAAAAATCAATGAATCCAGGAGTTGGTTTTTTGAAAAGATCAACAAAATTGATAGACCGCTAGCAAGATTAATAAAGAAGAAAAGAGAGAAGAATCAAATAGATGCAATAAAAAATGATAAAGGGGATATCACCACCGACCCCACAGAAATACAAACTACCATCAGAGAATATTATAAACACCTCTACGCAAATCAACTAGAAAACCTAGAAGAAATGGATAATTTCCTGGACATATACACTTTCCCAAGACTAAACCAGGAGGAAGTTGAATCCCTGAATAGACCAATAGCAGGCTCTGAAATTGAGGCAATAATTAATAGCCTACCAACCAAAAAAAGTCCAGGACCAGATGGATTCACAGCTGAATTCTACCAGAGGTACAAGGAGGAGCTGGTACCATTCCTTTTGAAACTATTCCAATCAATAAAAAAAGAGGGAATCCTCCCTAACTCATTTTATGAGGCCAACATCATCCTGATACCAAAGCCTGGCAGAGACACAACAAAAAAAGAGAATTTTAGACCAATATCCCTGATGAACATCGATGCAAAAATGCTCAGTAAAATACTGGAAAACCGTCCAGCAGCACATCAAAAAGCTTATCCACCATGATCAAGTGGGCTTCATTCCTGAGATGCAAGGCTGGTTCAACATACACAAATCAATAAACATAATCCAGCATATAAACCAAACCAAAGACAAAAACCACATGATTATCTCAATAGATGCAGAAAAAGCCTTTGACAAAATTCAACAGCCCTTCATGCTAAAAACTCTCAATAAATTTGGTATTGATGGAACGTATCTCAAAATAATAAGAGCTATTCACGACAAATCCACAGCCAATATCATACTGAATGGGCAAAAACTGGAAGCATTCCCTTTGAAAACTGGCACAAGACAGGGATGCCCTCTCTCACCACTCCTATTCTACATAGTGTTGGAAGTTCTGGCTAGGACAATCAGGCAAGAGAAAGAAATCAAGTGTATTCAGTTAGGAAAAGAAGAAGTCAAATTGTCCCTGTTTGCAGATGACATGATTGTATATTTAGAAAACCCCATCGTCTCAGCCCCAAATCTCCTTAAGCTGATAAGCAACTTCATCAAAGTCTCAGGATACAAAATTAATGTGCAAAAATCACAAGCATTCTTATATACCAGTAACAGACAAACAGAGAGCCAAATCAGGAATGAACTCACATTCACAATTGCTTCAAAGAGAATAAAATACCTAGGAATCCAACTTACAAGGGATGTAAAGGACCTCTTCAAGGAGAACTACAAACCACTGCTCAGTGAAATCAAAGAGGACACAAACAAATGGAAGAACATACCATGCTCATGGATAGGAAGAATCAATATCGTGAAAATGGCCATACTGCCCAAGGTAATTTATAGATTCAATGCCATCCCCATCAAGCTACCAATGACTTTCTTCACAGAATTGGAAAAAACTGCTTTAAAGTTCATATGGAACCAGAAAACAGCCCGCATTGCCAAGACAATCCTAAGTCAAAAGAACAAAGCTGGAGGCATCATGTTACCTGACTTCAAATTATACTACAAGGCTACGGTAACCAAAACAGCATGGTACTGGTACCAAAACAGAGATATAGACCAATGGAACAGAACAGAGTCCTCAGAAATAATACCACACATCTACAGCCCTCTGATCTTTGATAAATATGAGAAAAACAAGAAATGGGGAAAGTATTCCCTATTTAATAAATGGTGCTGGGAAAATTGGCTAGCCATAAGTAGAAAGCTGAAACTGGATCCTTTCCTTACTCCTTATACGAAAATTAATTCAAGATGGGTTAGAGACTTAAATCTTAGACCTAATACCATAAAAACCCTAGAAGAAAACCTAGGTAATACCATTCTGCACATAGGCATGGGCAAGGACTTCATGTCTAAAACACCAAAAGCAATGGTAACAAAAGCCAAAATTGACAAATGGGATCTAATTAAACTAAAGAGCTTCTGCACAACAAAAGAAACTACCATCAGAGTGAACATGCAACCTACAGAATGGGAGAAAATTTTTGCAATCTACTCATCTGACAAAGGGATAATATCTAGAACCAACAAAGAACTCAAACAAATTTACAAGAGAAAAACAAACAACCCCATCAAAAAGTGGGCAAAGGATATGAACAGACATTTCTCAAAAGAAGACATTCATACAGCCAACAGACACATGAAAAAATGCTCATCATCACTGGCCATCAGAGAAATGCAAATCAAAACCACAATGAGATACCATCTCACACCAGTTAGAATGGCAATCATTAAAAAGTCAGGAAACAACAGGTGCTGGAGAGGATGTGGAGAAATAGGGACACTTTTACACTGTTGGTGGGACTGTAAACTAGTTCAACCATTATGGAAAACAGTATGGCGATTCCTCAAGGATGTAGAACTAGACGTACCATGTGACCCAGCCATCCCATTACTGGGTATATACCCAAAGGATTATAAATCATGCTGCTATAAAGATACATGCACACGTATGTTTACTGTGGCACTATTCACAATAGCAAAGACTTGGAATCAACCCAAATGTCCATCAGTGACAGACTGGATTAAGAAAATATGACACATATACACCATGGAATACTATGCCGCCGTAAAAAAGGATGAGTTTATGTCCTTTGTAGGGACATAGATGCAGCTGGAAACCATCATTCTCAGCAAACTATCACAAGAACAGAAAACCAAACACTGCATGTTCTCACTCATAGGTGGGAACTGAACAATGAGATCACTTGGACTCGAGAAGGGGAACATCACACACTGGGACCTATCACGGGGAGGGGGGTGGGGGGAGGGATTGCATTGGGAGTTATACCTGATGTAAATGACGAGTTGATGGGTGCTGACGAGTTGATGGGTGCAGCACACCAACATGGCACAAGTATACATATGTAACAAACCTGCACGTTATGCACATGTACCCTAGAACTTAAAGTATAAAAAAAAAAAAAAAAAAAAAAAAAGAAGCAGAGTTTTTTCATTATCCACATTTGACTTGTGGAGAACATGAGATTTAGACTAGCTAAGTAACTTTCTCAAGGCTGTCTCTTTAGTAAATAGCAGTACTGAGAAGTTTACCCAAGCAACAGGCCACTGAGTCAATGTGTTGAATCATTTCAACACACAGAGTCTTCACATTCAGAATGGAGCCTCCAGCCTGTTTGCTGAAAACGGATATAATAGTGACAGAGAGCCTGGAGAGCAGAGAAAGAAGAGGAGATGATGCATGTGGCACAGGGCCGGGAGGAGAGAAGAGGCTTTGTGGAAGACAGGAGAAAGGGAAAGGGGAACGGTGCTATGCTTTGTGGAGCAATAGTGGAGATAGTGCAGCTTTCCAGGACACAAGGACAGAAAACAAATCAGAAAATGGGTAAGGCAGAGAGATTTAACAGAAGCTTGGGGCTAGGGGGGAAGGCACTGGAAGTGGAAAGAAAGAGAAGGTGAACAAATGATAGAGGCTACAGTACAAATTTCTGGGTGAGTCCAAACCACCAGCTTACAGAAGGCCAGTGTTGGGTGGGTGAGGTGAGAGCTCACCATGCACCCAGATATTCTGCGGTTGTGTGCAGAAGACCACACACTGTAGCACCAGGCAGCCCTTTCTTCATGAGGGTCACACACATGTGAGGATTGTAAGACGAGGCCCTTGGGGCTCTGTTCACAACAAAAACATTGTATGAGCCTTTTACATATGACTCAGTGTGTATTGTGTGTCTGATTGAAAAAAGATCAGCTTTACTACAAGTGCTAACATGTTGGCCGAGTTGAAAGGAGTGCACAATTACATAAGAAAATAAAAATACCAGGGGGGCAAGCAGTTTACCACCTTACATGGGACACGCTGAATCTCCAGAGGAAAAGTGCCAGGTGACTCCTTTGCCAACTGTGAGAATAGCTGTGGTTGGACTGGATGTTTTGTTTTGTTTTGTTTTTACCCCAGTGTTTGGCACAGAGTCCGGAACACCAAGTGAGGCCCCTGAACCCTGCTTGACACCAGATTGCATTTTCTAATGTCATTCCTGTTTCACTTCATTTGAGAAGGACTGGATAACAACAAAAGAAAAAGGGAAAGAGTAATTAAATTTTGTTGTATTGGAAAAGTTTATGTGCTAAGCCTGCACAAAATAGAGTGTAATGGTTAAAAGTAAGGATTTTAGGGCTAGACATAGGTTGAAGCCTTAGCTCCATCATGTCTCAGCTGTGGGGCCTTTGGCTAGTTACTTGAAGTCTCTGAGCCTTAATTTTTTCCTCTATAAAATGGGCATAACAATAGTACCAACCTCAGAAAGTTCATGTGAGAACATGTGAGAGAATACATGCAAATAGCTTGGCTTAGAACCTGGCACATGATGCCCAGCCAGTGTTGGCAAATATTATATGTAAAGACGGGAAGATCCCTTCCCCCAGTTTGCTCAAGGGAGGTGATATGGTTTGGCTGTGTCCCCCTGCAGATCTCATCTTGAATTCCCACATGTTGTGGGAGGGACTTGGTAGGTGGTAATTGAATCATGGGGGCAGGTCTTTCCTGTACTGTTCTCATGATAGTGAATAAGTCACATGAGAGCTGATGGTTCTATAAGGGGAGTTTTCCCACACAAACTCTTTCTTTGCCTGCTGCCATCCACCTAAGATATGACTTGCCCCTCGCCTTCCACCATGGTTGTGAGGCTTTCCCAGCCACATGGAGCTGTAAGTCCATTAAACCTCTTTCTTTTGTAAATTGCCCAGTCTCGGCTATGTCTTTATCAGCAGGATGAAAATGGCTAAGCAGACTAAGGCTGAAACAAAAGTTTGGCAAGGTGGAAGCTCTTTGGAAAGTACTTATTAATATCTGTTTTATACTGTATGTAGTGTGGCATAGTAAAAACAATATTGGATGAGGAAGTAAAAGATGTGGATTCTGGTCTCTGGACCCTCATTTTTCCATCATTTAATAAGTAGGCTAAATTAAGCCCCATTTAATATTCCTTTCGGCTCTGGCATTCTGTGACTCCAGTGCCCATTCATTCCCCTGCCTACCTGCAGCAGGAAGGCTGGAGAGTCTCCCATTCCCTGCTGGCCTTCCAGAGATCTAGCTGATTAACTTGAAAAAGAAAAGAAAGAAAGCCCTTACACATACCTGGGAATATATCCCAGGTACTTTAAGTGAAAAGAAAGATAAGTTGAAGTACTATGTGTAATTCTAATAAATAAACATTCCATAATACTTTTGAAAATATAGATTTGGTAGAAACTATCTTTTAGGCAGGATTGAAGGAAATTTTACTTTAGACTTTACATATTTCTATATTGTTTGAATCTCATACTGTGAGCAAGTTTCATTTGATAATCAAGATAATAATAAAGATGTAAAAAATAAAGTTAAACATGTTCATTACAGAAAATTTGGAAGAAAAAAGAGAAACATCACTTACAGTCCATCCCAACTTAGAAATACTGCCATTAACTTTCTAATTGATATCCTTTCAGTCTTTTTTCTATATGTGCGTATTACCTGGAACTATACGTGTATATTCATAAAATATAATCATATTGCCCATGCTGTTTTAAAACTTTCTTCACTTAACAATATATTGTTTATATTTTTCCGTATCATTAAAGTTTCTTCTACAGTCTACAGCACGGTTTTAATGATGGCTTGTTTTTCCATCATGTATGTGGCCAATCTTTTATGCTGCACATTTTGACTGTTCCCAGTTTCCCCTTTGTAGTATTGACAGGCTTTTGGAGAATAATGAAACGCTGAAATGTTTGGCTTGGTTTCCCTCTTGGGTAGAGTCTGCTGCTCAGTCTTTTCTTCTTCCTCTTTGTATCCTTTAGCTTTTGGGTGGAGGCCCAGAGAGCTCCACAAGGGGTGATGTGTGTTTAAGAAACTCAGCTAAAGAAACAAACTGATTGCAAAGAACTCTGAACCTAGGGTGTTGGGGAAATGCTGAGCATTGTAATTGGCCTAATGCTACTCCCGTGAGAGATGCCATCTCCCTAGGCCTCCAAAGTTCTGGCAGGGATTTTAACTCTTCTCATCCAGCTGATGACAGACAAATATTCATCACTTTAACAGTTAGGTGCAACCCCCAAAATGTTTCCTCAAGTCCTTCAAACACTCACTGCAAATGCCTACCACCCCATCTCTGAAGATGGAAAAGCAAGCGCAGTGACATCTACAAACCAGGACAGTGGGCTTTAGGATTCATCTGAAAAGACAGGCTCTTGGACAGTGCTGGACCTTGCTCCCTGAGCCAGGCTGTGGGTCCAGTGGTGACTCAGGAAGGAATGTCACTGACAAGCCACAGGCATGCCAGAGAATTACTCAGCACATGCCAACAAGTAACCTCATATGAGAATCAAATGCCAGCCAATCTGTGAACGTTTTGCATAATAGCATATTTGGATTTAGGGCTTAGTTTTCAGGCTTGAGTTTCACGTGTGCCTGAGCATACTCCCAGCCTCCCAGGGCCCCTTCTGTGTGCCCTGCCTCTGCTTGCAAGTGCAAAGAGCAGTTCTCCCAAGAGCCAGGGCTCAGCTCTCCCCTGGAGGTAACGCAGACCTCTGCCAGGGATCAGCTGTCTCTAATCTGGCTGTGCCCCTCTTTCTGGCCAGCGCTACATCTTCATATGCTGTTTCTTACCAACAGGTCAGCAATGTGGGTGACAGATGCTTCTTTTTGCTGTTGGAACACTTCATATTCATCTCTGGTATTGTTACAGCCTTCAACATACCTTACCAACAAGAGAGGTTTGTTGACTGATGACAGCAGGTATAACAAAATCTAACTAGCGACGGCTGTAAGAATTGGCAAAGCATTACTGCATCAACAGGTATGTGGACAGTCTAAGAGCCTCAGAAAGGACAAAGAAAGAAACTTACAGATTCTGATGCCCGTTACTACTGTATCCGGCCTTTCTCCTGCTGGTATGGTGAGAGTTGACAGTTTGATGGATTTAATTTAGGATCTATATTAGGATAAGATACACTCTGTTTTCCTATACAAATTTGCTGCAGAATGGCAGCCACAGTCTGGGGCCCCCTTGAGCTTGAGGCTAAATGACCTGGTGGCCCACCCTCCTCATCTGTACCACCTTTAATATGTCATCGTTTCCTCAAGGCCTGGGTTTTGTGCACTCGGTGATATTGAACATGAAGTTTTCAAACAGCAATACCTTGAGTGACAGACAAGGGCTAGTTAATGATCTCATTCATAATTCATTCCGTGAAGGAACCATTTACACTCAAACTCCAAGCAGGAAGAAAATATTCCCATTAGTTAGGGCTTTTTAAATGCCTCTGCCTTTGCCATAGTGCTGAGAGAAAACTGTGGTCTTCAGTAGTAAGGGCATATGGCTGCAAACAGAGTGCCCAGGTTAGAGACACCAAGAGCTGCAGCATCACTCAGCAATAGCTATTTCAGAGGCATGCAAAGCCTTCCCTGGGAAAAAGTTGAACAGGACTCAGTGCCTAAACACAGCACTTTCAAAAAGAAATGAATTTCTAATTAAACATCCTGAAGACAGAAGCTGACATGTCATTGCAGAGCTGATAATAAGACCTCATGAAATGTTCAAAAGTTCTCCAGAGTAGGTGTGAACAATTGCATTTCCCTCTCTCCATCAGTGAAGGGTTACCACCAGTTCTTTAAGAAAGAAAAACTGAAGGTTAGTATCTGAAAGTGTTGTATAATGTGCTTATTACTATGTGTGGGTTTAGATATTCTCAAAAAAAAAATCCCTTTTCCTTCCAAAATTAAAAAGAACCCCTCTAACTTTTGTTAACTGTAAATAGAATCTTTTTTTAAAAGAAAGAATCCTTACTGCATGTCTAAAACTCGTGGCTGAGAAAAAGTAGAGGATGTCCAGCCTAAGAAGCTATTAGCATTTTTTTGTAGCACTCGATATAGCTGCAAGTCAAGGTCCTCATGAAAGTGAAAGTTTTCTTTCAAAGCTGAAAACGTACTACTTGCATTTTATAAGCTCAAGAGCAAAGCACAATAATTATCAGTGCTTTATTGGTAGTTCTGAGCCTCCAAAATGTCAGTAAGTTGAATCTAAACTATCTTTGTACAAGAACATAAAACATTGCCCCATGTGATAAAAATTTAAGGAAAGGATAAATTTGGTGAATTCCCTGCATAGTTCATAATAGAGATTAGTCAACCCACGTTACAAAGATAATTTTTGAGACGAGGTATCACTCTGTTGCCCCGGCTGGAGGGCAGCGCTGCCATCATGGCTCACTGCAGCCTTCAACTCCTGGGTTCAAGGGATCCTTCCTACTCTGTCTCCCAAGTAGCTGGGATTACAGGAAAGAGCCACCATACCCGTTTGATTTAAAAAAATTTTTTTTTAATTTCTTAAAAAAGAAATTTTTGTGGACACAGGTCTTGCTATGTTGCCCAAGCTGATCTCAAACTCCTGTACTCAAACAAACCCCCAAGTTACAAAGACAATTTTTAACCGTTTAAGAGGTTTACTTCGAAGAGCTATTTCTTTTCTTTTCTTTCTTTCTTTTCAGAGACAGGATCTCCCTCTGTCACCAAGGCAGGAGTAAAGTTGGTTGGATCATAGCTCCCTGCAGCTTTGAACTCCTGGGCTTAAAGGATCCTTCCGCCTCAGCCTCCCAAGTGGCTGGGACTCTAAGCGCACACCATCACAATCCGCCTCTTAAAAACCATTTTTTTTTTTTGTTTGTTTGTTTGTTAGAGACAAGGTCTCACTATGTTGCTCAGGTTGATCTCCAACTCCTGGGCTCAAGCAATCCTCCTGCCTCAGCCTCTCCAGTAGTTGGAATTACCGGCGCGAGCCACCACACTGGCTAGCTATTTCTTTTATATAAATTATATGAAGATTGCGAAAAGGTTTTAAGTCACACTACATGTAAAAACCCCTTAAGCTCAAACTCACCAGGAGAACTGTGGGGCTTGGAGCTAAAGCCCAGGTGCTTTGCCCTCTGCTGCTGACTTCGGTTGCTGGCTGGGAAGGATCCATTTCCAGGAGGGACCCAGCAGAACCTCGGAGCCGCACGTCCCTAATAGGCAAATATGAGCCGGCCTCCGCTCCTTAAGGATGGGGCTATACGCTTCGCCACTGCTGCCTGGAGTTCCTTGTCTGAGATAGGCAGGGCGTGGTGCCCCAGGTCATCTCCCAGGCATGCTTGCCCCATGAGCAGCGCTGTGAGTGTGTACTCAAGGCAATCCAAGGTTCAACGTCATACCATTGTCTTTAACAAAACCCTACAAACATGTAGTGGCCAAGGTATGGTGCATCCTGCCTCTTCCTCTGCTATTTATCTGCCTTTTTTTTTTTTTTTAACTTTAACTTGGTCTGCTCCTATTTATTGGGCAATCCCCTAGATTCCAGGGAACCAATATATTTAATTTTTCTAATCTAAAGGTTAATAAGGACTCTATCTTCCCTAGTCAGAGCCACAAGATGAACTTTCTCAACACATCCTCTTTAAGGAAAAGAAGTTGTTGGCTGAGTCACGTGAGTGTCTGTTTACACACTAACAGCATACAGGGTACATACACGGAGCAGCACTCCTCCCCACCAGAAAGGCTGTACTCCATATTCATGTGTCAAGTGATGTAAAGGTTGCCATGGTTATAATCGCTGTTTAGTCAATAGTGTGTGTGTGTGTGTGTGTGTGTGTGGCGGGGGAATCACCCCAATGGGCGTATTGCAATTTAGAGGAATCCTTGGGTACTTTTAAAGTATTGAATCACAATTTACATTTTAAAAAGTGTTGTCAATGACAGCATATTGATTGCCATTTCTTGAAAACTCTTCTTTGTAGAAGACCTTATGTATGCCAAGAACATCGCTTCTGCCTCCTTATGTGAAACTTTATTTCCTACATTTAGGATTCATTAGGATTATCTAAGGTAAGTCTTGGCAAGGGGAGAGAAGCATGAAAATCATGAGGGTGAATGTGGGAAAGGGATGAGGGAAGGTGAGCTTAATTATTTCAAAGATAATAATGAGTGAGGCTCCCAACCCCCACACTGTGGGAGGCCAAGGTGGGAGGATTGTTTGAGCACAGGAGTTTGAGATCAGCTTGGGCAACACAGCCAGACCTGTGTCTACAAAAATTTCTTTTTTAAAATATCAAACGGATATGGTGGCTCTTTCCTGTAATCCCAGCTACTCAAGAGACAGAGTAGGAAGGATCCCTGGAGCCCAGGAGTTCAAGGCTGCAGTGAGCTATGATGGCAGCACTGCCCTCCAGCCGGGGAAACAGAGTGATACCTTGTCTCAAAAAACAAACAAGCAAACAAACAAAAAAAGGAATAAAAATAGAAGTGTCAATAATTCCTACTCTTCTTGGTCCGCCACCTTCTTTCCTTGGTGACTTTTGAATCCCCCATCCCTCAGTTTTCTCATCTGTAAAATTGGAAGGATAACAGGGAGTTGCGGGGTGTACTGGGTTGCTCATAGGCATTTAGAGCACTCTCTGGCACATAGTGAGCACTCTTTAAATGCACCCACTCTTACTCATATTCTAGTCAACACACAAAGAATCTGCTGTGCTTTTGGATAGAGAGAAATTCTTCATAGCAGCACCATCACACATTATTGAAAAGATTTTGGTGTGATTAGGGCTGATGGACATCCAAACTTCCCTCCCACCTTTCTGATCATATCTCCTCCTTTCCCCACACTCAGTATCTTTCCTTTATCTACTCTAAGCAGTAACATGATAAGTTATATAAATTATATGAAGATCATTAGAAGGTTTTGAAGTCACGCTACATGTATGACTTTGTATTTGAACAAGGCTCAAAACAATAAGTGAAAAAAGTGACAGTTGGTGGAATTTTAGAAGTTGAGGGTGGAAGGTGTTTCCAAAACCTCTCAAATCACACACTCCAGATGTGGCTGCTTCCTGCATCCACTAGTGAAGGTGACTTTGTCAGGGAGCCACTTGCATTTTTCACTAACTGAGGTTCTGCCCTCCCAAATCTCACAATCTAAGGGAGAGAATCTTGATCCAGAGTGGTAAGAAAACAGGTAAGTAATGCAAGCTCAGTGATGTGGGCTGAGTAACTCCCCTGTCCCTGGTATTAGCATGGAGGTGCTGGACACCCTCTGGTGGAACAAGACCCATTCTTTGGCTTCAGGAACTTCACAGCTTAATGGAAGGGACAAAACACATCAGATAGTGATAAGAGAATGTGTATGAGTAAAAGGAAGAGATAGGTATGTTGACAGAAGACAGCCTGAGGAGTTTAGAGAACAGAAACATTTCTCAAGAACTTGAAAGCAAAAGAGTCTCTTGAAACGGTTTGTTGTACACTGCCTGAAGGCTGAAGTATGGCCTGGAAAGTGACTTAGTCCAGCCCCTTCCAGCTGGATGAGTAACTGAACACTCCAGCACGCGGATCTTCACTGGAGAGAAATGGGAGCCTGAGTCATCTCTTTGACATCATCTTTAGATTTTTGGTTTAACTTTTCCCTTCCACATCAGACGCCCCTGTTGTTGGGTGGTCTGCCATGCCACTTCCTCCAAGTCCCAGCTACTTTACTCTAGGTGGAGGGCTGGGGGTAATGGATCTTATTTCAAAAGGAGAGGGGAAATTGAAACCAGAACGGCTTTGTGATGAACTGTAGGGGAATCCTTTTTTCTCTAGCAAAGGTTTCCTGAGACTGGTGTCTCCAGCTTGGAGCTTGATCATGTGTGGGGTGTGTGTGTGTGTGTGTGTGTGTGTGTGTGTATTTGGTGAGGGTTAACCATTCAAAATGGAAGTCCTTTCATAATTTGATCTAGTCATGCAAACACAGCCCACTGATGTTAACAAACAGAGACCAGATGCAAATAACCCATTCGGGCATAACATGGAATAACTAGCAGAAGTTAAAGCAAACTGTCTCCTTCCCCACCGCCCTATTACCTCATAAGAATTCCTTCCATTTGTAAATAAGCAAGAGGAAAAGGAAAAAAAAAATGGGACTATTAGGATGTTTTAGTCTTAAAATGATAGCAATAATAGAGTAGCCTGGATCACACAAGATTACCATGAAAAACTGAAGAAGTTCAGAATTATGTGGAATGAGACATTCATCCCTAAGAAAAGTGAGGTGCTCATGAATGTGCATAACACAAGGAAAAATTAATTACAACGGGAAAACAACTCCAAATGGAAGTCTGCAAGTCAATGATTCATAGCCAGGTGTTCAGAAGAAAACTTGGTTCTCTACGACTCATTGAATACGGTGTCACTGGATATGGTAAAATTTTATGACATTCCCTGGGGCTCTGGGTATTTTAACTGTTCTGCATAGACAGCCAAGCCTTACAGGGTGAGGCCTAACACAGGGAATCATAGAATGGTAATGGTATTGCCATTTTCTGTAGAAAACAAAGTTTTAGTTGAGTAAAAAGAGGTAGTTGATATAAATAAGCTCACAGAAAGTCTCCAAACCTTTGAGGTGACTACCATTGCTGCCGCTTTTCCCAGAATGCCATTGCTTTACGAATGGCTTTTCGACCAAGAGGCTAAAGAACTCTTGACTTGTGTAGATTTTCTACTTTTTGAATAATGCTTAGTTTTTAAAGCTTGTGTGTGTGTGTGTGTGCGCGCACGCGCACGCGTATGGCAGGCTCCAAGACTTGTGGGCCCAGGGAAACTTCATTGGTGGCTGAGAATAAAAAGAAAAGTTAAGTTTGAAAAAAGAAATAGCAATACTTCAGTTTAGGAAAATCAGACTCTGGAAAAGCATTTGGGTGAAATCTTCCTGATTTAGCTGTAGGACAGAATTAGACACAAAGCAGGAAATCTCCAGAAGGTGCTCAGGAGATGTTGATAGAATGAAACCCTGAAGCTCCTTCTGTGAGGTTCTCCAGCACTTCAACGTTATTAGCAGGAAATTCTTCCGAAAGTCAACACCAAATTCCTTCTGCAGCGATTTTAGCGCATTCTCTCCCTTCCGACTCTAAAGAGAAACAGGAAAGATGCTGATATTGCTGTTCTCACATTTCTATTAAACTTACCCTCAATCTTCCATTTAGTGAACTAAATAATTTTTTAAGCTTTTCCCTCAAAAAGGTAATTTCACAAACATTTTCATGTGCCAATCTTGAGTCACAAATGTTTAGAAATAACTTACTTATTACCATACAGAGTATACTGAGATAAATACTGTGCTTAGTTCATAAAGGTGCTGCTTTGTATTGAAATTCCTGCATCTGAGGCAGCCACTGGCAGCACTGTGGGTTTCTTTCTGTGGTCTCCCTTGAGCCTGAATGAAGGTGATGGCTGATGAGCCGGACTAATAAAATGTACCCTTGCACTGATTAAACGTCCATTTTCTTGAGGAAATGGCTGACAGGAGCAGGATAAAGCTGTGAGGAAGCTTGTAGCAATTTCACAAATCTACTCCTACCAGTGAGCTTTATCTGAATGCTTAGAGCTACTCTGAGCAAAAGAATGGGTGTTGAAAATGGACCAGGGAGAAAATTAAGAAATGACAAGCTTGTTTTTTTAAAGTAAGAGGAAAGCTTCTCATGTTAGGTTTTTCTAGAGTGTTCTCGTGAAGGGAAACAGAACGTTTCACTTCAGCAAGATGCACCGTATAACCATGAGGCACAGGGAAACAGGGCAAGCAGGTAGCGAGCAGTCAGGGTGAGCTCCAGTTATCTGCTTGAGGGCTTTGATTTCAGTTGCAATGGACAAGGCAGAAGCAGGAGCTGGGGGCCTTCTAGGAGGGAAGAGAAAGAAGAATTTAGCACCACAACAGAGTGACCACCTTAAAATCCTCAAGTCACCTGTGAATGATGGTGTAGGTGCTGATGGGGGTGAGGGGGCCCCCATGATTATGGTGGTAAGTGGAGAGAGTTGTTGCTCTTGTTTTTAAAAGTTAACATAAAAGACTTTGACTCGTGCTGTTTACAGTAGCCACTAGCCACATGTAGCTACTAAGCACTTAAAATGTGCTGTATTTGTAAAAACTCACACCAAAATTCAAAGACATATTTTTAAAAAGTAAAATACATTATTAATCCTTTTTTTTTTTTTTTACTATATGTTAAAATGATAATACTTTGGGTTGATTAGGTTAAATAAAATACACGACTAAAATGAACGCTATAACATGGATGAACTTTGAAAACAGCGTGCTAAGCGAAAGAAGCCAGACACAAAGGACTACCCATTGCATGATTCCATTTATATGAAATGGCCAATAGGCAAATCCAGAGAGACAAAAGGTAGATTAGTGGTTGCCTAGGGCTGGGGAGATTTGGAGGGAAATGGAAAGTGGGTGCTAATGGTATGGGGTTTCTTTATGGGGTGAAAAAAATATTCTAATATTGATTGTGAGGCCATACGTGTAATCCTAGCACTTTGGGAGGCCGAGATGGGAAGATCACTTGAGGCCAGGAGTTCGAGACCAGCCTGGCCAACGTAGTGAGAAACTATCCCTACAAAACAGAAAAAATTAGCAGGACATGGTGGTGCACACCTGTGTTCCCACCTACTTGGGAAGCTGAGATGAGAGGATGGCTTGAGTTTAGGAGTTCAAGGCTGCTGTGAGCTATGATCGCACCACTGCACTCCAACCTGAACAGAGCGAGACCCTGACTCCAAAAAAAAATCCAAAACTGACTGTGGTGTGATTGTAGAACTCTGTGAACACAGACGGGGCACGGTGGCTCACGCCTGTAATCCCAACATTTTGGGAGGCCTAGGTGGGTGGATCACTTGAGGTCAAGAGTTCGAGACCAGCCTGGCCAAAATGGCGAAACCCTGTCTCTACTAAAAATACAAAAAATTAGCCAGTCATGGTGGGACATGCCTGTAGTCCCAGGTACTTGGGAGGCTGAGGCAGGAGAATCACTTGAACCCAGGAGGTGGAGGGTGCAGTGAGCCAAGATGATGCCACTGCACCCCAGCCTGGGTGATAGAGTGAGACTCTGTCTCAGTAATAATAAGAAGAAGAACTCTGTGAACATACTAAATGGTACACTTTAAATGGGTGAATCGTATGGTATGTGAATTATATCTCAACAACGCTGTTTAGATAAATAAGTAAATTTGGATGCAAAAATCTCTAATATTACCTGTTTTAAAACCTTTTAAAATATGGCTAATAGGAAACTTAAAATTACATAATTGGCATTATATTTCTATTGGACCTGCTAGGCTGAGGAGACCGAGGATGAAGACTCTGGACCAACCTGGGGCTAATGGTACGCAAAGCGAAGTCCGTAAACAGGGCGAAAGAGCAGCCAGAAATGCTCAGCTGTGGTGTAGAGCAAGAAGGAATGAAGGATTGGGGAGAGGGTCTTGAGACTAAGGATGAAACTGCTGGACTGGGGCTGGCCTCTGCACAAAGGGCCAGCAATGGGACTGATGGCTGACTAGAATTTCTTGCCCCTAGGCAAACACAGGGAGCTATCTTCAGTCATCTCTCCAAAACTCTTATCAGCTCAGATGATAAAAGGTGGGACATTTCCCTTTAAGTAACATCGATTTAAAGGAAAAAAAAAAAAAGGTGGGGCAGAGCTGCCCTGTGTTTAGCAGGTGTCTGCTCTAACTGCCTCAGGCCCTGGCCAGCAGCCCCAGGGCCGAGAGGATCCCTATCTTAACCCATCTGTAATGTATTTGCATACCTGTAACCCAGCCTTGCTAAACTGCTGCAGGCAAGCTGGGAAGCTCTGGCCTTGTCCTGGGGGATATAAACTTTTTCAGGAAGTATTAGCCAGGAAAGCTGTCTGGCCTATTTACAAAATGCCATAAACAAACCCTAGTGCTTGTCCGAGGTTTGGGTGAACACATCATAAGGGGAAGCCTTGGGTACCTTCTTGGCGTCCTCTCCCCAGCCCAGGTTTCCTTCCAGTTCAGTTCCCCCCCTTCACACGCCCTCCCCAAAACACGACAGTATTTCAAAGGAAACAGTGGCTCAGTGGATGATGGATAAGGAACCTACACTTAGGGTCCCCCCTGCCCCTCGCCACCAAAAGAAAGGACCTCATGGCTTGCTTCTGGAGACCAGAAAAGTGACTGGACCGAAGGACAGAATGGGTGAATTAAGCTAGATGAGCTGTAACCCCAAAGGCCTAGTTCTGGAGGAGAGGTCAGTAGCCTACAAAGGAGAGAAAATTAAATACACTATACTTGGCAGTGGCTGTTTCAATTTTACAACTACAAAGTGAATATTTGACATTATTCTGTATTTTATCTGAACTATGTCCTGAAATTTTCTCCCATTGCAGTAAACATTAATTTTTCTCTTAACTGTGTATCATGCTTCAGTGGACAGGGTGGATAGCAAGCATAGACAATGGAGTAGGTAAAGTTTATGAACCTAAGGGCACTGTCTAGGGCAAAGCCACATCCCCTGCTGTCCTGTCCAGGTGTACTAACAGTAGAAAGTTAACTGTGTTCAATGAAGATATACACAGGAGACACAAAAGACAGCATCATCTGCATGCCTGCAAGCTTCTGAAGGACAAAGCTTGCAAATTGTTCCCCTCCATATCTCCACCATAGGGTCATAGGCACATGCTAAATACTCAAGAAATACTTGTAGATGGATATGCAGATGGATGGATGTGGCAAATAGTAGTTACTTAATGTAGGTGTTATGTAATGATCTCATATTTTGAGTAGTTGAAGAGAAAGGATGAAAGCTTTCATTTTTGCAACAGGAAAATAAATTCTGGATATATTACACTAAACAAATATAATAGCATATGCCATTATATTTGTCATCCAATTTTTTCCAAACTGCTTTGATATGTTAGGTAAGGGTGGAAAGGGAAAAAAAAAAGCCCAGTACAGCTCATGAAGCCTCTTTCTCACCAGATCTTGTAAAACGCAAGCTACTTGGGAGTGGACGAATGACTTAACGATGATGTTGTCAGGGCCCTTGGAATAAATATTGCCTTTTCCATTCCCACTGTGGATACTACAAGTGCCACTGGCACCTTGTCAAGAAGTTGAGATCTCCTCATTCTTATCTTCTGCATCAGGCAGCACAAGATGGTAAAAAAAAAAAAACTCGTTCAAAATGCACTTGAATATTCCATCCCTTGTCCTTGCATTTATACTACTTTCTTGCAGCTGAAAGCCTAACAGCTAGTAAGTAGAAAAGGAGAGGACGGAACCATCCAAAAGTCAGCCTTTCCTTCCTAAGGAGAGCCCTCGGTGGGGTTTGTCCATCAAACAGTAGCCTCCCTAATGGCGTCTTCACTCTTTCTTCCTTTGCCACCCAGTATTGAGACACTTCTCACCTTTCAGAAGCAAGGAACTTCAGAATTGGTTTCAGCTTTGTGATTCTCTTTCAGCAGCCATTCCAACAGTCTATAAGATGAAAGAACCACTCAGGGCAGCAGGGACTTTAGAACTGATTGAAAGTCATTGATGGCCAGACACTATGGCTTATGACTGTAATCCCAGCACTTTGGGAGGCCAAGGTGGGCAGATCACTTGAGGTCAGGAGTTGGAGACCAGACTGGCCAACATGGTGAAACCTCGTCCCCCCCCCAAAAAAAAAAAAAAAAAATATTGGCTGGGCATGGTGGTGCATGCCTGTAATCCCAGCTACTTGGGAGGCTGAGGCAGGACAATTGCTTGAACCTGGGAGGCTGCAGTGCCGAGATCGTGCCACTGCACTCCAGCCTGGGCGACAAAGTGAGACTCGATCTCAAAAAAAAAAAAAAAAAAGAAAAGGAAAAGAAAGCCATTGATTATTGTCAGTAGCAGGGGCAGGAGTAGGTTATAGAATAGAGAATGAGGCAATTCTTTCTGGCCAAGGATCCTGTTTCATAAGTGAGTTGGCTTTTTGGCAGTTAAGAATCCATTATTTGGCTGGGCATGGTGGCTCACGTCTATAATCCCAGGACTTGGGGAGGCCGAGGCTGATGGATTACTGGAGGTCAGCAGTTCAAGACCAGCCTGGTCAACATGGCAAAACCTGACTCTACTAAAAACACAAAAATTAGCAGGGCGTGGTGGTGCACGCCTGTACTCCCAGCTACTGGGGTAGCTGAGGCAGGAGGATCACTTAAATCCAGGAGGTGGAGGTTTCAGTGAGCCGAGATCATGCCACTGCGTTCCAGTCTGGGCAACAGGGAGAAACTCCATCTTACAAAAAAAAAAAAAAAAAAAAAAAAAGTCAGGATACAGAAAAAATATCTATCTTCATATAGTTTTATAAGGGAGCTTATAAGGCTCAGCTGGAATATTCAAAGGCAGGGTACTTCAAAGGGAGCAAAAACATGCTATTTTTAGATTTAACTTAGATTTCGAAAACTTCTATGCAACTCTCTTATGTGGGTATGTGACACACCAGTAAACAGGGTGGATGTGACCCTGGCAGGGTGAGCTAAGAAACTTGGATTCCTTGAAGGAAATAACTTTCTGTGATATCATGACTGGTGGGGTACTGCTGGTGGGGGATGACTGGCAGGGGATGCGCAGGTGCAGCTGGATGGAAGCCCTTGGCATTGGGGCTCCTGTCATGCATCCAAATCCCCAGTGCCCCATTCCTCCACCCAGGTCATTCCTGCTCATGATATCAGTACTCTGACTCACAAGTAGCCTGCAGCAGCTGAAAGGAAATGATGTGGCAACTGTGTACGAAGACTGGTTAAACGCTGGAGACAGAAATGAAAATCCACTTGAAAATATGTTGCTATATTTTACAAAAGGCTGTGCAAGATTTAAAAAGTATGTTTAGCATTCCAAGTATTTTCCCTTCTGTGTCTTCAGAGACCATCTCTGAGAGTGATGTTTTGTTTATTTAACATTTAATCAAAAGAGATGTGGACCCCACCAGCTTTTGAACAGCAGATTCAGTAGCACTGCCTCTTGCATTGTTTGAAAAGAGAAACTTCAACCACACAGAGAATCTGATGTCTGTAATATGCACTAAAAGATCAGCTGGTCTAACTTTACAGGGCTAATAAAAGGGAAAATTTTTCCTGTGCTCAGGTCTTTTATGAATTATAAATAACCATTCACTTTGGAAGATAGCACATCATAAAATTTTTTTTCACAAATATGCACAAATCCATTTTAAGATCCAAGGAAAAAGATGTTCAAAAGTCTCAGATGTACTCAGTTTTGATTTCGTAGGGAAACATGTTCTTTTACCATATGGATGCTTTTAAGGGGGCCTTCAGCTGGGGCTCAATAATGACACTCCAGTGGCTAAATAAGGGATTTCTTTCCTTCTAACATTATTTCTCTGTTATTAAAGGTGGAAAAACCTTCCACAAATAGCGTACTATTAGAGTGCTTTAGGGGGTATCCTGGGAATCAAGGTTATGTGTCTGCTCCAGAAATACTGTCTGTAATTATCATTCCTCCGTGGTTCTGAGGATGCAGTCTTGGTGTTTTCATTAATTTTTTCGTTCTATACGTCTGGAGTGTGTGCCTGCTCTTGATATTCAATATTTTACAGTAGGAATTTTGTTGTTATTGTTGTTGTTGTTTTTAGGGTCACAGATCTTTCCCCTCTCTTTTCCTCTCATAATAACCGTTTCCTGGCTTCTTTTGCCTACTAAAATAAAAAAGTATGAAAGGCTAGATTTGAAAAGAAAAAGAATTCAGATATGAAATTTTTGCAATTCCAGCCTTCATCTTCTCTATTTATAATCTGCTAGTATGAGCATTAAAAAATAGAGCATTCAGATCTACCAAGCACCTGAAGACGGTTCATGGGTCGCAAGAGCACATAGATTTCCTCCCAGTGCTTTGTTATCAGTATTTTCAAATATGCACCACATTAAAAGAATTTTACAGTGAACGCCTATATGCCCATGATCTAGTTGTAGATTCTGCTATTAATACTTGACTCTTCTTGCTTTATCACATATTTATACACCCCTCCTCCATTAATTCATCTTATTTTTTCATGTGTTTAAAAGTAAATTGTAGGCATCCACCAATATCTACTTTAAAACTTCAGTTTGGTATTTACTTTTTTCATTTGATATGAAATTTACAGATTTTAAACTGTAAACACTAAGTGTCCAGTTTCAGAGTTTCAACAAATATATCCCTGTGTGCCCAAACCCTTACTGAGATATAAAATATTGTCTTCACCTGGGAAGATCCCTCATTTATCTTTCCTGTCAATCCTTGTTCCTAATCCCTTTCTCAAACCCAGAGGCAACCACTGTTTTGATTTTTTTCACCACAGATTAGCTTTGTCTATTCTATAATTTCATGTGAAAGGGTCAAATAGGTTGAATTCTTTGTGTGAGACTTCTTTCACTCAGCATAATTTTTTGAGATTTGTTCATGTTATTGTGTGAACAGTGGTAGCCCATTCTTTTGTATTGCTGAGTCATCCATTGTATGACTAAACCACAGTTTGCACATTTATTCTCGCTCTCCTTTTTTTTTTTTTAGATGGAGCTTCACTCTGTTGCCCAGGCTGGAGTGCAATGGTGTGATCTCAGTTCACTGCAAGCGGGTTCAAGCGATTCTCTTGCCTCAGCCTCTCGAGTAGCTGGGATTACGGGCACCCACCGACACACTTGGTTAATTTTTGCATTTTTAGTAGAGACAGGGTTTTCACCTGGTTGGCCAGGCTGGTCTTGAACTCCTGACTTCAAGTGATCCAAGTGATCTGCCTGCACTGGCCTCCCAAAGTGTTGGGATTACAGGGGTGAGCCACTGTGCTGGGCCCCTGCGCATTCATTCTCTTCTTGATGGATACCTGGGCTGTATTCAGTTTTTGACTATTACTAATAGAGCTGCTATGAACACTCTTATACAAGTATTTTGATGAACATATGTTTTCATTTCCCTTAGGAAAAGACCTACTTATGTAATTGCAGGATCACAGCTAGTATATATCTAGTTTTTGAAGAAAATGCTATTTCTTTTTCTAAAGTTGATGTGCCATTTCATATTCATATCAACAATGTATGGGAGTTCCAGTTGCTCCACATCCTTGCTGACATTTAGTGTTTTCATTCTTTATATTTTAAACCATCCTGGCGGTAGTGATACTTCATTCAGGTTTTAATTTGCATTTTCCCAGTGACTAAAGATATTGAGCACGTTGTCATGTGCTTATCCGCCATTTATATATCTTCTTTGGTAAAGTGTCTTTCATCCATTCAAAAGTTTTCTCTTTATTAATAAGTGGGAGTCCTTTATATACCCTGGTTATCAGTCCTCTGTCAAGTTTATGTTTTGTAAATAATTTCTTCCAGTCTATATCTTGACTATTTGTTTTTTAATGGTCTCTTTTCATGACAGTTTTTTTAATTTTGTTTAAATCTAATATATCATTTTTTTTGTGGTTATTGCTCTCGGTGGCCTAAACAAAGCACATTGATCTTAATAAATGGTGTTCACAAAATGTGTTGTAAGCTCAAGATAATCCGAAGCTTCACTGTGGTCACTGTAATAGAAGTGTTTGCCTAAAGAAACATCCATGTCCGTACATACTGGGAACAACTGAGGAAAACCTTGTGAAGTGTTTACACTCTCAAGAGTGTCCCAGAGAATGAATCCAACTCTAGACCTTCCTTTTCACTTTGTTTTATAATAAGAAGCTTTCTGTTTTGATGGCTGGAAGGAGTCACCAAAGGCAAAACTACCTGGTCATGGCCTTGTTCTGGAATCAAGTCAGCCTTTATGCTTATGAGCAGGATAAATGTATTATTTTAATAAGCATATGCTATTGGGAGATCATATTTTAAATAGGTTAATATATGGCATGAATGAATAAAAAATAGACTCCCCAGAAGCTTTAAAAACATTCAAAGAAAGAAATCCACAGAGACACCCAGGTGTCAGGTATGACATGGGGCAAAATGAAGAAAACAGGACTTGGGAAAACAGAGATCTACTGAAGGAATATAGCGATTCTTTAGAGTTGTTTTTAGGCTACGCATTGAAGGGTTTCCCAAGATTTTACCCTGGTCTCTTTGCCAGCTGCTCTGCTTGTCAGTGAAGCTGTTTGATTTCTCTCTTTGTTTCTTGTTCGAACAAAAAGGACACTCAATACAGACATGACATTTTGAAAACTAAACTCACATCTTTTTCACCCTAACTTCATTGTTGTTTTGGCCTACTTTCTCTTAGACACTTTCTTGAGGGTTCAGGCTGAATGTGGTCTTTCAAACTTTCAAACTCCCTTGAGTACCTCTTTCTGTGATTCCATCTCCTCCTAGTGATCATTAATGGTCTGCAACTGCTTCTTTATTTGTGGGGTATCTCGGGCCTTTTGCTTCTTCAGTTTTCTACTTTTTATCATTAAAAATCCCCCCCCCTTTATTAGAGACTGATTTAGGAAAAGAAAGGGATGAAACTTAAATGAATGAACTGCTGTTTGATTGCAGGTTGAAATTAGCGGCCAAGTTTTTGTTTTTTGTTGATTAAGTAGACTTTTATAAACCAAAACCAACTGTATGATTCTCATTGGAAGTTATGTTGAAATATAAGATATGAAGAGAGTACCAATTCACAAAGCCCTGGACTGTTCTAACCCTAGGGAATACTCACTGGTGGCTGTGTGGGTGTGCCTGCCAGGCTGGGAAGGGATCTAGCATACTGGTGAGTTTCGTAACACACCAGCCCAGGTCCAACTGCTTGAGTAGGAAGATTAGAGGTGGGTGGTTAGTTTTGTGGCCTCCTGGATCTGTTCCTGAAGAGAGCAGGTAAGTTCAGGAATGGAGAAGTCTAGGTTTTAAGTTAGAAATGTTAAGCAGAACTTCGAGACCTCTGAAATAAAGATGTGTCCCAAGTAATTAACACACAAACCTGATGGAAGTAATCATAAGGGAGAAATGAGTGGGGTTAAAATCACAGGGCCACATGACAAATTATGTCTGGCTATGCAAGTGGGCTAAATCACTTCCTAAGATGTTGCCAACAGCACAAATATCTGTATTCAGCATCACATGCAACCAAAGAATTAACCAAACATACTCTTCAAGTTTCTTCCCCACTGGAATAATAATTCCTGCTATTATGGTGTTTTCACTAAGGTACTGGAGATCCAGGGCAAAGTCAAATTGAGGTGGGTTCCACTGGCCTGCAGTGTGGGCAGCATTAAGCGGGTACCGAATGTGGTGGGGGAGGACTGTGAAGCTCTACTTCCTGTGCAACTGTTAGGGAAGTCCTGTTGCCAGCCCTCCTCAAACATCATTTTCTGCTCATGAATATTGTCTTTTATACCAACAGAGGTGGGAGAGGGAACTATTCAGAATTCAGTCTCAAAATCTTTTATCCTTTTCTCTCATTTACTTCAAAATGTATATAAAGTAAAATGCAGAACCCCCCAAAAACCATTTCAGCCTTAAACTAAGCTCAAGCTCTTTAGCTGGACTATGGGGTCCTTCATGGGCAGAAGGGTTGGATAGAGGAAATGAATTATAGGGGGATGCTTTTCTTTGATTATTACCAGAATTCAGTAGAAACATCTGGGTTACTTGCTGTTAGATTTTCTGAAGGGAGGGTTCAGCCATTGCTACCATAGCTCTTAGTACCATAAGGTTTATCTGAATCTCTGAATATCTATGATCTTGCAAGATCCAAATTTCCCTTCAAGCTGATATTTGTCTTTCATTTGTTTCCTAATTAGCATTCAGGTTTCAGCCCAAGAGTGCACTGCCAGAGGCATAACACCTCCCTTGGTGGGGACCTTTGTTGGCATCACTCTAAAATGAATTCACAGGACTGTTCTCTGATTTTCAACTTCGCTTTGTGGTACAAGGTCTGTGAATGTTTAGTCGACAATACGTGTGCGCCTCTCTCATTTCCTGTTTTTTAAGGGCTGCACTTAATTTATTTGAAAGGGTGGAATATTTTAAATTACAATTCAGCAGTTTTACTAAGGAAGGCTATAAAACACAATGAGCAAGGAGTTTTACTTCCTCCTTCCAATTGCTACTCCCTGTTTTGAAATCTTGATGTCCTCCAATCAATGGGAATGACTTTAACTTACATTGTAACATTTTTAACAGCAACCACGCCATGGCTGGAGCTGCAGAGGGGCATGGGATTCCTGTACACTGTAATTCCATTTTTCCAGACGCCTTATTAGTACACGGAATGCGTCTGCCTGTGCTTGATATTGTTCTATCTTGTTAAGTCCCCTCCCCCAGGCAGAGCGTTTGGATTGGTTAAGGAATACGGTCGCTTAGCCAATCAAGTGAAACCTTTCTCCTGCAACCCTAGCAACACCTGACAATGGTCATTGACAAACGTTAAGAGAAAACCCCTGACAAATCCAACTGGCCCTTGAAAGTGGTCCCTGTCAAGGGCAAGCAGGGCTACTCCTACCCACAGAGCACTTTGTGTGGCCAGAGGAGTTAGTGGTTTGTGTCAGACTTGCAAAAACAGAACCTGGATTTGGCTGCAAGTGCTTGAGTCTAGGGCCCTACTCCTATCTGCTGTCAATTTCAGCGAAACTGATTTTTGTTAGTTAAAGCCAGTGTTGGAGCTTGGGGTGGGGCGGGGGTGGATGGTTGTCTATGGTGGGGTGGCAGCGGGAAAGTGTGCTCATACTCTCCCATACCAACCAGACCCCCATACCCACCAGAATATTTTCGGTGGTTGGAGGAAGAGGTCACATACAACTTCGGCCCCAGGGTCACACTTCTGTCACTGACGCTAATTTGTTTTGCAGGTAAGAGGAGCATTTTTCTGAGGGCGGCAAGATACCTGGGTATGTCCCCAGTGGCGCCTTTCCAAGACTTCTGGCTACACATCTTTCACCTCCCAGCCTGGTGCTGAACTCTGTTGGGGTGCAGTTGGCACCTGTCTGACCCACGGGCATAATAGGACACTCCTCACAGGGTGTAGTTAGACCTAAAAGAGCTCTCACCCCTCTCTGGGAGGCTTCATGACTGAGGAATCTGAAGGCAGATCTGGCAGAACCTAGGGAGGGGAAGGGAATGGAGAGTAAGAAGGGGGACCTGCCAAAAACATGCACAGACAGTTCGTAGGCAAATGCATGTTCCCACAAAAGACATAATCACTGTGTGTGTATGTTACCCTGCTGAAGTCCCCTTACATGATCATTCCAGTTAGTCTAGCCACCTTGAAGGCATATTTCAAACCCTGGTTGAGTAATCCATTGTGCCATGATTAGCTGTTAATGAAGCTGAAAATATCTAAATCATCCAACAAGTAATCTGAATTAATTTTTTATGATTACCACTTCCAGACAAGCTGGTGTCAGGACAAAGGAAGACCTGGGCATACAGACACAGACATTCACACATGCAGATAAAACGTGTACACACAAGCAAGTACACAGATAAACTTAGGCCAGAGGAGCAAAGGAGGAACAAGGGGGAAAAAGAAAAACGGGAATGTTAAAGAGAGTCCGTGAATTGAAGAGTGTGAAACCTTGTGTCAGACCTGTAAAAACAGAACCTGGATATGGATGCTAGGGCTTGAGTCTTGTAAAAACAGAACCTGGATATGGATGCTAGGGCTTGAGCCCTACTCTGATCTGCCACCATTTCAGTGAAACTGACTTTAGTTATTTAAAGCCAGTGTTGGAGCTGGGGCCAGGGGTGGTCTATGGTGGGACTCTTCAATTCATGGACTCTCCTTAGTGAAGTTCATTTGGTCCTCCCCAACCCCCAGTGTCCCTTTTCCTCCTAGCATCACCCTTCAAGGCCTGTCCTGAATTTAATTTTCCACTGGAGGTTGGCATATAGCTTAAGGAATCCCTTGGGAGCATACACTGGTAATGACTTGAAATCTTAACCCCTAAAAGGATATTCATACTTTTTAAAAAGGGGCTCAGGAAGGTGCAAAAGAATTAAATCTCTAATGGCTGAATTGTAAATTGGGATTATCTTTATTCTGGAGACTTGGTCTTGTTCAAATATACTTTTTGGGTACAGATGTCCTCTGGGCATTCCTGAGGCCAGAATTACAGGCAAGAAAAAGTGGTCCTGGAGAGGAGGGTGGGTTGCAGTGGGGAGAAATCCATCAGGTGGGTGCTCAGCAGCAGGACAGATCCTGAAGAAGTGTGGAAGAGGCCAGGAGGTTGAACTTCCACACAGAGACAAACTAGGAGCTGATTTTATAATCTTCCATATCTGTCCTTCAGGGAACTTGCAAACTTTCTGGTAGAATGAGATGTAGTATATTACAATACAGATTACATAACAGGTTAAAAGCTGAGTCTTACATGGTTATATACATGGACACAGATTCTAGGTTCAAAGTCTCAAAGAAACTAAGTTATTCTGAGAGGATATAAAATCGTGGACATTTGCCTATTAAGGAGACAAGTAAACTATTTTTTTCCTTTTTCAGATTTTTCAAGTTTTTCAGGTATGTCTAGTCAAGTTTTCTGTGGATATGAGCAACTATCAAGTATGAAGATTATAGAACAACCAAAAAAGCAACATTACATGTTTATTTCTTGCTGTGGAAGTCAAGAGATTTTTATTTCCTTGTGAAACAGAGAATAAAAAAATAAAATTAACAATGGATATACCATGGTTCTTTGTAATCCGAGTGTCATGAAGAGCTCTATAAAATATCTGAAGTGCTTGAGGGAAGTTACCTTCCCTAGAGGGAAAAGGTAAAGATTCTCACTACAGAGCTAATAGTTTCTGCTCAACAATTTGAATTTCACTTAAGGATAAACCTGAGAGCCCACATCTGGGAGGGCGTATTTATCTTTAATGTAGCAGTTTGGAGGTGGAGGCATTCCTGGAAGAGAACAATGCCTGATGCATTATAGGCACAAAAATAAAGATTTGTTGCCTGCCTCCAAACCAACATTCAAAAATACTATCAAAGGAAGAAAACTCTAGAACCCCATTAGAGTGGATATCTCCCTGCTCTTAATCTCCAAGATCACTGTTTCCTATTTCCATGGAAACTAGAAGACTTGAAATTGCCAAAACTTGAGAGACACTTGAGACGACAGCCAGAAAAAAAAAAATTAACAAAAGACAAATGTTACAGGCAGCATGTATGACAGTGTGGTAGTTTCTGACATTTGTTTGGGAAGATTTTCTTATTTCTTTGCTTGGAAGAATGCAATGATTTCCAGAATGTGGCAGTAATAGCTTCACACCATGCTGCTGAATGTTCATCGAGTAGATTTTACTCTTTTCTAGAAAGGAAAGGAAAGACCCATGGGCCTTGGCAGCAATGAAGTGAATGTTAAGCTGTTGGAAATTGCTCTCCCAGCACACCTTGATGTTAACCACAATGAGGAGGTCAGTCTGGCGGAAGTGCCCTTGCTCCCTCCCTTCCATTCAGTGAACAAAATATTTATTGAGCACCTACTATTCTCCAGGTAATGAATGTGTCCTACATACAACTAAATGAAAAATTACAACTCAGGTATTAGTTCCTAGGAGAAGTACATGTAACTACTAGAGTGTGTAATAGGCAGAACTGACCTGTCAGGGCAGCTAGGCTTTCCTAAGGAAGTGTGATTAAGCTGAGCAGGAGGAAACCAGGCAGTGGTTGTGGGGCCTGGGGAAGGAGAACATTCCAGGGAGCAGGAACTCTTGGGCAAAGGCCTCTGGAGGAAGTGAGTGTTAAAGGAATGGAAAGTAGGCCTGAGTAGCCTGTGTTGGCAGAGCCCCAGAAAGCAAAGGGAATGAACCAAAAGATAAGGCCATTTGGACAGGTGGGCAGGGACCAGGTAATTCCTAATGCACAGCCTTGAGTGTCGCAGGACAGGCTTGTTAAGGATTCGGTTTCTAACCCTCCCCTCTCCAGGGTGAACTCAAGCTGTCCTAGGAGTATATGGCATACAGTCCCTGTGTGTGACCTGGGAATGGAGATTTTGTTTCATCTGAAATCTGTCAAAACACGGCCATAGATTTCAGAAGTAAACCACCAAGCTCCAAAGGTTATAATTTCATGAAATGCTTTAAACCTAAATCATGTTCAGTAAATATTATTTTACACATGATGATTCAGTAGGCATCTGGGACTCATCATCATGAATGTCAATTATCATCCTATATTAACCCCTCAGAAGCCAGAGTTTGGTCATCTAATAACCTCACCATTTTCTGGGACCTGGCTGGAATCTAAGAAGTCTGTAGAAGGCAAAATAAATGTGACAAAGATAATGCACATTTTAACCAGGTGGGAGATCCTCATTAAGAACTTCGTTGATTTTACTTTACAGAGTTGTAGAAAGCAGGTTCTCCGGGTTCAGAGGCCACAGCATGGGGAGAGCAATAATTCAGAAAGTGAGAAGGGACATTATGGGTGGTTATATGACAATAATTAAGAGTAACAGGGGCTGGGCATGGAGGTACATGCATGTAGTCTTAGCTACTCCTGAGGCAGGAGAATCACTTGAGCCCAGGAGTTTGAGTCCAGCCTCGGCAATACAGCAAGATCTTGACTCTAAAAAAACAACAAAAAAGTAAAAGTAACAGGAAATAGCACAACTGTAAAGTCTGACACCAACAAACCAAAACAAAACCTAGAACAAACTAAATAAAAAATGGAGGGAAAAGAAGGGAAGGGAAAGAAGGGAAGGGGAGGGAAGTGGGGAGGGAAGGGAAGGGCAAAAGAAATAAAGAGAAAAAGAGAAGAAAAATCAAGCCAGCAATCTGGTTTTGTTGTTGTTGTTGTTGTTATGAACAAGCAACCTTGCGTACCTTAGTAGCTCTTAAGGGCATCATTGTGCTTATAATCAGTCCTCATAATATGCTTAAGAACTCAAAGAAGTGTGTCATGTTTTAGAAAGATGTCTAGTGTGCAAAGTTAAGCTTTTATTTTTATTCTATTTTGAGACAGAGTCTCACTCAGTCACCCAGAATGGAGTGCAGTGGTGTGATCTCAGCTCACTGCAACTTCTGCCTCCCAGGTTCAAGCAGTTCTTGTGCCTCAGCCTCCGGCATAGCTGGGATTACAGGTGCTTGCCACCGAGCCCAGCTAAATTTTTGTATTTTTAGTAGAGACAGGGTTTTGCCATGTTGTCTAGGCTGGTCTCAAACTCCAGGCCTCAAGTGATCTGCCCACCTCGGCCTCCCAGAGGGCTGGGATTACACGTGTGAGCCACCACACACGGCCCCGTTAAGCGTTTAAAAAGATTTTTGGGCCAGGCACAGTGGCTCAAGCCTGTAATCCCAACACTTTGGGAGGCCAAGGCAGGCAGATCACCTGAGGTTGGGAGTTCAAGACCAGCCTGACCAACATGGAGAGACCCCATCTCTATTAAAAATACAAAATTAGCCGGGAATGGTGGCACATGCCTGTAATCCCAGATATCTGGGAGGCTGAGGCAGAAGAATCACTTGGACCCCAGAGGCAGAGGTTGTGGTGAGCCAAGATCGCTCCATTGTACTCCAGCCTGGGCAACAAGAACAAAACTCTGTTTAAAAAAAAAAAAAAAAGATTTTTGGTCCTTAAAAAGTACAACTTCAGCTCTTCGGGAAACCTGTCCATTCTGGATGTTTTTTGCAAAAGTTCTGCATAACCATGTTTTTACTGCAATGTGATTCTGTGGAGGTGTGAGTTAATATAGATTTCACATTGAAAAATGTCTGATATACCGGCTTTTACTGAAACCTCTTTCACAGGTCATCTAATTCTGGATTTGAACAAAGTCATTGGAAGTGACACTTCACATCTGAATTGTCATGATGCTATTCTTGACGGGGAGTGAATTCTTGAATATTTTAAAATACTGTAGGTGATAAAATGCTGTTAATAAATTTGTTTCAGAATTTGGCTTTCATGTTTTAAATTTTAATTTTCATGTAACTTAAATGCAAATAATCTTTATCTAGGTATAAGATGCCCCCTAAAGTTACCTGGCTGTCTAAACTTTACATCTTTACTTCCTCCAAATAGGAATGAGAACGAACAAAATATTATTTGATCACTTTGAAAAATGATCATTCTATATGCTTAAAAAGTGAATTTTGGAATGACATTTCTGTAAATACATCCTTCATACATGTCAGAGCATCTTTTGTCTCCCTAGAGAATATGTCTTAAACCTGTTTTTCTTGTACCATCTCACATTATCAGAGATATCTGCAAGACAGTGATCTGGTAGCGTGAGACAATTTTGAGAAAATCATTAATTTTTAAATTATGATTCTTCTACACTAACACTTTTTTAGTGTTTATAAGTGGGAGTTTTTTCCTAGTTAACACAGGTAAATAAATACTGAAGTAAATGTCTTTACACTATCCTATTAAATAGCATTCTTTTATCTTGTGACAATCTTAACAAAATAGTTCATGAAAAGTTAGTTATTCAAAAGGGGAAATATTAAGGTTTTAAGGAAATATGGTGTTTCCTATTTCTTTTGGCGATCACTGGGTTCTAAGCCTGTTTTGAAGCCTGATTAACATTCAAGTTTTAAGATGTTTTCATTTAATAAGATCCTCACCATTGCACTTTGCAGTGGAATAATTAACAGAATAATAATAGCCTAGTCACTTTTAATAATATTTAAATGGTATACAAACTATACGCTAAAATGTTTTTCTTTTCTGAAAATTAACACACGCAAATTATTTAATATTTAATGAAAGCAAGTCTCTTTTACTTCTTGAGGGTAGAATTATTGCCCAAATCACATTTAAAACAAATTCATTTGTAAGCAATTTTGCCAGCCTGGTTTTTTGGTATATATTGAGATGCAATAATTTATTTTCCCAAATTCCAGCTTGTAACTTTAAAGGCTTCCATCTAGACAGAATACACTGTTCTTAGAAGCAGGTTGGAAAAGATTGGTTGATTGATCAGTGGTTGAATATACTTTCTGTTAATTCAGCACATTTTAGAAGGGGACATCTTAAGGAATGAAATAGTGTGGGTTACTGAGTGACAATGTGGTGTGGAATATGATGTTTCCCAATTTTGCCTATTCTGAAGAATTATCCAGGGCATGGGTTAAAAAGATAGATTTCAAGCCCCACCCCAGCCCTGCTGAATCAGAATCTCCTGTGGAGAGGTAAAGGAAATGTATATTTTTAACAAGTGCTCGGGGTGATTCTTACGACCTGACAAGTTTGGGAAATACTGAATAATGGAAAAAAATTCTGGCTTTGGAGTGAGACAGAATTTGAATCCCTGCATGGCGAGATAGGAGCCAAATAACCTTTGGCAAATTTCTCTGAGCCTCAGTTTCTTCTTTCGTTTCTTGTGTAAGGGGCATTAAATGAGTTACTGTTTGTAAAGGACCTAGTACAGTGTCTGTGCCCACTGTCCAAAAATATTAATAGTAAGATATTAGTGGCTTGGCTGGGCACTGTGGCTCACACCTGCAATCCCAGCACTTTGGGAGGCCGAGGCGGGCAGATCACCTGAGGTCAGGAGATCGAGACCATCCTGGCTAACACAGTGAAACCCTGTCTCTACTAAAAATACAAAAAATTACCCGGGCATGGCGGCAGGCGCCTGTAGTCCCAGCTACTTGGGAGGCTGAGGCAGGAGAATGGCATGAAACTGGGAAGTGGAGCTTGCAGTGAGCTGAGATTACGCCACTGCACTCCAGCCTGGGCGACACAGCGAGACCCTATCTCAAAATATATATATATATATTAGTGGCTTCTCAAGGATTCAACAAAGTTAAAATGAACCCTCTTCAAAGTTGGAGCAATTGTTTTAAATTTTTCAGTTCTGGTTTATCATTCCCTGCTTACCTCTTCCTTTGCACAAGAATCTATTCCATGGAAATGACTGACCAGGTTGACTCTTTTGGCACTTTCCCCTGTTACTGGACATTTTTCACGGATGAAGTATCATCTACTCTCCCTCATTCTTCACTCTTTTTAGCCATACAGAGTGAGATGCTCTCTCACTGCACAGGAAGGGAGAATGCCTGGTTCACAGGTTAACTATGCTGTTTTAGGCTTTTATTCTCTTCTAAGCAAATTATATTCCAGGGAACATAATTGGCTTTGACTATAGTATTAAAAATATATCCCAGTATGAAAAAGAGAATGGAAATGAATATAACTTTGTGTCCATCTTCAAATGACTTGAAATTCCTTAGATCTAATTTAATTTCCATGTCTTGGAATCTTCCTACTAATGGCAAATTATTATCTTAATTAGCTGAGATGACTAGCAATAATGATGAGGCAATGCCATTTTCTCCTTCTGCAGGTCTCCTAAGTGCTGGGGCCCTGTGAAGTTCTTGTCACCAAAGGGTAGTTTTCAAACTTTAGTGCAAAGACGACTCATGTGGGGAGCTGCTACATGTGTTGATTTTAGTTTCCCAGCTCCAGAGTTGTGTGCATTTTGCCCTGGGGCACTCTAGGGGTCTCTCTTTGAAAACCACTGCTCCAGGAATTTGGTAAACCCGCTACTGAATTTAATTCCAAAATTTCATTTTTAAGTTAAAGGAGGGTGGAGGAGCCATGATAGATCTCTGGCTAGGACTCCACTGCCCTTCTCAAATAAATTCCTTTGCTATTCATCTGTCCATCAACCTATCTGTGCATCTGACTGCAGTTGGCTAGGTGCTACATGTGCTCAGGTGGGCATTGGGTGGGGTTTTCTCACTTCCTTGAGATCATCAGTTTAGCTACTGGGAGTACTATTTATGAAGTGGGCCAGGGTGCCTAGCTCCTGACCACACTGGTGGTGTGGTGTGATGTGATATGAGTCACTGCATATGGGAAGCAGTAGACTTTCTGTACTTTGATTTCCTACTATTGCCTAATGGTAAACACTGGAGGTGGCTCTATCCCTGATTTGGTCCCTGGGGTAGAAGCCTGCTGGAAAAGGGCAATCATAAGTAATTTAGTAATGATTTCTATGAACACCAGGAAAAACACTATAATTACTCAAAAAATGAGAGATGGCAGAAGCACTAGCCAAAGATGACATACCATCACTTACTTCTCCCTTGGCTCCTGGGTGTAGCTAACCTCTGGGGAGACAGAAACCTTGCAGGACAGTGCTGGGCATTCAGGGACTACAGAAATGGACAAGGCATACACCCAACTGTCAGATAATTTCTAACCAGAGAAGGGGGGGAGGGCGGGGGCGGGAGGGAGGGAGGACAATGGCTCAGGCAAGTGTAAACATAACTCTGATGCTAGGCAGAATGGTATAAATGTCACAAGAACGATCCAAAGTTCTCCTTAAAGGGGCTTGAGGAGAGAGATCACACATCCAGGTGGGTTTTCCCAGAGGAAGTGGCATTTGAGCAAATCCTTGTAGGAAGGGTAGGAATTTGACAAGTTGCAAGGGAAGGGAGAGACATTTCAGGCAGCAGGAACATCTTAAGCAAATGTGTGGGGTGGAGAAGTCCTGTTGGGACATAACAGAATTCCTGCTGGGGAACTGGGAAATGTTCTGTTGGGTTTTTTTGTTTTTTTTGTTTTTTTTTTTTTTTTGTGGGAGGCAAGGCTGAAAAGTTGGGTTTGGTCAAGATCAGATCTGAGTTTGGATTTCTTCCAGTAGGCAGCAGAGAGCCATTTAAAGGGACTTGAGCAGGAGGGTGACACAATCCGAAATGTACTTTCGGAAGCACAGCAGCTGGGTGGAGGATGATTTGGAGGAGGAAAGGCTGTACAGACACACCAGGAAGGAGGCTCCTGCAGAGTGAAAAGGAGGAATAATTGACTGTGAGCAGCCAGAGGGGCTGGGACAGACAATACAAGTCAACTGTGGGAGTTGTAAGGCAAGAGGCAAAGGCAGAGGAAAAGAGCTTGGGGCCCTGGGAACAGGTGGCAACAGTATCAAAAATATAAGAAGAGAACCTGGATTCTAGGGACAGGTGGTTCTTTGGGTTTGAGGTGGCCATGGGCACCCTGGTGGTGACGGAAAAGTGAGATGGCCACCAGGAAGAAATACGTGAGCTGGAGAGGGAGATGATACTTTGGAAAACGGTTGTAGGGTGGGTGGTGGAAACTCTCCAAGTGGTGGATCATCCAAAATGAAGAGGATCGTGAAAGGCTGCAGGAAAGGCTGCAGGACATTAAACGGGTTGAAGGAAGATATACAAAAAAGAGGTAGGGAAAAGAGGAGTTGGAGACACTGGGAGATGGCAGAATTCCAGGAAACTCAGAGAGGGGGCCAGTTCAAGAGGGAGTTGGTAATCAGTGTTAGAGAATGCAGGGAAGGCCAGCTGGGTCAGGCTGAGCTGGTGGCCCCTCATTTGTCTCTGAATTAGAGAGCTAAAGTATAATAGATCCCTCCGGCAAATGACAGTGCCTTAAATCCAGTCTCTTGCTCATTATAATAACGAAAGCTCTAAAAGTTAGGCACTTCCAAAGGTAGCTATTTTCCCGTTCAATGTGAATTAATCTTTTCTACTAACAAGCCCTATGAACCTGAATGAGTCATTTATCCTGTCAGGGGGCACCAGTTTTGTCATCACTGACTTTCCAGTTCAGTGATTCTATGTGTTTATGTATGAAAATGCTTGCTAATCTACACATTATACAAGCCTAAGTCCTATCATGACTGTTTCTGGACAGAACAGAACCCAACTTGTGTTTTACTTTTGAACTTACTGTCTTCTATACCTATGTTTTATACAATTTAAAGACTATTTTTATTTTTAAAGAGATCTAGAAATGAAATGCCTGAAAGAGACTTCCCCCCTCTACTTGCCCATAAAGATCTTCCAGTTTTCCGCAAAGGCTTTTTCCTAGACATGGAGGAGGTGCCCAGAAAAATACTGGACGGATATACAAAAACATAGTGTCACAAAAATTTTCCTAACAAGTAAGGCAGCTGCGGAAAGTCGGCCAGCGTCCTGACCCCAGGGACCCGCAGCCTGGGACTTGTGAAGGCCCGCCATGTAGGTAGAGGTTTCCAGGGCTTCGGCCCCGAATGGGCTATTTTCTTTAAAACGCCGAAGCGCGCTATCCCTTTAAATCCAGGCTGCGAGGCAGGGGTGGGGAGCAGCCAATAACCTTAAAAGATGCGAAAGTGTCAAAGGAGATACAGTTTATCTCCAACAATGGGAGCGGATCAGCACCACTGTTTACAGTAAAAACAGAAGGTGGGGCTGGGAGGAAGCGTGTCTCCGACGCGGTAATTAAGTCTGCGGCTTGGACGCAGATTTGACCGAGCTCTATGGAGCACTAACAATGTCCGCAGGGCTTCCAGTTCAGAGAGAGACTGCTTCTTCGCCTTCGCCCGCGTCCAGGCACCGGCGAGCCGCGCTCTGCGCTCGCTCTCCCTGGTCCACCGCTACGCTGCCCGGACCCGGGGAGACTAGCCCTGCCGGCGCCGCCAAGGCAGCTGAGAGCGCTGCGCGCGTCCTGAGCGCCTGCACTCCGCGCAGCCGGGCGCCGGGGTGGGAGCCGGGCCGCAGACCCAAGTGCGCCCGAAGCCGCCGTCAGCCGCCTGGCGGGCCGTCTGCCGCGGGCTGGGCGGTGTGCGCGCGCGCCCGTGGGGCTTGCGCGCGCCCCTGCGGCGTGTGTACTCAAAAAGGTGTGTCTACTAAACCCACAGCCCGGGCTGCATTCCACCCTTGCGGGAGAAACCCCGGCCTAGAGCAGGGCCTCGTCCGCGCCGCCGCGAAGGCGACAAGGGCGGCGCGGGCGACAAGGGCGGCCAAAGCTCCCCGACTCCTAGCGGGCTTCCTGGACCGAGGGACTGAGGCAGCGAGGGCGGGACGGTGGCAGCCGGCCCCGGACGCACGTCGCGCGACTGCTGGGCACGTTCCGAGCGCTCAGCGTGTTTTCGGGCACAGCCCTGCAGCCGGGACAGAACGGACGCGGGGCTCGGGGATGGGTGCACTGCAGCCACGCGGGGCACCGGAGCGGGCGCGCTCCTTCCACACCGGGTCTGCAAAAGTCAAGTGGAAAGCTGCCGCCGAACGCAGCCACCCTCCCCCTTCCCTGCCGCAGCTTCGGCGGGTGGTGGGGAGAGCTCCCCTGGACCTGCTGGAGGGGAAGCTGGCAGCCGCTCGAGTTCGGCCGCGCCTCCTCCGCCTTCCTCTCCACCCGCGTCCCCCAGGCTCCATGCCGCATTTCTTTGTTTTGAAAGCGCCTCCTCCGCCCAGAGGCTTTTCCCCCGAAGGGCAGGCTGACGGGGGGTGGGGCATCGGCCCGTGGGCCCCGCCCTCCATTTAGATGAACCCTCCCTTTCACTCACCCCCCCATCTCCGCTTTCCTCCCCGCTGCGACCCACGAGGCGCATCCTCACTTCGCGGACTTCAAAGAGAGGCTGACCTGAGAACTGGAGGGGGAAAGTGGAGTAGGCAGGGGGCGCAGAGACCCCCCCTACCTCAGCCCGGCCCGGCGGCCCGCCCCCTCCCACGGGAACCCCGCCTGAGCCCCGCCTCCCCCCCCCCCCCCCCCCCCCCCCCCCCGCGTCACAGCAGCCTGACATTCTCACAATCCACCGGGCACCCAAACCGCCCGCCCCCGCCACCCCCGTGTCCGCCAAGCGCTCTATTTATGTTTCAGCCCAGCGATTTGCATAGCCCGGCCCCCGGCCCTAGGTTCCCCCTATCGGAGCCCCGCCCCAGCCTTACGTCACAGTGGAGGCCCCACCTCTTGCGCCCATACAAGGAGCGGCGGGCCCTAGATGGTAGCGTGGCGTCGCGACGGCGTGTGCGCGTCGCGCTTCCTAGTGCAGTTTATAGGGTCCCGGCACTTCCGCTGTCGGGTTAGAAGCGGCGCGGTCATGGCGGAGCGCGGACAGCAGCCTCCTCCCGCGAAACGGCTTTGCTGCCGGCCGGGCGGCGGCGGTGGCGGCGGCGGCGGCGGCAGCAGCGGCGGCGGCGGCGCGGGTGGCGGCTACACCTCTGCCTGTCGGCCCAGCCCGCGGGCGGGTGGCGCGGCGGCGGCGTGCGGGGGCGGTGCGGCGCTGGGGTTGCTGCCGCCGGGCAAGACCCAGAGCCCCGAGTCGCTGCTGGACATCGCGGCTCGCAGGGTGGCGGAGAAGTGGCCGTTCCAGCGCGTGGAGGAGCGCTTCGAGCGCATCCCGGAGCCGGTGCAGCGCCGCATAGTCTATTGGTCCTTCCCCCGTAGCGAGCGGGAGATCTGCATGTACTCGTCCTTCAACACGGCGGCGGCGCCGCGGGCGGCCCCGGCGACGACAGCGGCGGCCCCGGCGGCGCGGGCGGCGGCGCGGGCGGCGGCGGCGGCAGCGGCTCCTCGTCCTCCCCGGCGGCCACCTCGGCCGCCGCCGCCGCTGCCGCCGCCGCCGCCGCCGCCGCCGCGGGGGCCGGGGCCCCGTCGGTGGGGGCCGCCGGGGCGGCGGACGGCGGCGACGAGACGCGGCTGCCCTTCCGCCGGGGCATCGCGCTGCTGGAGAGCGGCTGCGTAGACAACGTCCTGCAAGTCGGTGAGTCACGGGGCAGCCGGGGGCCGTCTGTCCTTCCGTCAGTCCCTGGGTGGGGGGGGCGCCCGCTTTTCTCCTGCGGACAGCCCCCAGTTCCGCGCGCGCCCGCACCCTTGCGGGTGTTCTCACTGGCCCGGACGGTCCTTCTGAGCGGAGCGCCCATTTCCTCCGTCCCTTCCGTGCCCCCGGTCGCCCCGGACGGGCGAGCGCGAGTGGGAAATGAATCAGCAGGACGCGCCCCTCCGCGGGCTCCGCGCCCCCGGCCCGCGCTCTCCTCCCCGCGATCCCCTCCCCGCTCTTCTCCGGGGAGCACATCCTGGAGGACTGTTCGCCGGTTTCGGGGGTGGATGTGGACAAAGGCGCGGGCGGACGGCCGGGTTCCCGCGAGGGTGTGTGTGGCGGGGCTGTGCGGGGCGGGGGAGGGGGCGCGGGCCGCAGACAATGCCGGCCGCGGCCCGGCCGCTTGGCGCTCCCCCCCTTTCACTGCCTGTCGCTCGCTCTTTTTTCTTTTTGGCCCCCGCCCCACGCGATTTGAGGGGAGGGGAATACGTTTAAAGCCGCTCGGCGGCCGCTCTTCCCAGGGCTCCGACGGGAGAGCGGCCGCTGCGCTCCCGGGGTCGCTGTGGTGTCTGGCCCGGGCGAGCTCCACTGGCTGCCGCGGCTTTAAATGTCTTTTTCTTTGCGTCTCCTCAGTCTCCAAGCGGCGCAGGGGGGAGGTGGCGGCGGACGGGACTCTGTCTCCGGAGGGACATCTAGGCGGGAGGACACCCCCTAATTAAAGGGCGCGAGCCCGAGGAGGAGCCGCTCGCGCTTCCCTTTTTTGTGCAGCTGCTTCAAGACGCCACTGTGAGGGCCGAGGCGCGACCCTTGTACCCCACCGCCCGAGTTTTGTTTGCGCTGGGTGGTCAGGTCGTGGTGCCCCGGGCAAGCCGCGGTCAGCAATTGCGGATTTGCCGCTCGCAGCCAAAGGGGAGAGCGGGCTGCATGAGCGCGAGACACTGGGCTAGGCTGCCGCTCCCGCGTCCCCGCGGCGCGGCAGCCCGGCACGACCCAGCACTTTGTTCTCATTTTCAGGTTTATTTGTGCCCCTTTCAGTTTTCTGTCACCCTCCGAAAAGGAGAAACCAAACAAAAGAGTCTCTTTATTTCTTTTCAGGGCCTGTAAAGTAGAAGATATTTGACAAAGGCGAGAGAAGGACTTGTGATTTAGAGCTGCACAGTCCTCCTTTCTCTGACAGATCCTGAGAGTTTTCTCAAATACCTTAGTTTAAAAGCGTCCCCTGTTCCCCTTCCCCCAAAATGTTCTTTTTTTCCCGTCCAGATCTTTTTCAGCCGTAGCGATGGGAATGTTTGAGCCAGACTGAAAAGAACAATGAATGCTATAGTGAAACTTCCTATTTTTTTCTCCTGATTGCAAATGGCATATTTTCTGACCCCTTCCCATGTTAGTGTACTTGAAATTGCAGCATAGTGAACCCGGCACGGAATGAATGGGGTTAGATTTGGACGCATCTCTCTCTCTCTTTGATTTTTGACTTAATCCTTTTTCTCTTTCTGTAGTCAGTTCCTTTTATCATTCTTTTCTTTGGGAGTGGGGTGGAGGCCTGGATAGGGGCCCCAAGAGAGAATTAAGATTTGTTTTAATCCTGTCTGGTTAATTTGAATTCTAATGCAATCTGTAAACGTGATTTTCTGCATGGTCATTTATTTCCAAAGGCAGCCCCCAGTGTTGCCTTTTCTATGTTGGGCACTCTCTCCTTCTGTCTAGAGAGGGTTTAGCTTTTGAGGCTATTCAGCTATCCTTTTTTCCCCTTAAAACAAATCTAATTAACATTCTTTCAAGTTATACCTTTTTTTTGTTTGTCTGTTTCCTGCCGGTTGGAGATGGATGGAAGCACATCTATGGCTTCTCAGTATTACAAACTAGAGTCTGCGAATTTTTATGGCTTGGCTGGCAATGTTGAGGGTTTTTTTTTTTTTTCCTCTCCCTGTGCTTGACTCTGCTTGCAAGCAATGAGGAATGACAGGAGAGCACATAGGGAGGGTTTCTTGGCTGATTGCATTTAAGCCAGGAATTCACTGTGAAAATAAAGCCAAGGGGCGATAAATAAAAGAGGCAATCTTCTCTAGGAGACAGACACACAGCGTGGGCTTTGCCTGCTTTCATCAGTGGAAGAGGCCTGGGTGAGTAGTTGTAAAAGAAAATAGTAACTTTTTGAATAGTCCCCAAAGGGGAAGGAGGCCACTGAATGGAATTGGCAGTGGTTGACGTGAAGTGGTGTGATGTTTCTCGTGTAGTTTGAAGAGTTGACCACCACTTCAGAAACATACGTGCTAAACAAGTGCTATACAAATTGTGGAAAATATTCTTTTTTCCCATCTGAGTTCTGCCATTTGCCTTAACTTCCAAGTTGTATTACTTGTTGTGCCAGTCAGCTTTAGAGATGGAAGGCTGTTATATGCCTGGCAGCTGGCACTGTGAGATAGAACACTTATGATCAGGGTTCCCCCACCCCCCTTTATGGGGAACAGAGAGAGGGTGGCTAGATTAACCATTTAATTTAGCTTGAAGTGGTGGTTTGAATTGATATGCTAACTTGAAAGGCTTATTTTATAATTTTGATTTGAGGTGGAACTCTTTTGTTTGTTTTAGTTTCCTGAAATGGAAAAGAACAGAATACTTTGTTGATAGCACCATAAAGCAGTTTTTTGGTATTGCAGAATTACAAGTTTATACAGAAAGTATTCATTGACTTTTGTAGAGATGACTAAATTACAACAGGGAAAATCTAGTTGTTGGACTTTATTTTACATTTATGCTGTTGATAGTTTCAGGATTGAGGGGCTTGTCAGAAATTAAATCTGTTGGTAGTTACTATTTTTCAACTTCTAGATTTTAAGAAGAAATTTAAGGGAAAAAATTAAACCTTTGTTACAGTAGTTGTAAGCAATATTTAGTTGGCACAGAGCTTGCCCATCAATTGATTACAGGAAAGTGTTAGAGAAAGAGTAGTTGGCTTATTTTTGTTAAGTAATTTATATTGCCGGGCACGGTGGCTCACACCTGTAATCCCCGAACTTTGGGAGGTTGAGGTGGGTTGATCGCTTGAGCTCAGAAGTTCTAGACCAGACTGGGCAACATGGTGAAACCCTGTCCTTACCAAAAATAGAAAAACTTAGCTAGGTGTGGTGGCAGGCATCTGTGGTCCCAGCTACTTGGGAGGCTGAGATGGAAGGATCGCTTGAGCCCAGGAGGCGGAGGTTTCAGTGAGCCAAGATCGTACCACTGCACTCCAGCCTGGGTGAGGGAGTAAGACTCTATCTCAAAAAAGAAAAGAAATTGATATTGATATTGGAAGAGAGCTGTCTCTGCAGGTGCTGGTATGTATGTATTATCGACATCATTTAAGTAATGATTTAGAAGTTACATAAAAAAAATTTTCCAAGTTATTGTCTAGCAAAGAGCTTCCCTGGTATGACCTGAAACTCAAAGTTATAGAGGAAAAGATAGATAAATTTAATTGGATAAAAATAAAAAAGGGCTGGGCGCAGTGAGTTGTGCCTGTCATCCCAGCACTTTGGGAGGCTGAGGTGGGCAGATCACTTGTGGTCAGAAGTTAGAGAGCAGCCTGGCCAACGTGGTGAAACCCCGCCTCTACCAAAAATTACAAAAATTAGGCACCGTGGCACATGCCTGTAATCTCAGCTACTTGGGAGGCTGAGGCAGGAGAATGGCTTGAACCTGGGAAGCGGAGGTTGCACTGAACTGAGATCGCACCATTGCACACTCCAGCCTGAGCAACAGACTGAGACTCTGTCTCACCCCACCTCTACCAAAAATTACAAAAATTAGGCATCGTGGCACATGCCTGTAATCTCAGCTACTTGGGAGGCTGAGGCAGGAGAATGGCTTGAACCCGGGAAGCGGAGGTTGCACTGAACTGAGATCGCACCATTGCACACTCCAGCCTGGGCAACAGACTGAGACTGTCTCAAGAGGGAAAAAAAAAATCGAAAAGTTTCCGTAGGGCTGAAAACACTACAAATCAAATTTAGCAGTTAATTCGGCCAAATATTTACAGCACATTGGACCAAAGGTTGGTAAAAAACTTATAATTTGTCAAGAAGAGAGATGGATAACCCAATAGGAAAATGGGCAACACATTTCAGAGAGGAAGACGTAGATGGTCAATAACCATACTCATCTTCATTCTTACATAAAGAGATGCAAATAGGCTGGGCGTGGTGACTCATGCCTGTAATCTCAGCAGTTGGGAGGCAGAGGTGGGTGGATCACTTGAGGTCAGGAGTTAGAGACCAGCCCGGCCAACATGGGGAAACGTTATCTCTACTAAAAATACAAAAATTAGAGCGGTTCCGGGTGCCTGTAATCCCAGCTACTCAGGAGGCTGGGGCAGGAGAGTCGTTAGAACCTGAGAAGCAGACGTTGCAGTGAGCCGAGATCGCGCCACTGCACTCCAGCCTGGGTGACAGAGCGAGACTCCGTCTTAAAAAAAAAAAAAAAAGATGCAAATAAAAATGAGATGCCATTTTCCTCTACCACATTGGTGAAGACTAAAAAGACAATACCCAGAATTGGTTGAAGAGACAAGGAAAAAGGATTCTATGCTGTTGTTTCACGCTATCTTTTTCTGTCTTTTTAAGGAATTTATCCTATAGATAATATTGATGTTATTGTGTAATGATGTTCTGTATAGTGATGCTCATTGCAGTGTGGTTTGCAAGAGTAAACAGCTGGATGGAGTTAACCTAAATTTCTACAGAAGGGAAATGCCCAAGAAATACTCAATGGAATACTATGCAGCTATGAAAAGATGAATTAGATTTATACATAGTGACAAGGAAAGATAACCAGAATATTTAAAAACAAGTTAAAAACTTCTTATACTATGCTGCAATTTGTGTTTAAAACAAAAAAAGACTTGCATATAGATGCATAAAAATGTCTGTAAGGCTACACAAGCAATCGTGGAAGTATGGGTATTTTTCGAGAAGGGCGGTTAAGTGAATGGTCAAGAATTTGGGGCGGGGGAACTTTAACTTTTTACTTTATACCTATTTTATGGTTGGATTTTTCTTAAAACTAGAAGCATATATTTTTGTAATAAAGAAACTTACAAAAATTATCCTTGAGTTTTTAATTTATGTTTGTTTTGGTGTGTTTGCATATGTGTGTGTCTGTGTGCTTGAGTAAGTGTGAGTGTGAAGGTCCTTTCTGAAGGAAGGAGATACATTCTAAAAGGAATGGCCTTCTAAATGGCCTTTTTTTCTATTTACTTTTGGGAGAAAAGAATATTGCCCAGCATTCCACTTAACATTCTGGTAAACACATTCTTACACTCTTTTCAGATTCATAACTTAAAAGTTTTGTGTTTTTTTTGTGGGGGTGGCAAGGCAGTAAAAGAAGAACATTATTCGAATTGAGATGAGTACAAATTTCAATCAGATAATTTATTGGTTTTTGAGTATTTTGATTTTTCTTTACAAACTGGAGATCACTAAATAAAGATGATTCTGAATGCACATTGAAAATTGGGTGCTTGTTTATTGATGATAGTACATTTCATTGAATGCATCGTCAAGGTTAATATAAAATAATTTTGTCAGATCCTACCCTTTTTCTGACTTTTGATTAATAGAGAAATACACAATACATTTTGAAACCAGTTGCCTAGGTATTTTTTATTGTTCTTTTGTGTGAGTTGAGATTTTGATTTATATAAGTGATTTTTGAAAGTATTTCAGTACTTGATAGGTCCTTAGCATTGTTCTGAAGGAAGTTAAATTTTCAGTTTTAGGACTACCTGGAATTTGTTATACTTAGTTCTCTGAAGGATAATATTGCTCCGTTGAGAAAATCTAAAATGTTCAGGAGACAGTGACAATAATGGAAGGTGAAAATGGCAGATTTGGGTTAAGCAAACATTTTCACTCTTTCTAAAGCCTTTACTTTCTTGCAATTCAGATGTGTTACAGGTACACCCTTGGACTGAAAAGGCTATCCTCAATTTTTTCCACTTGGCACTGAGTTTCATCTATTTTGCAGATATGAGACTGATGCCTGCCTTTTTAGAAACATCAGAATGCCCTTGGAACATGTTCTTTAGTAGAAGAATTATTGCAATTAACTGAACCATTTAAGTCATTATTGTCTTAAGTACGTCCTCACTGATTTTTAAGATTTTTATCCTGGGGCTCTTCCCCCTCCCCCCCCACAATGGATAGTCAATTGCTGTCTCAATTCTAACCCTACAAATGTTTCATATGGAAAGGTATGGACCAGCATCTATTTCTGCTTACACTCATATTCACTGTTTAGTTAAGAATGTATGATTTCAGCTAGCAATATGTTCAGTGATAGGCAGTGTAGGAATGACATGTTTTATAAGAGTTGTCCCTTTGAAAGATCACATGAGACCAGCCTGGGCAACATGGTGAAACCCTATCTCTACTAAAATACAAAAATTAGCTGGGTGTAGTGGCATGCCCCTGTAATCCCAGCTTCTCAGGAGGCTGAGGCAGGAGAATTGCTTGAACCTGGGAGGTGGAGGCTGCAGGCTACAGTGAGCCGAGATTGTACCACTGTACTCAAGCCTGGGTGACAGCAAGAACCTGTCTCAAAAAAAAAAAAAAAAAAAATCACGATTGGATCTGTACTGTTTCCACATGCTTTATATTTTTTTGTGTTAGACTGTAAATTTTCTTCAATGAGGCAAAATAAATTTGGTACCTTTAAGAAGCATACTTACATATGATAAAGTCATTTAGTGTTAGAAACTTGTATGGGGCAATCATTAAACTGTTGTTGACTTAAATGGTTATATTTAAGAGCACAAATATCCTAAAAATGAAAGATTATAGGTAAGTATAAATATCTTAGAAACAAAGTGGGTTATAGGCAGGTCTTTTTAAAACGGTAGTAAACAGTATGAAACCCACAACACCATTTTTAGCTACCTTTCAAATTACCATGGTATAATTTTTAAAATAGTGCTTTGTCACAACAGAAAGGCTAGTTTAGTTTTTGTGGTTTATTAATTTTTTAACATGTAAATATTTGGAGATTACTTTAAATTCAAAACCATGAACTGTTCCCCCCTTTAAAGGCATCTTCTTTGGAAAAGTCAGTATCAGATGATAATTTGGAGAAAAGTGTTACTGAGTCTTGTCTTGTGAAGAGATGTTTTGTTTGTCAGTCCTACCCAGATCTCAAAAGTAAAGTGTGTTTGTTAGAGAAAAACCTGGTTGTCTTCAGTTTTTGCTTTCAGTGCCCTGTGTTCCTCTAAGAATATGCTTTGTACTTGGTTTTCGGTTCTTTAAAAATAGGACGCTTCCTTATTTTTTTCCATCTAGAAAAGACAGCTAAAGCGAGCTTCAGATACAATGCGGTGCAAAATTGCTTGTCGTTTTGAACTTTCAGCTGATAGTAAACTGTTGCTTGAGTATGCTAAATGTTTTATGTCTGTGGAATTCGCTTAACTAATTTTGTGTCAGCTAATATATGTGTGTATATATGTCTACAAATAGATATATGTGATGATGTCCACAGGTGAACAGAGAAGGATACAAATTAACCCAGGTATAATTTGAATGTTGTAACCACATGCATATTCCAGTGACCCCTCTGTACAGATCCACAGTTCCATTTCTTCTTAAAACAAAATATGCTGAAAGATGAAAGGTATTTTTGTAAATAAAATACTCTTGCGTTATAGTTGTTATCTACTAGTAGAGCTATGGAGATTTTAGAGATAAAAAAAACTTCAATTTCAGTTTTTCCCATTTTCCTGATAAGAAAACTGAGGCCCAAACATGTTAAGTAAATTTTTTAGAGTGGCATAGGAAATGGCAAAGCTGTGTTGCATATTTTTCTACTGCTTGGACCGTGTCTTAGTTTGGTAGTCTCTGAAATCAAAACAAGCATGTTCTTGAATGTAAATTGGACTCTTTGGAGAGGTTATTTGGCTAACATTTATTGAATGTTTTAAATGTATTCCTAGATAGCATTTTAGTTTCAGGCTAAATTCTGATGACTGCAGTACAGTACTGGTTCTAGCATGCTCAATTCATGCTAGTGTAAAACACATTTGTGGATATTTGGAAATCATAGTAATGTTATGAGGTTAAAGTTCAGAAAAACTGTGTTACAGCTGTGTGATTATACAGCAAGTCCTTGAATAACATGGTATCACTGTATCATTGATGAGAAAATACAGAAGTCAGTTCTGGCCAGGACCATTATCTTGGGTGGAATTTGCATGGTCAGCTTATGTCTGTGAGGATTTTCTTTGGGTACTCCGGTTGCCTCCTACATCCCAAAGATGTGCACATAAGGCAGATTGTCCCATTTAAATGGCCCCAGTCTGAATGAGTGTGGGTGTGTGTGTGTGCCCTACAGTGGGAGTGGTATCCCGTCCAGGGTGGGTTCCTGCCTTTCTCCCTGAGCTGCTTGGACAGGCTCTGTCCACCTGGTACCTTGAACTGGAATAACTGGGTGAAGAATTATCTTGTTTTTATTAATCGTTTTTAAATGTATGTATATTTCACATTCATTTCAATGTTTAATATTAAAAGTGTTGTGGTCTTTATTTAGAAGTTTGGTGGTGTTTTTGTGACCAAAAATATGTGATAGGAAATGACTGTTTATGTCAATTAGCCTATGATAAATTGGTTTTGTAATATGTCATTTTGATTAAAGTCAGTTTCCAAGAACCTATTGATGGCATTAAGTGGAGGACTTACTGTTACATGAATATAATACACCCATATAATAAAGAATTTACTGAAAGTTTAAGTGCTTATATAGAACAACAGAAGTTTGCTCTCAACTTAGTGTATGTATGAAAACTTGTCCAGTATTGTTTGTATTTGACCAGGTTTTTAAAATATAATGTATTGTTTTTGTCAACGTGCCTCCTCCTCCTTCACCAGTAAATAGTATACACATAATCCTTTGGGATGTACCTATACATATATGTACCTCTTTCACATAAATGATGTGGCCTCCAAACTGTAGTTCTCTGTAGCCTTTTTTTTTTTTTTCTTTTTGAGATGGAGTCTCCCTTTGTTGCCCAGGCTGGAATGCAGTGGTACAATCTCAGCTCACTGCAACCTCTGCCTCCCAGGTTCAAGCAATTCTCTTGCCTCAGCCTCCTGAGTAGCTGGGATTACAGGCATGCACCATGACGCCCAGCTAATTTTTGTATTTTTAGTAGGGTCGGGGTTTCACCATGTTGGTCAGGCTAGTCTCGAACTCCTGACCTCAAGTGATCCACCCACCTTGGCCTCTTAAAATGCTAGGATTCAGGTGTGAGTCACCACACCTGGCCTTTAAAGCCTTTTTGTATGACTTGGGACAGTTCTTCACTGAACCAGCTGGACATAATTTATGGTGAGACTCTTAATACTGCTACAACATTTACTAATAGTAAGAGTAATAACAACTAACATTTCATAGCACTTAACCAGGTGCCAAATACTGCCCTGGAATATAATCAGAAGAGGTAAGTAATACCTACTCAGAGTATATTCCATTTCCCTCATTTCCTTTATATATTTCTTAACAGCCATATGCGTTAGGGACCATTATTGTTTCTATTTTACAGATGAGGAAACTGAAACACAGGGAAAAAAGTAGAAATAACTTGTTGCTGTTGAAAACAGAGCCTGACACACACAATCTCTTTGGTTGGTGTTCAAGCAGTACTGCTCATGATGCATCATCATTCCCTATCCTAGAAGGTTTAGCTTTACAGTGTCTTGCTACTTTCTAGAGTGACTTTCACAGTGGCCTGGATTTTAAATTGTGATCATAGGTATGATTTTAAAATGTTATTTTTTTTCCATTGGGAGGATTTATTTAAAAATCATAAGGATATTTACACATCAGGATTAAAAAAATTTTGGTTGTGGTAAAATGTACATACTGTAATACCATCTTAACCACTTTTATGTGTGTGGTTCAGCAGTGTTAAGTACATTTACATTGTTGTGTAAATAATCTCCAGAACTCTAAAATTTCACTAGAAAAACTACTACATTTAAAAAAATGTCTTTTAGGAATTCTAGCTTTGAAGGATGGTTGTGTTGGGTGATTTTGATCATCTTCCATGAGATGTTAAGTTTTTAAAGAAATTAGCTTGCAGGTTAGATCTAATATGTATGCAGCAAAGTTAGGTTCTCAAAGTGTATTTGAGAAATTAAATATCTCATTTTAAGGTCCTTTTTAAATGTTACAATTATATTATTTCTTGTTGCTGATAAAGAGATTTGACATTTCTTTGAAAGATGGAGTTTTATCTGTGCAATTCCTGAACACTGATGTTAATTGGAAGGATGCAGTAGAACCTGTCAGTACATTTAAACTCTTCCTAACTGAATAAGCTGATCAGATACATTGGAAGCTCATTTAGTGAATTAATGTGCTTAAAATTTAGGTGACTGACTCCCTCTTCTTGCCTTACTTAACAGTCTGTGTACTTAAAGTGTTTTTCATTGTTAGTTGGTGTCCGATCTCTAATGTTGGAAGATTTTATAGAGAAAACTTACATAAGAAGATAGCATGTAGAATAAGTCCACAAAAGCAAGTTTTACATTCTTTTACATAATTACAGTTGGTACAGATTAGGATATGGTATATGCCAGGTTGTACGTGATAAGTGTTTGCTGACAGTTACTAGCGATTTTATGAGTGTAGTACTGTGTAGGGATTCTATAATTTAGGTATAAGGGGCATACCTGGAGTCTCTTCTGATGTGGCTATTGGTCTCTGTTGGTAGAAGCCTGGTCATGCTGAACCTTTCCTCCTGCAACTCATTTCTACAAAGAAGATTGTCATGATTTTTATAATAAGTACTTGTCATAAAATAAGATTCTAAAACCCAAATACCATGTTTTATGTGACCAAACTTTTAAATATGTAATATGTTAGCCTTGTTCCTTTCTGACTTTGTGTTTTAGTGTTCTGTGAGTTTCCTTTTTTTTTTTTTTGGTGAGGCAGAGTCTCTCTCTGTCACCTAGGCTGGAGGGCAGTGGTGCAGTCTTGGCTCACTGCAGTCTCCAATCTCCACCTCCTGGGCTCAAACGATTCTTGTGCTTCAACCTCCTGAGAAGCTGGGATTACAGGCATGTGCCACCACGCCTGGCTAATTTTTTGTATTGTTAGTAGAGATGGGGTTTCACCATGTTGGCCAGGCTGGTCTGGAACTCTTGACCTCAGTGATCCACCCGCCTTGGCCTCCCAGAGTGTTGGGATTACAAGTGTGAGCGTGGCCAGGATTTTGTATTCTTGATGCCATTTTACAATTCTTCTTCCCTCCTTCCCCCGAATATCACTTGTGTAATTTTTGTCTGATATACCTTCAGCCCAGTCACCTAGCCAGTCTTTTCAGGATTGTGGTTTATACTTTTCTCTAGACAGTGGTAAAGTTGATGACTGAAATGATCAATGGCTGCTTTCTGATGATGGCAGGGTAGAATCAAGTGAGACTTGAGGGCAGCAGGTGTGGAAGACTCTGAACCCAACTTGCCTCACATCTCCAGTTTGTTCGTTTGTTCTTTTCTTTCTTTTCTTTCTTCCTTTCTTTCTTTCCTTTCTTCTCTCGTTTTCTTTCTTCTCTTCTTCTGTCCTTTTCTTTCTTGGGGGTGGGGTGAGGGAAGGGAGGAGAAAAGGAGTCTGTGGTAGAAAAGAAGACAAATCAGAAGAGGTAAGTAATACGTACTGAGAGTATATTCCATTTCCCTCATTCCCTCCAGTTGTCCCCCTCTTCCTCCAATCATCCTTTAGGGAAATAAAGTTGAGGTCAGAAGGACCTATGTGTTACAGCTGCTGCTTAGCTGCTATTTTTAGCATGGCCCTACATCAGGCTGACACCAGGCCATGATGGCACAGGGCCAGCACGTTGTGGGACTGCTGGTAAATGTCAAAAACTTAACTTTCAGATATCAAACAAAACTAAATTTCAGACATATTCTGTGCTGTGGTACTCTATTTGCTTTTTTTTTTGAAATAGGATGTACATGTTTTTAGGCGTGATTGATTTTTAATAGTAGTCATAAATAAATCTTGAAACCTGTAATGTATAGTTTATTTTAGGTAGGAGAAAGATTTAAGAATTGTCTTGTCAGATCAGACATGTAGTCCAGCTCAATATTTTTCATTTTGTGGTGCCACCAAGAGGTGTGAAATTTGCCTGAATTATTTACTATGCCTTAGGCATTCTTAAAATTGCTGTAGCTGTTGAAGTTGTGGAGTCTGAATTGGTTTGTATAATTATAGGTGCCATCAGACATTAAAAAGAAACATATTGTTTTTTCCTACAGTTACCACTGTTCTCTTGGCTAACTCATTTGTGTGTGTTTAGATTTGGTTAATACTCTCGTAATATGTTTAAAACTTGCTATTCATTTTTGTAGGGAGCAGCTAGGTTTTAGTTGAAATATTAGTATCTGGGTCTAGATTCCATACACCCTAGAGCCAGTGTTACGTAGATTGTGCTTGCAAATTGAGTTTAAAGTTTTTGGATGCATATATGAATTTAAGAACTTGGCTATCTGTAAATATGTTGTATTTGTTCTTGAGTAATTTTGGAAAGAAAAACGTCACAAGGTGAATTTGTATATTTGGAAGTGACTTTAGTAAGAATAGTAATTGTGTTCTTTCTATAAAGGTACGTAGAAAAGCTGAGGGCATGTTGAGGATGATTTGTGGTGTACTGTGAGCTACCCTGAATACAAATAGAAACGCTGATGATTATTCACTTATCCAATGAGTAGTGGTGTAATGTTCTTAAATCCATCAGATGGCAGGATAACATTTAGTAGTGCATTGATCTGACACCCTTCTTAAGGTAACACAAATAACTAGAAATGGCCCAAATAACTAGAAATGGAATCAAATTGATTTTCTTCACATTGTCTTTAAAGTAGTTATTGGATGAATTCTGCTGAATTTACTTTTATGGAAATAAGAAAGCTTAAGTTGAGGGATTTAGTGAAAGGTGAATTGCTTGGTCTAGTATATGACAGAAGGCAGATCTTTTAGAGGTTATTTGCATTCTTACATCTTTTTTTCTTCTATTTTCTTTTTTTTGAAACGGCATCTCACTCTGTGGCCCAGACTGAAGTACACTGGTGTGATCTCAGCTCACTGCAACCTCCGCCTCCCGGGTTCAAGTGATTGTCCTGCCTCAGCCTCCCAAGTAACTGGGATTACAGGCACCCATTGCCATGCCCGGCTAATTTTTTTTTTTGGTAGAGACGGGGTTTCACCATGTTTTCCAGGCTGGTCTCGAACTCCTGATCTCAGGTGATCCACCCATCTCTGCCTCCCAAAGTGCTGGAATTACAGGCGGGTAGCCACCGTGCCTGGCCCAAATTCTTAAATCTTAAAACAGATTCTTACATTGTGGGTGAGAGCAAGTTGGGTAGTGTGCTGAAATACTAGGAAATATAGTGAATATCTTGGGGATAGAATATCAAGTTCATTGAACTATATAATAGTGTGGTAAGCATACAATATGATATATTTCTGTAGTTAGAGGTTATAGTAGATAATTCAAAAGTGGTCTGGAGATAGATTGTCAACTGACTTATTGATATCAATGTATTTCTCTAGATATGTATATATGTATAATATGATGCATAGAACATTGTAAAGTACTGGATGTTAGTAGGTAAGAGACTACCTTTTGTATCTTTAATGCAGTTTATGTTTTGTTTAGGGGAATCAAGTAAATGATGTGAGCTCTAGCTTAACACGCCTTATTAAAACCAAAGCCCAGTAGGTAGTTTGATTAGTGCTGTTTAGAGTTCTTATAAGCAAAGTGCTCAGATGACTTTCCTTATTAGAACTTGTCAGAGCAGTTTCTTTGGAGTTTTCATGGATCTCCCTTAGCAACTTATTAAAGAGGCATTTTGTTTAAGCTGTTTCATAAATAGCAGGAAATTCCAAAGGACTGGATTGTATTGCATTTTTGCTTTCAATAACAACTACAGTGGGGGGGGGGGGAGCCTTTAAAAATACTCTATTCATTTTAACAATTTGTAGCAAAGTACTTTTATTTTAAAATGGATGAATTTTTTTTAAAAGTACAGATTCAAGTTTCATTCAAAGTTTTCACTGTTTTTTAAATTTTTCATGGTTTATGTTTTAGATGCGTTAGACAACAATTGGTGATATAATAGCTAGTAACTATGAGTTTATTCAAAATTTACTATTATGTAATTGGGTCTGAATTTGTTTCAGTAGCCCATGGCTACTCTGTGTGGGTTGTACCCATCCCTAAATTACCAAGTTACGCAAAGAGGAGCTGACCCTGAACAACATCTGACAGTATTATGTGTTGTGCAAGAACAGGAAAGACAAATACCAAGCTCTGTGTAGCACTTATGGTGGCATAACCGTTGGCCAGGCCATGTATCTTCTGTCAGACTCATCGAAATGCCAAGTGGTTGATTGTGGAGATGATGCAGGCTGGCCACAAGGTGTCTTTGTTAAGTGGAGAGCTGATCATGGAGCAGTGAGTTTCCGTCATTCAGAAGTTTCAGAATGAGAAAGTTCTCGTAACAACAAATGTTTGCACTGGAGGGATTGATGTGAAACAAGTCACCATTATCGTGAACTTGGATTTCCCTGAAAACCAAGCAGAGGAGCTAGACTATGAGACCTGCCTCTAGTGCACAGTGGGGACAGGACAGTTTTAGGAAAAAAAGGCCTCACCTACAACATTATTGAAGCAAATAAGCTGTGTGTGCTTATGAAAATCCAGGATCACTTCAGCTTTAAGCCGCTGGACCACGAAGATGTGGAAGAAATGGAAAATATAGAATATTAAAGGGAAAACTGTATTGTTTGTGAAAATATCCTGATTTATGGTAGAATGTCCTGGTGAGTTTTGAAGATAAGTTTTCATGTTGAAAACGTCCACTTTTTTGACATGAAACTCACAAATAGCAAAATAAGTGTCGTAATACCCTTAGTTTTAAGATCTGAAGTCTTTTTGAAACCAAGTTGATGTTAAGCATGTGGTCCTTTTGAATTAAAAAAGAGCAAGATTTGGGCCGGGCGCGGTGGCTCACGCCTGTAATCCCAGCATTTTGGGAGGCCAAGGTGGGTGGATCACGAGGGCAGGAGATCGAGACCATCCTGGCTAACACGGTGAAACCCGTCTCTACTAAAAACACAAAAAATTAGCTGGGCATGGTGGCGGGCACCTGTAATCCCAGCTACTCAGGAGGCTGAGGCAGGAGAATGGTGTGAACCCAGGAGGCGGAGCTTGCAGTGAGCTGAGATCATGCCACCGCACTCCAGCGATGACAAAATTAATTTGAATTTATCATTGTTTAGCAGATATTTCTAGTCTTGTTTTTTTGGGGTGAGAATTACAGAGCATTTAAATACAAAGTCTTTTTTTGGAGTGAAAGATGAATCTACTAGTTTGAAAAAAATTCTGGCAAATTTTAATTAATTTGGGTGACAAAGCGAGACTCTTGTCTCAAAACAAAAAACAACAATATTTAAAAAGAAAAGAACATAATTTGTATTTTTAAAATAGCATATGTGTGATGAGTCTTGGTGGTAGTGGGTTCAGCCATGGTGGATTAAGCTCTGAAAAACACAAAAAATTCATGTAGCCATATTTAGATATAGAGAATTTTCACCCCTACCTCCATTCAGGTATTTATACTTTATTGGGCTGCCTATTTAATGTCCTTGTATAAAAACTTTTCACGTCTTGATTTTCCCCCTTCATACTTCCTGTTAAAGATAGGAAATATTACAGTTCAGAATGTAATCTGTAAAAGTTCAGCATATGACAGTCGTTTTAGGGATTTATTCACTATCAGATTTTTAAACTGCCAATTTTAAAAATTTATGAGTTGCTGTTTTCCTCTTTGATCCTTTACAATTGTACAACAATTAATTTTCTCCTCTTTTGTTTTCCTTGTCTTAGAATTGAGCTTTGAACCCAGCTCTTTCAGGAAGCCTTATTTAATAATCCTAAAACATTCTATGTCTTAGATTCATACTGTTTCTTAAAAATCTGTAATAGTAAACCAGATCCATTTAGATAATCTGACTTCCTTTCTAGACTGAGGGGCATTCTTTCTCTCCGATGAATGTGGGTAGACCTTCTGAAATTCTGTAAGGGATTGTTGTGGAGACTGACCCTCACCTGATTCACGATCTTTTCCAAATTTGAGAACACAACTGTGGAACTCATCCTTAATGTAAAAATTGGAGAAAATGAGGGACAGTTTCTTTTTATGAGAAAGCAGAATATGCTTTGTAGGATTGTAGATTTCTAAGCATCTTTGATGGAGGAAGCATCAGTTGTCTAATCAAATTGAATAAAAATATGGAGTGCTAACAGATGTAAAAATACTCTAGCGTACACTGTTATGGAGTAGTCATTTTGAATTTATCATTGTTTAGCAGATATTTCTAGTCTTGTTTTTTTGGGGTGAGAATTACAGAGCATTTAAATACAAAGTCTTTTTTTGGAGTGAAAGATGAATCTACTAGTTTGAAAAAAATTCTGGCAAATTTTAAATCTAGAACAGCCAACTACTGTATTAACAGTGCCAGTGCATTATATGCATAGTAGACATTGAAATGTCACTTGGATGAATGATAGCCTTAGAGAGTATATGCCAGTCCTGTGGGTGTCTGCATGAAATTCTCTTAATTGAAAAAAAATAGCTCCAGTTTCTAATTTCTGTTTGATTTTCTGAATCTGAATTGCTGTGACTTAGTCTTTTAGGAAGGTGAATAGGAATATGACTGCTGGATAAGTAGGCTGGTTTTCAGTACTGGGTTTGTCATCAATATATTTCTCCAAATACTGTATAGGGTTTCTTCTTTTTTTTCTTATTTGAAGAGGCCTTTTCTTTAAGCTTGTTAACTTGCTAATAGTAGCATCAGCCCAAAAGCTGTTCTGAAAGCAATTTATTTATTAGATGATTCCAACTTCTAAACAGAAAGTAACTTGAATATTCCTGTATAGAACAGTACTTTTAGGTCACCTAGAAAAATAACTTCGAATTATAAATGCCTTTGTGGGATTAAGTGATTGCTTTTTCCTTCTATTTGATACTTCATTTTTAAAAGAAACTGGTATAACTAAATTTAGTTTTTACAAACTCTCCCTCTCACAGATGACATGCAAAAACACATACACTTCAGAATATCCCACAAGATCTTACACATTGTGACATGACACTGTCTAATTAGTAGGAATGGTTTACTAAACTGGTCTCCAAAATGCTGATGACTTTCTCTTGAGGTAGAATTTGTTTAAGACTCAATTTGCATAAAATGTGGTATACCAGAGCAGTTTTTTGAACAATAATTTAATAATAGGGCTGTACTCTCAGTATTTGGCCCCTGAGAGGGATGGGTTATCCAGATATTGGGTGACCTCCCATTTGTCCAGTTAATCTTGGCTTATGTCTCTTTTCCATACAGTCCCCTCTTTCACTCGTAGAAATGTTACCGTTTGGATAATAAAGTCTATGATTACCCTAGCCATACATCTTGTTTCTCAGAAGGAAGAGGGCAAGATATAAATCAGTTTAGAATTGTGCCCTGTGTGCACTTGTGTGTGTAGGGAGAGGGAGAGGGAAGATGGTGTTTTTTGGGATTGAAAGGTGACCTTTGGCTTATTTCTAGTATCCATCAGTGGGCTCTCCTCAGTCTTTCATATAGGAGATACATTTCTGTCTGGGCTATTGAGACCAAAAGGAAGCAGTTAAGAGATTCTCAGTCTCCATGGGTTTGATTCACCACCCCTAACTTTTTTTTTCTCAATTTAAAGGTATGTACGTTTTATATTCTTACTCAAAGTTGTATTTTAGCAGTCTTAGATTGATGTTCACAGGTACTGCTTTCATTTTAGATACTTGCAGTTAGCCACTTAAGTAATGTATCATTTACTAATCACATGGTCAGGAGCTTGGGGAAGATATCTGAGCCATTAGGAGGCATCTTGTCTTAACTATCCGTGTGCCTATAGGCAGGACACCTACTGGCTCTGGACTTCCTCAAGTCCTTATAAAATGGGACTAATTATACCTTTATCACCTCTATCATAAGCCTGCTAAGAGGCTAACATGGGAATACATGAAAGTATTTGAATTCTAAGTAGTACACAAAAGGGAAATACATTGTTACGTATTGCTCCAGTTTTACCTAATTTCCTTCATTTGTTATTTTCTTCTAGTTTTCTGTATTTTTCAAAAATTCTGTAATCATCATATATTGATTTCATAATTAGGGAAAGGAAACATTTTTTAAAAATCTGTCTCATTACCATTAAAACACAAATTTCTCTAGCCACAGATTTATTTTTGTTAATAGTTTATTATGTTGCCTGATCTAGTGCAGCTAAACAGAGCATGTTTTATTCATCGAGGTGTATCATGCCTTAATGTCTTAATTTCTCCCTTGTTTTTGACCCTAGTGACTGATGAATTTTTGTCTTCACTTGGAACTCTAGAATTCGCCTGAAAATGGAAAAGGGATAGCTAAAATCAATTCTATGGTATTCATGTATAGAATGGACACTTGTGGATTGACCTCATCACTTAGGGTTTAGTTTCCAGACTTCCCTGAATATGTACCATGGCAAGTGGAAGATGGAAGAAGATAGAACAACTCTTAGATTTATGTTTCTGAATTCCTTATGTGACTGTACTAAGATCTACATTCCCTTCTTTTGGAAACTTTCATTAAAAATGAAGATAGTTGGTTAGCATTTCCCCCAATTTAAAGATTTACAAATAAAGTATTCAGAAAAATAGTTTCAAATACAACTTTAAGAGCTTATTATGAACTGAAATATCTTACTTGTGTTTTTTTCAAAATTTTTGGGTATTCTCATAAATTCTTGCCTTGGAAAGCTGTGGTGATATGACCCAGACTACCTATTCCACATTCTATTTTTGCTATCCACAGTTTAATATTTTCAGTGAAGTTTAGACTGGATTAGCCATCACATCATGCATTTCCCCACTTTCTGACCTGTTCATGGCCTTTCTGCACTTCTAATTTGTACCATAGAGCGCCATTAAAAAATTTTTATGTATTATGTTTGTACACACATGCATGTGTAAGAGTGGACTTTGTGTATGTATAAGAGTGTTAATCAGCTTGCAAACTTTGGACAGGCAGGACTCAACTCTTCTTTAGAATCTATATTGCAGCCAGGATGATGTTGTGCATACCTACCCTGTGCAGAGCCTTCAGTGGCATCCCTTTGTTCAGAGGCCTGAAGTCATTTATGGGTGTACGAGGCCCAGCATGGTCTGGCCTTGACCCTAAGCCACCTTCGGTGCAATGTTCTCCCTTGCCTTTCAGATGCGTCCAGGCTGCCCTGCTACCTGCCTTTGCCCATGTTCTTTTTTCTGTCTGGAATGCTCTTCTATGCTTGGTTCATGCCCTAATTGTCATCTTGGCTCAGAGAAACAATCCTGGCAACAAATCACCTCCTTTGTAATCCTAATCATAGTTTTTTTGTGTGATTTTTCTTTTTTGGATTGTCCTCCCTCATGAGATTGTAGGCTCCAGGAGGGCAGAAACTGTAAATATGTGTATGAATATGTATGTGTACATGTGTATATGGTACATGGCTACCAGTACAACCATTTGCACATAGTTGTCTCTCAATAAAAGTTTGTTGAATAAATGGATGAAGGAAGTGGTGTTTTCCTTTGGGAATATTTTCATAACTGCAGGAGGAGGCACGCTATTCAGTGGTTCCATCTATCTATTGCTCCACACCTATCACACAAACAATATGCCACTTTGAAAAATACAGCCTAGTTTTGTGTTTTTGGCACTTTGGGTCACTCCCAGATTTTCCAAAGGTACACTTGCATTCACCTTTATGTTTAGAGGCACTTTCTTAGAATCTGAGTTTAAGAAACGGTATGCTGTTTTAATTACAGTAAGTACTTTATCAAGGTCAGTTGTCTTGGAATGTGGATTTATATGACAGTCTGATACATTGTTTGGTATGTATTACTGGGAAAAACCAAACAGTCTTGTTTGCAGCCAAAGATTGCAAGATGGTGGCACGTGTGTAGTTAGAGCAGGAGACTCCCTTTTGCTCACATGCATAAGTCAGTTCTCTTCTTGCCTGTCTTCTCAGTTCTCTTGGATGAGCAGCTGTGTTTGGTCATGGTGGGCAAGGCACTGACCTTGGAGCTCATGTGCAGGGTCACTGTGGGCCATAGCAAGTCTGCCTGAACTTTTTTTTTTCCTCTATCTGTTAATCTGTGCATTCTTGCTTATGCTTGAGCTTTTTTTTCAGTTTGTTTTTAATCTTTGCTTCCTCAAGTTAACATAAGTAGCAGGGTAGAATGAGCTGCCACATAAAAGTCATTTCTGTCTCAAAATGGTCTTGGAGAAACCTGAAGTTTTTCAGTATCTTGTTTGGGATAAGGATTGGCATGAGCTCTCATTTGAAACATATTTATTTGCCATTTTATATTGTTGCAGCTCAACATATTGACCACCTTTTGAGTAGTACCAGTTCTGTGCTTTACAAGCATGATTTCTAGCTCTCATAACAACTTTGAGGAGAAGGTATGCTCATTCCAGGGCTGAGGAAACGGATATGAGATGTTAAGTCATTTGTCAGGAGCATCTGGGAAGTCTGTGCTAGGCTTGAACACCTAAGCCTCTCAGCTCTTAAGTGGGATCATATACTTTGTTTTCCAAGTGTTGCTAGAGGCAGCTTGTCTTTTTGCATATGTGTCATTCACAGTCCTCCTTGGTCTGTGGTACCATTCAGATTTAGTGGCCTGGCCTCCGAGCAGTGTTTCACTATTTCTGAATGTATATGTTTTATTTTTTTTCCTTGATAAGTAGTAATGGATGTGCAACCCATTCATGATATAATACCTTCTTGCTCCTTGGAGCTGACACTACACTCAGTTGAGGGTGACTTTTTCTTTGTTGGACGTTTAAAAATAATTTCAGTCACAACATTTAGTGACATGAATACTTTGACTTGAAACAATGACCATTTTCTCAATTTTAGTGGGAGACTTGGGGCAAATCTCCCACTAAAATGTATGTAGGACATACTTCAGAGAGAGATTAGTGTAACAAGCTGTGTGAGGCAGTAGAGGCGCACACACCTCAGTTACTGGAAGGCGCAACTTCGAGTTCTTGTGGATTGTGTTGGCAGCCCTGTAGATAGATTCAGCAGATGCTGTGGACATTCTCTTACTACCAAATTATAGCTTAAAGACCTAACTCTTAGAGCAAGCCTTAAAATGTGTTTTCCCCCTTTTGTTTTAGGAAACTCTTCTGTTTGCTGATGAGGAAAGGTTATCTTTCCAGGCAGCATCCAGGAATGGTCTTTTGAGTGTTTTCGTGCCTTCTTGTGACCTCATTCCTGCTGCCATTATACTTATCCCTGCTCAAATTAGTGAACTGCCTGCCTGTTCAAGTTTATTCCATAGCTGGATCTGCCTGTAGCATTTGCAGTTTTCTATGTAGACTGGGCACAAGTTAAAAGCTTAGGAAGTCTATATAACTCACCATAATTTTAGCACTTTAACTTATTAAGGTACATGTTTTGGTTATCTGATTTATAGAAGTATCGTGTAAAAGTCCACCTATGGTATACAATTGCTGAAATACTGAGTAAGCTCTGCATTTTATGACCAAGTTACGGGATGAATAATTACTCTCTGGATGAATGTTTCAAAATGAAGTAACTGTATGCCTTAGATGTGACGTGACACCAGATGTATTTAAGCCCCAAAGGTATGTAATTATCTCACTACTCTTGCACATACACACAAGTACATTTATGCTTATGGCAAGAGTTTTATGTGCAAAAGAAAACTCACTTTCTGATAAGAGAAGGAACAGTCCATTATTTTTGAGGGGCTCAGAAGTTGTTTGATATTAGAGGCTCCATTTCAATCCCCCTGCATTTCTTTAGGGTCTCATGTAAATTCATACATCATTTGATTCTAGAGTAAACAATTATCATACCCTGGATTTTAAATATTAAGGACAGTTGAGGGAGTTTCTCAAAGCACCATTTTATGACTTATAGTCTGCCTCTTGTTATATATTCCATTCTTAGACTGCATTTTAAAAATATTTCCTATTAAAGGTTTTTCTTTTTATTTATTCTTCTTTTCATTCCATAGCACTTTGGATAATATACACCTCAACTAGGTATTCATTCTGTAATGCAACAGGCAGTGATCGTTGGGGGCTTTCTTAGGGGCTGCCTACCATGCTGCCTCTGGCCTTGCTTACATTATTCACCTAGAGTTACCCAAATTCAGTGAAAATATTTCAGTGACTACCTTTCTCAATGATCTATTCTCTGACATGTTAAACTATGTTTGACCTCCAGAAATAAAAGCAAAAAGAAAAACAATAAAACATTGGCTTCACCATGCACTTGGACACATCATTTTGTTTCTTTGGTAAGACTCCACTGTGTCCTCAGAACACTTAGCAAAGTGCTAAATATAATATATGCCCAATATAAGTATGTCGACAATAGAAAATTAATTGAAATCATTTTTTGGAGTATTACCTGTGTATGTTCATGCTTACTTTTAGGTCTATTATTATTATTGTTATTGTTTATACTTTAAGTTCTAGGGTACATGTACACAGCGTGCAGATTTGTTAACGTATGTATACATATGCCGTGTTGGTGTGCTACACCCATTAACTCGTCATTTACATTAGGTATGTCTCCTAATGCTATCCCTCCCCCTTCCCCCCACCCCATGACAGGCCCTGATGTGTCATGTTCCCCTTCCTGTGTCCGAGTGTTGTCATTGTTCAGTTCCCACCCATGACTGAGAACATACGGTGTTTGGTTTTTCTGTTTTGCGATAGTTTGCTGAGAATGATGGTTTCCAACTGCATCCATGTCCCTACAAAGGACACGAACTCATCCTTTTTATGGCTGCATAGTATTCCATGGTGTATATGTGCCACATTTTCTTAATCCAGTCTGTCACTGATGGACGTTTGGGTTGGTTCCAAGTCTTGGCTATTGTGAACGCAATAAACATACATGTGCATGTGTCTTTATAGCAGCATGATTTATAATCCTTTGGGTATATCCCCAGTAATGGGATGGCTGGGGCAAATGGTATTTCTAGTTCTTAGATCCTTGAGGAATCGCAACACTGTCTTCCACAATGGTTGAACTAGTTTACAGTCCCACCAACAGTGTAAAAGTGTTTCTATTTCTCCACATCCTTTCCAGCACCTGTTGTTTCCTGACTTTTTAATGATCGCCATTCTAACTGGTGTGAGATGGTATCTCATTGTGGTTTTGGTGTGCATTTCTCTAATGACCAGTGATGCTGAGTGTTTTTTCATGTGTCTGTTGGCTGCATAAATGTCTTCTTTTGAGAAGTGTCTGTTCATATTCTTTGCCCACTTTTTGATTTTTTTTTTTCTTGTAAATTTGAGTTCTTTGTACATTTTGGATATGAGCCCTTTGTCAGATGAGTAGAGTGCAAAAATTTTCTCCCATTCTGTAGGTTGCCTGTTCACTCCAGTGGTGGTTTCTTTTGCTGTGCAGAAGCTCTTTAGTTTAATTAGATCCCATTTGTCAATTTTGGCTTTCGTTGCAATTGCTTTTGGTGTTTTAGACATGAAGTCCTTGCCCGTGCCTATGTCCTGAATGGTATTGCCTAGGTTTTTCTTCTAGGGTTTTTATGGTTTTAGGTCTAACATTTATGTCTTTAATCCATCTTGAATTAATTTTGGTGTAAGGTGTAAGGAAGGGATCCAGTTTCAAGCTTTCTACATGTGGCTAACCAGTTTTCCCAGCAGCATTTATTAAATAGGGAATGCTTTCCCCATTTCTTGTTTTTTAGACTGCATTTTGATCATCAACTGTATTAAGGCAATATATGTTTTACTTTCTACTGAAAGTAAAAACTATTTTGTAGTCGACTTAGATTTTTAATTTTATAATCTGGTCTCATTTTACAGATCATGCATAATTAAAGATATCTCAAGCTGATTTGTCCTGTTTTTAATTCAGTATTAAAGGATTATTTTAATCACATTAAAAATGTGACTGATATTTTTTGTTTATCACAATTCTACTAGCCCTGCTGAGTAACTGTGGCTGCTGTTGAATTAGTGATGGGATTATATCAGTTTCCCTTGTTAAAGGACCAGATACATCACCTTGGGATGTAGCTTGGTAGGTACGACTTAGCTTTCTGTTCTCCAGCCCAGGAGATGAGAATTCCTTAGTCTGGGTACCAGTGGAGGCCTACAGTGGCTCCTGGGTCTTCCTTTGGGCTAGAGAAAGCCAAGTTGAGATGCCCCTTGCTTTCAGACTAGAAGTAAAATAGCAGTGATGGTGTTGATGTAGCTAAGTGATGTAGCTTACCTGTTTACAATGCGATTCTCTTGAGAGACTTTAAAATACACACACACACACACACACACACAGACACACACACACTTAGATGGCAGGAGCCAGAATTTTTTTTTTTAATACTTTATGTTCTAGGGTACATGTGCACAACTACAGGTTTGTTACATATGTATACATGTGCCATGTTGGTGTGCTGCACCCGTTAACTCATCATTTACATTAGGTATATCTCCTAATGCTATCCCTCCCGCATCCCTCCACCCTACAACAGGCCCCGGTGTATGATATTCCCCTTCCTGTGTCCAAGTGATCTCATTGTTCAATTCCCACCGATGAGTGAGAACATACGGTGTTTGGTTTTCTGTTCTTGGGATAGTTTGCTGAGAATATGGTTTCCAGCTGCATCCATGTCCCTACAAAGGACACGAACTCGTCCTTTTTTATGGCTGCATAGTATTCCATGGTGTATATGAGCCACATTTTCTTAATCCAGTCTGTCACTGATGGACGTTTGGGTTGGTTCCAAGTCTTGGCTTTTGTGAACAGTGCTGCAGTAAACATACATGTGCATGTGTCTTTATAGCAGCATGATTTGTAATCCTTTGGGTATATACCTAGTAATGGGATGACTGGGTCAAATGGTATTTCTAGTTCTAGATCCTTGAGGAATCACCACACTGTCTTCCACAATGGTTGAACTAGTTTACACTCCCACCAACTGTAAAAGTGTTCCTATTTCTCTACATCCTCAAATGTCTTCTGAGAAGTGTCTGTTCATATCCTTTGCCCACTTTTTTTTTTTTTTTTTTTTTTTTTTGAGACGGAGTCTTGCTCTGCCACCCAGGCTGGAGTGCAGTGGCCGGATCTCAGCTCACTGCAAGCTCCGCCTCCCGGGTTTACGCCATTCTCCTGCCTCAGCCTCCCGAGTAGCTGGGACTACAGGCGCCCGCCTCGTCGCCCGGCTAGTTTTTTTTGTATTTTTAAGTAGAGACAGGGTTTCACCGTATTAGCCAGGATGGTCTCGATCTCATGACCTCGTGATCCGCCCGTCTCGGCCTCCCAAAGTGCTGGGATTACAGGCTTGAGCCACCGCACCCGGCCTCCTTTGCCCACTTTTTGATGGGGTTGTTTTTTTCTTGTAAATTTGTTTGAGTTCTTTGTAGGTTCTAGATATTAGCCCTTTGTCAGATGAGTAGATTGCAGAAATTTTCTCCCATTCTGTAGGTTGCTTGTTCACTCTGATGGTAGTTTCTTTTGCTGTGCAGAAGCTCTTTAGTTTAATGAGATCCCATTTGTCAATTTTGGCTTTTGTTGCTGTTGCTTTTGGTGTTTTAGACATGAAGTCCTTGCCCATGCCTATGTCCTGAATAGTATTGCCTAAGTTTTCTTCTGTGGTTTTTATGGTTTTATGTCTATCATTTAAGTCTCTAATCTATCTTGAATTAATTTTTGTATAAGGAGTAAGGAAGGAATCCAGTTTCAGCTTTCTACTTACGGCTAGCCAGTTTTCCCAGCACCATTTATTACACAGGGAATCCTTTTCCCATTTCTTGTTTTTGTCAGGATTGTCAAAGATCAGATGGCTGTAGATGTGTGGTATTATTTCTGAGGGCTCTGTTCTGTTCCATTGGTCTGTATCTCTGTTTTGGTACCAGTACCATGGTGTTTTGGCTACTGTAGCCTCGTAGTATAGTTTGAAGTCAGGTAGCGTGATGTCTCCAGCTTTGTTCTTTTGACTTAGGATTGTCTTGGCAATTCAGGCTCTCTCTTGGTTCCATATGAACTTTAAAGTAGTTTTTTCCAATTCTGTGAAGAAAGTCATTGGGAGCTTAATGGGGGTGGCATTGAATCTATAAATTACCTTGGGCAGTACGGCCATTTTCACGATATTCATTGTTCCTATCCATGAGCATGGAATGTTCTTCCATTTGTTTGTGTCCTCTTTTATTTCATTGAGCAGTGGTTTGTCGTTCTCCTTGAAGAGGTCCTTCACATCCTTGTAAGTTGGATTCCTAGGTTAGGTATTTTATTCTCTTTGAAGCTATTGTGAATGGGAGTTCATTCATGATTTGGCTCTCTGTCTGTTATTGGTGTCTAAGAATGCTTGTGATTTTTGCACATTAATTTTGTATCCTGAGACTTTGCTGAAGTTGCTTTGAATCAGCCTGAGGAGATTTTGGGCTGAGACGATGGGGTTTTCTAAATATACAATCATGTCATCTGCAAACAGGGACAATTTGACTTCTTCTTTTCCTAATTGAATACCCTTTATTTCTTTCTCTTGCCTGATTGCTCTGGCCAGAACTTCCAACACTATGTTGAATAGGAGTGGAGATAGAGGGCATCCCTGACTTGTGCCAGTTTTTAAGGGGAATGCTTCCAGTTTTTGCCCATTCAGTATGATATTGGCTGTGGGTTTGTCATAAATAGCTCTTATTATTTTGAGATACATTCCATCAATACCGAATTTATTGAGTTTTTAGCATGAAGGGCTGTTGAATTTTGTCAAAGGCCTTTTCTGTGTCTATTGAGATAATCATGTGGTTTTTGTCTTTGGTTCTGTTTATATGCTGGATTACGTTTATTGATTTGTGTATGTTGAACCAGCCTTGCATCCCAGGAATGAAGCCCACTTGATCATGGTGGATAAGCTTTTTGATGTGTTGCTGGACGGTTTTCCAGTATTTTACTGAGCATTTTTGCATCGATGTTCATCAGGGATATTGGTCTACAATTCTCTTTTTTTGTTGTGTCTCTGCCAGGCTTTGGTATCAGGATGATGTTGGCCTCATAAAATGAGTTAGGGAGGATTCCCTCTTTTTCTGTTGATTGGAATAGTTTCAGAAGGAATGGTACCAGCTCCTCCTTGTACTTCTGGTAGAGTTCGGCTGTGAATCCATCTGGTCCTGGATTTTTTTTGATTGGTAGGCTATTAATTATTGCCTCAATTTCAGAGCCTGCTATTGGTCTATTCAGGGATTCAACTTCTTCCTGGTTTAGTCTTGGGAGAGTGTATATGTCCAGGAATTTATCCATTTCTTCTAAGTTTTCTGGTTTATTTGCATAGAGGTATTTATAGTATTCTCTGATGGTAGTTTGTATTTCTGTGGGGTCGATGGTGATATCCTTTTTGTCATTTTTTATTGCGTCTATTTGATTCTTCCCTTTTTTCTTCTTTAATAGTCTTGTTAGCGGTCTGTCAATTTTGTTGATCTTCTCAAAAAGCCAGCTCCTGGATTTTTTGATTTTTTGAAGGGTTTTTTGTGTCTCTATGTGTCTCTATCTTTTTCAGTTCTGCCGTGATCTTAGTTATTTCTTGCCTTCTGCTAGCTTTTGAATGTGTTTGCTCTTGCTTCTCTCATTCTTTTCATTGTGATGTTAGGGTGTCAATTTTAGATCTTTCCTGCTTTCTCTTGTGGGCATTTAGTGCTATAAATTTCCCCCTACACACTGCTTTGAATGTGTCCCAGAGGTTCTGGTGTGTTGTATCTGTGTTCTCATTGGTTTCAAAGAACATCTTTATTTCTGCCTTCATTTTGTTATGTACCCAGTAGTCATTCAGGAGCAGGTTGTTCAGTTTCCATGTAGTTGAGCGGTTTGATTGAGTTTCTTAGTCCTGAGTTCTAGTTTCATTGCACTATGGTCTGAGAGACAGTTTGTTATAATTTCTGTTCTTTTACATTTGCTGAGGAGTGCTTTATTTCCAACTATGTGGTCAATTTGGAAATAAGTGCGATGTGGTGCTGAGAAGAATGTATATTTTGTTGATTTGGGGTGGAGAGTTCTGTAGATGTCTATTAGTTCTGCTTGGTGCAGAGTTGAGTTCAATTCCTGGATATCCTTGTTAACTTTCTGTCTCGTTGATCTGTCTAATGTTGACAGTGGGGTGTTAAAGTCTCCCATTATTATTGTGTGGGAATCTTAAGTCTCTTTGTTAGTCTCTAAGGACTTGCTTTATGAATTTGGGTGAGGAGCCAGAATGTTAACTTGGTTTTTTAACTAAGTGTTTGAGAACAATACATTTAAAACTTTAAACTTTTAAAAAATATAATTTACAATTAATTTGTAGAAAAGGATAGTAGATTGTTATCATTATGCTAAATACCAATCTGTTCAGTAAAGAGACTAGCAAATTTTTATTCATCTGTAATTTTGCTGTCTGATGTGGTAGCCATGTGGCAGGCTGGAATTGAGATTACTGAAAGTGTAACACATGCTCCAGATTTTGAAGACTTAGTGCAATAAAAGGAATGTAAAACATTATGAGCAATTTATTGAAATGATAATATTTTGTGTTAAAAGTATTATTAGAATTAATTTAGCCTGTTTAGTTTAATTTTTAAAATGTGACTACTAGGAAATTTAAAATTACGTAGTGGCTTCATTATTTTTTAATTAGTACTAGTCTCTAGGCCCTTTGGTCTCATAATAAGTTCTTTCTGTTTATGTATACAATTCAGCTGTGATTTGATTACATACTTGATTTTAACTTTTTGCCAGCATAAATCTAAACACTGTAGTGATTCTTAAACCTTAGTTTCAAAACGCTGTATGTACGTGTGAGTGTGTTTCGGCAGAGATGGAGTCTTGCTCTGTTGTCCAAGCTGGAGCGCAGTGTCGGGATCATGGCTTACTGCGGCCCCGAACTCTTGGGTTCAGGTGATCTTCCTGCCTCAGTCTCCCAAGTAGCTGGGACTACAGGTGCACACCACCATGGCCCGCTTCAGAACACTGTTTTTAAGTTGCCCGTCACATTATTTGAGACTGTTTTTTTATCTTAAATTTTAAGGCAGAAGAACTATCTGCCAATTGCTTATTTTGTATGTTTCAGACTTCATTGGCTGAGTTATTTACAATAATATGAGTTAGGATTCATTTTATTTTCATATAAGTTCAGTGGGTTGGTTATGATATTTGGGATTTTATTTCTGGTAAAATACAATGAATGCTATTAATGAAATTATTGAAAGTAAGGGCAAAAATTGTAATTACTTTTGCACCAACATACTATATTTACTTTAAAAAATCATTCCTTTGCACTTGGCTGTGAAAATTAAAATAAGATAAAACCCTCATTTCTTAAAAACATTGTCTTCCGTAGTAATAAGCTGTCTTACAGATTTGATATATATATATTTTGTATGAAGACAGAAGTATGGGTTTTCTTGAGTCTTGGATTTTACTATCCAGTTTGTAAAAAGGAGAAACAGACCAGTGTAAGATGTTCAATTCTTTGTTTTTTTGTAGTATTTTTCAAAATGTAGTCTCCGGTTCAGTAGCATCATCATCACCTCTTAATTTGTTAGAGATACACATTCTGGGGCTTCACATAGAGATACTGACTGGGAAACTCTGGAGATGGGGCCTAGCATCTGGGTTTTTAAAAGTAAGCATTCCTGGTGATTCTGATACACATAGAACCACTGGCCTAATGTAGTGGTCAGGGTCCACCTAGGAAAAGAGAAACCACTGTTAAGTTTTTGAAACAGGAATTCAGTACAGGGGATTAGTTATGCAGGTTGTGTGGCTGAAACAGCAAGCTAGATTGAATGATGAGGCCTTTTAAAGCAGCATGAAGATAATACACAAAGATAATACACTCACTAGGGTGAGGCTATGGGAATTTAGGAGCCAGGGTTCACCTCAGGAGACTGGAACTTCCTGGTAGGGGCAAGTAGGAGCTGGAGTCATGGAAGCAATGCAGCCATTGCTGGAAACACTACCGAAAGAAGAGATGGAAGGAGTGGGAGAAATGTTGTGAATCCTTCCTTCTCACCTGCCAGATTTCCACCAGTGCCTCTCGTAGACTGAACTCAGAGAAAAGCCAGCTGATCTAGGAGCCTGAGAAATGGGGTCTGGCAGTGATCAGCTCCCTTGAGATACAGAGCTCTCAAAGAGTGTATCTGTGGGTAAACACACCCAGAACTGGCTCATGTAGTAATTACAGTTTAAAACAAAACATTCTAATATAATTAAAAAATAATCTCAGAATAGAAGACAGTCTTCTTAATGAAATAATCATAGCTTTATGAAAACTAAACCATCCTTTTATAATTTCCCTGTTGGCTAGGGAAATGTTTTCACAGGTGTCTGTAAATTTGGAAACCTTACCTTATACCTTTGAAGGATTTTTTAAAAAATTGCCTGTTTACTCCAGGACCTGTTTTAACCCTACTCTTCCTATTTAATGAGTTACCAAGCTGTCCTTGGTTGCTAGCGCCATCTTATGGCAGTCATGGGAAAGTTGCCGCCTCAGTTTTTGACAGCTTTCCTGGAATATCCTGAATGGTTTTTCTTTTCATATCTCTCCTCTCATTTATTGCTCAAAACTAAGTTCCACCATTTTGTATGTCTTCTTTGCCTCTAGTTATTTCCTTGCCCCCTTTACTTTTCCAGTGGTCTCTTTTTTCTGTTCTTTTTGTTTCAATTGTCATTATACATGGCTGATAAAGTTACTACAGTGATAGCCTTGTAACAAGGAAAATGCATCTTACAGAATTTTAAAGTTAGAAATAATGTCTTGAACCTTTTAAGCTCTTGAAAAGATCTTGAACATCCCCAAAAATCTCTGCAAAAAAATCATGTATTTCCTCATTCTTTTAAGTTAATGTTTTTTTCCCCCCAGACAGCAGTATGTAACTGCTGTTATTTGAAGCAGTATTGTTTTAAAGTATTTATAAGAAATGGAAGCCTAAGAAGCACACCACAGTTTTCCGAACCCTTGATAGGAAACTGTGTTCTGAATTCCAACTGACTGTCAGAATCCAGTTATGTGTTAAATGGTCCAAAATAAAATCTAATATTTATGAATACAAATGAGTCTGGAATATATAGTCTTCTTATATTTGAAAGTTCTGTGTTTTCATTAACTTTTTAAATTCACATTCCAAAAATTAAGAAAATTGTAAATAGGTGAGGAACTGGTATGGTTTTACTTGAGAGCGTTTACAAGTACAAGGAAATGCTGCTAGTAAAAATTTGGAAATAGAGAAGGAGTTCTTTCCATTTCTGAGCTCTGGTGGAAGACCAGTGCTATTGTTTTGTGTTTAAGGTGCTGAACCAGACGCTATAGAGCAGTGCTTCCCAGTCTCTTTTACTTCATAGCACACAGAAAATAATTTGTACTGCACTAGGATAGGAGGTGATTTCTAATTGTAGGTAAGCTGCTAACAGGCTGGGCTGGTGATTGGACGCCACAGGTGTTGGCTGGCTCAAGAGCTGAGGTATTGCTGTCTTGGAACTTTAATCTCTCATATGGGGAAGCTCTGCTGTATAGAGGACATTTCAGGTGTAATGAACGTTAGTCTCATTAGGAGCGCAATACATATAACACACATGGTTGGTAAATTATGTTAGTGATGGTTTGGTGAAATGCTAAAGAAGAATAAGAGAGGTTCTGATTGAGATGGAAAGGATCTAACAAAGGCTCTGCAGTGGGCGTGGATCACAGAAGGCATTCCATCCATATATGGAGGGACCAAAGGCGGGGGTTTGGGGAATGCCAGGGATTTCTCTTGTGGTTAGGGTACAAGATTTGAGGATGCAAATAGGAGACAGGTATAGTGAGAACTATTGTTGAGAAAGAAGGCAGGGGTTCAGGAAGGCCGTATATGGCTGAATATACTTGTGACCTTGGGTACCACATTTTTTGTTTGTGGAGAATGACGTGATCACACTGCCCCGCCACTGCACTCCAGCCTGGGCGACAGAGCGATACTCCGTCTCAAAAAAATGAAATATGGAATGGAATGGAAAGGAATGGAATGGAATGGAATGATGAAATGAAATGATGAAATGAAATGAAATGATGAAATAATGAAATGATGAAATAATGAGATGAAATAATGAAATGATGAAATGGAATGGAATGGAATGAAAGAAATGAAATGAAATGATGAAATGAAATGAAATGATGAAATGATGAAAAGAAATAATGAAATAATGAAATGATGAAATGAAATGATGAAATAATGAAATGATGAAATGATGAAATAAATAATGATGATGAAATAATGAAATGATGAAATAACGAAATGAAACAATGAAATGGAATGGAATGGAATGAAATGATGAAAAGAAATGATGGAATGGAATGGAATGGAAGAAATGAAATGAAATGATGAAATGAAATGAAATGATGAAATGAAATGAAATGAGATGAAATAATGAAATGATGAAATAATGAAATGAAATGATGATGGAATGAAATGATGGAATGGAATGGAATGAAATGAAAGAAATGGAATGAAATGAAATGGAATGATGAAATGATGAAATAATAAAATGAAATAATGAAATGAAATAAAGAAATGAAATAACGGAATGAAATGGAATGAAATGAAATGAAATGATGAAATGAAATGATGAAATGGAATGATGAAATGGAATGAAAGAAATGAAATGAATGATGAAATGAAATGAACTGATGAAATGAACGGATGAAATGATGAAAGGAATAATGAAATAATGAAATGATGAAATAATGAAATGAAATAATGGAATGGAATGGAAGGAAAGGAAATGATGAAATGAAATGATGAACTGATTGAAATGATGAAATGAAATGAAATGATGAAATAATGAAATGAAGAAATAATGAAATGATGAAATAATGAAATAATGAAATGAAATGAAATGAACTGATGAAATGAAATGAAATCATGAAATGAAATGATGAAATGAAATGAAATAATGAAATGATGAAATAATGAAATGAAATAATGGAATGGAAAGAAATGAAATGAAGTGAAATGAAATCATGAAATGAAATCATGAAATGAAATGAAATAATGAAATGATGAAATAATGAATGAAATGAATGGAATGAAATGAAACGATGAAATGAACGATGAAATGAAATGATGAATGAAATGATGAAATGAAACGATGAAATGAAATGAAATGATGAAATGAAATAATGAAATGATGAAATAATGAAATGAAATACTGGAATGAAATGAAATGAAATGATGAAATGAAATGATGAAATAATGAAATGATGAAATAAATAATGAAATGAAAAGATGATGGAATGAAATGATGGAATGGAATGAAATGAAATGAAATGAAATGATGAAATGAAATGATGAAATGACATGATGAAATAATGAAATGAAATAATGAAATGAAATGATGGAATGGAATGGAAGAAATGAAATGAAATGGAGTGGAATGGAATGGAATGAAAAATGATGAAATGAAATGATTGATGAAATGATGAAATAATGAAATGATGAAATAATGAAATGAAATAATGGAATGGAATGAAATGAAATGGAATGAAATGAAATGATGAAATGGAATGGAATGGAATGAAAGAAATGAAATGAAATGATGAAATAATGAAATAAATAATGAAATGATGAAATGAAATGAAATGAAATGCTGGAATGCAATGGAATGGAATGGAAGAAATGGAATGAAATGAAGTGAAATCGAATGAAATGAAATGAAATGATGAAATGAAATGATGAGATGAAATGAAATGATGATGAAATGAAATGATGAAATAATGAAATGATGGAATGGAATGGAATGGAAGAAATGAAATGAAATGTAATGAAATGAAATGATGAAATGATGAAATGAAATAAATGAAATGATGAAATAATGAAATGATATAATGGAATGGAATGGAATGAAATGATGAAATGAAATGAACTGATGAAATGATGAAATGAAATGATGAAATGATGAAATAATGAAATGAAATAATGGAATGAAATGAAATGATGAAATGAAATCATGAAACGAAATGATGAAATAATGAAATGATGAAATAATGAAATGATGAAATAAATAATGAAATGAAATGATGATGGAATGAAATGAAATGGAATGAAATGAAATGATGAAATGATGAAATAATGAAATGATGGAATAATGAAATGATGAAATGAAATGATGAAATGATGGAATGGAATGGAAGAAATGAAATTAAATGAAATGAAATGGAATGAAATGATGAAATAAAATGAAATGAAATGAAATGATGAAGTGAAATGAAGAAATGAAATGAAATGATGAAATAATGAAATGATGAAATAATGAAATGAAATAATGGAATGGAATGGAATGAAATGGAATGAAATGAAATGAAATGAAATGATGGAATGGAATGAAAGAAATGAAATGAAATGATGAATTGAAAGGATGAAATGAAATGAAATGATGAAATGATGAAATAATGAAATGAAATAATGGAATGGAATGAAATGAAATCATGAAATGATGAAATGATGAAATGAAATGATGAAATAATGAAATGATGAAATAATGAAATGAAATAATGGAATGAAATGAAATGATGAAATGAATGATGAAATGAAATGAAATGAAATGATGAAATAATGAATGATGAAATAATGAAATAATGGAATGAAATGAAATGAACTGATGAAATGATGAAATAATGAAATGAAATAATGGAATGGAATGGAATGAAATGAAATGATGAAATGAAATGAAATCAGGAAATGATGAAATGATGAAATAATGAAATGATGAAATAATGAAATGAAATAATGGAGTGGAATGGAATGAAATGAAAAGAAATGAAATGATGAAATAATGAAATGATAAAATAATGAAATGAAATAATGCAATGAAATAAAATGAAATGGTGAAATCATGAAATGAAATGATGAAATGAAATGATGAAATAATGAAATGATGAAATAACGAAATGAAATAATGGAATGGAATGGAATGAAATGAAATGAAATGATGAAATGAAATGAATGATGAAATAATAAATGATGAAATAATGAAACGATGAAATAAATAATGAAATGATGATGGAATGAAATGATGGAATGGAATGAAATGAAATGGAATGAAATGAAAAGATGAAATGAAGTGATGAAATGAAATGATGAAATGATGAAATAAATAATGAAATGATGAAATAATGAAATGATGAAATGAAATGATGGAATGGAATGGAAGAAATGAAATGAAATTAAATGAAATGGAATGAAATGATGAAATAAAATAAAATGAAATGATGAAGTGAAATGAAATGAAATGATGAAATAATGAAATGATGAAATAATAGAATGGAATGGAATGAAATGGAATGATATGAAATGAAATGAAATGATGGAATGGAATGGAATGAAAGAAATGAAATGAGGAAATGAAATGATGAAATAATGAAATGAAATGATGAAATGAAATGATGGATTGCAATGGAATGGAATGGAATGAAAGAAATGGAATGGAATGCAATGAAATGAAATGGAATGAAATGATGAAATGATGAAATGAAATGAAATGATGAGATGAAATGAAATGATGAAATAATGAAATGATGAAATAATAGAATGGAATGGAATGGAATGAAATGGAATGATATGAAATGAAATGAATGAAATGAAATGGAATGGAATGGAATGAAATGAAAATGAAATGATGAAATGAAATGATGAAATAGTGAAATGATGAAATAATGAAATGAAATGATGAAATGATGAAATGAAATGATGGATTGCAATGGAATGGAATGGAAAGAAATGGAATGGAATGCAATGAAATGAAATGGAATGAAATGATGAAATGATGAAATGAATGAGATGAAATGAAATGAAATGATGAAATAATGAAATGATAAAATGGAATGGAATGGAAAAAATGAAATGTAATGAAATGAAATGATTGATGAAATGAAATGATGAAACGATGAAATAATGAAATGATGAAATAAATGAAATAATGGAATGAAATGAAATGAAATGATGAAGTGATGAAATGAACTGATGAAATGAAATGAAATAATGAAATGAAATGAATGGAATGAAATGAAATGAAATGAAACGATGAAATGAAATGATGAACTGATGAAATGAAATGATGAAATGGAATGAAATAATGAAATGAAATAATGAAATGATGAAATAAATAATGAAATGAAATGATGTTGGAAAGAAATGATGGAATGAAATGAAATGGAATGAAATGATGAAATGAAATGATGAAATAATGAAATGAAATTATGAAATGATGGAATGGAATGGAATGAAAGAAATGAAATGGAATGAAATGATGAAATGAAATGAAATGATGAAATGGAATGGAATGGAATGAAATGAAATGATGAAATGGAATGGAATGAAAGAAATGAAATGATGAAATGAAATGAATGATGAAATAATGAAATGAAATAATGAAATGAAATGATGAAATAAATGAAATGAAATGAAATGCTGGAATGCAATGGAATGCAATGGAATGAAAGAAATGGAATGGGATGAAATGAAATGAAATGGAATGAAATGAAATGAAATGATATGAAATGAAACGATGAAATAATGAAATGATGGAATGGAATGGAATGGAAGAAATGAAATGAAATGTAATGAAATGAAATGAAATGATGAAATGAAATGATTGATGAAATGAAATGATGAGATGAAATAAATAAATGATGAAATAATGAAATGATGAAATGAAATGAAATAAATGAAATGATGAAATAATGAAATGAAATAATGGAATGAAATGAAATAATGGAATGGAATGAAATGAAATGATGAAATGAACTGATGAAATGAAATGAAATGATGAAATGATGAAATAATGAAATGAAATAATGGAATGAAATGAAATGAAATGATGAAATGAAATGAAATGATGAAATGAAATGATGAAATAATGAAGTGAAATGATGGAAATGATGGAATGGAATGAAATGAAATGAATGAAATGATGAAGTGATGAAATAATGAAATGATGATGGAATGGAATGGAAGAAATGAAATTAAATGAAATGAAATGGAATGAAATGATGAAATGAACTAAAATGATGAAGTGAAATGATGAAATAATGAAATGATGAAATAATGAAATCAATGGAATGGAATGAAATGGAATGGAATGGAATGAAATGGAATGAAATGAAATGAGGGAATGGAATGGAATGGAATGAAGAATGAAATGAAATGATGAAATGAATTGAAATGAAATGATGAAATGAAATGAAACCATGAAATGTAATGATGAAATAATGGAATGATGAAATAATGAAATGATGAAATAAATGAAATAATGGAATGGAATGGAATGAAATGAAATGAAATCATGAAATGAAATCATGAAATGGTGAAATAATGAAATGATGAAATAATGAAATGAAATAATGGAATGAAATGAAATGAAATGATGAAATGAAATGATGAAATAATGAAATGAAATAATGGAATGGAATGAAATGAAATGAAATGAAATCATGAAACGAAATGATGAAATGAAATGATGAAATAATGGAATGGAATGAAATGATGAAATGAAATCATGAAATGAAATGATGAAATGAAATGATGAAATAATGAAATGATGAAATAATGAAATGAAATAATGGAATGGAATGGAAGGAAAGGAAATGATGAAATGAAATGATGAACTGATTGAAATGATGAAATGAAATGATGAAATGAAGAAATAATGAAATGATGAAATAATGAAATAATGAAATGAAATGATGAAATGAACTGATGAAATGAAATGATGAAATGAAATGAAATGATGAAATGAAATGAAATAATGAAATGATGAAATAATGAAATGAAATAATGGAATGGAGTGGAATGAAATGAAATGAAGTGAAATGAAATCATGAAATGAAATCATGAAATGAAATGAAATAATGAAATGATGAAATAATGAAATGAAATGAATGGAATGAAATGAAACGATGAAATGAACGATGAAATGAAATGATGAAATGAAATGATGAAATGAAACGATGAAATGAAATGAAATGATGAAATGAAATAATGAAATGATGAAATAATGAAATGAAATACTGGAATGAAATGAAATGAAATGATGAAATGATGAAATAATGAAATGAAATGAAATAATGAAATGAAATAAATAATGAAATGAAAAGATGATGGAATGAAATGATGGAATGGAATGAAATGAAATGAAATGATGAAATGAAATGATGAAATGACATGATGAAATAAATAATGAAATGAAATAATGAAATGAAATGATGGAATGGAATGGAATGAAAGAAATGAAATGAAATGGAATGGAATGGAATGGAATGAAAAATGATGAAATGAAATGATTGATGAAATGAAATGAAATGATGAAATAATGAAATGATGAAATAATGAAATAATGGAATGAAATGAAATGGAATGAAATGAAATGAAATGGAATGGAATGGAATGAAAGAAATGAAATGAAATGATGAAATAATGAAATAAATAATGAAATGATGAAATAAATGATGAAATGAAATGATGAAATGAAATGCTGGAATGCAATGGAATGGAATGGAAGAAATGGAATGAAATGAAATGAAATCGAATGAAATGAAATGAAATGATGAAATGAAATGATGAGATGAAATGAAATGAAATGATGAAATGAAATGATGAAATAATGAAATGATGGAATGGAATGGAATGGAAGAAATGAAATGAATGTATGAAATGAATGATGAAATGAAATGATGAAATGATGAAATGAAAAATGAATGATAATGAATGAAATGAAATGAAATAATGAAATGATGAAATATGATATAATGGAATGGAATGGAATGAAAGATGAAATGAAATGACTGATGAAATGATGAAATGATGAATAATGAAATGAAATAATGGATGAAATGAAATGATGAAATGAAATCATGAAACGAAATGATGAAATAATGAAATGACGAAATAAATAAATGATGATGGAATGAAATGAAATGGAATGAAATGAAATGATGAAATGATGAAATAATGAAATGATGGAATAATGAAATGATGAAATGAAATGAAATGATGGAATGGAATGGAATGAAAGAAATGAAATTAAATGAAATGAAATGGAATGAAATGATGAAATAAAATGAAATGAAATGAAATGATGAAGTGAAATGAAGAAATGAAATGATGAAATAATGAAATGATGAAATAATGAAATGAAATAATGGAATGGAATGGAATGAAATGGAATGAAATGAAATGAAATGATGGAATGGAATGAAAGAAATGAAATGAAATGATGAATTGAAAGGATGAAATGAAATGAAATGATGAAATGATGAAATAATGAAATGAAAATGGAATGGAATGAAATGAAATCATGAAATGATGAAATGATGAAATGAAATGATGAAATAATGAAATGATGAAATGATGAAATGAAATAATGGAATGAAATGAAATGATGAAATGAATGATGAAATGAAATGAAATGAAATGATGAAATAATGAAATGATGAAATAATGAAATAATGGAATGAAATGAAATGAAATGATGAAATTGAAATGAACTGATGAAATGATGAAATAATGAAATGAAATAATGGAATGGAATGGAATGAAATGAAATGATGAAATGATGAAATAATGAAATGATGAAATAATGAAATGAAATAATGGAGTGGAATGGAATGAAATGAAAAGAAATGAAATGATGAAATAATGAAATGATAAAATAATGAAATGAAATAATGCAATGAAATAAAATGAAATGATGAAATCATGAAATGAAATGATGAAATGAAATGATGAAATAATGAAATGATGAAATAACGAAATGAAATAATGGAATGGAATGGAATGAAATGAAATGAAATGATGAAATGAAATGAAATGAAATGATGAAATAATAAATGATGAAATAATGAAACGATGAAATAAATAATGAAATGATGATGGAATGAAATGATGGAATGGAATGAAATGAAATGGAATGAAATGAAAAGATGAAATGAAGTGATGAAATGAAATGATGAAATGATGAATAATAATGAAATGATGAAATAATGAAATGATGAAATGAAATGATGAAATGATGGAATGGAATGGAAGAAATGAAATGAAATTAAATGAAATGGAATGAAAATGATGAAATAAAATGAAATGAAATGAAATGATGAAGTGAAATGAAATGAATGATGAAATAATGAAATGATGAAATAATAGAATGGAATGGAATGGAATGAAATGGAATGATATGAAATGAAACGATGAAATGAAATGATGGAATGGAATGGAATGAAAAAATGAAATGATGAAATGAAATGATGAAATGAAATAATGAAATGAAATGATGAAATGAAATGATGGATTGCAATGGATGGAATGGAAAGAAAAAATGGAATGGAATGCAATGAAATGAAATGGAATGAAATGATGAAATGATGAAATGAGATGAAATGAAATGAAATGAAATGATGAAATGAAATGATAAAATGGAATGGAATGGAAAAAATGAAATGTAATGAAATGAAATGATTGATGAAATGAAATGATGAAACGATGAAATAATGAATGATGAAAAATGAAATAATGGAATGAAATGAAATGAAATGATGAAGTGATGAAATGAATGATGAATGAAATGAATAATAATGAAATGAAATAATGGAGGAATGAAATGAAATGAAACATGAAATGAAATGATGAACTGATGAAATGAAATGATGAAATGGAATGAAATAATGAAATGAAATAATGAAATGATGAAATAATGAAATGAAATGATGTTGGAATGAAATGATGGAATGAAATGAAATGGATGAAATGATGAAATAATGAAATGAAATTATGAAATGATGGAATGGAATGGAATGAAAGAAATGAAATGGAATGAAATGATGAAATGAAATGAAATGATGAAATGGAATGGAATGGAATGAAATGAAATGATGAAATGGAATGGAATGAAATAAATGAAATGATGAAATGAAATGAAATGATGAAATAATGAAATGAAATAATGAAATGAAATGATGAAATAAATGAAATGAAATGAAATGCTGGAATGCAATGGAATGAAAGAAATGGAATGGGATGAAATGAAATGGAATGAAATGATGAAATGAAATGATATGAAATGAAATGATGAAATAATGAAATGATGAAATGGAATGGAATGGAATGGAAGAAATGAAATGAAATGTAATGAAATGAAATGAAATGATGAAATGAAATGATTGATGAAATGAAATGATGAGATGAAATAAATGATGAAATAATGAAATGATGAAATGAAATGAAATAAATGAAATGATGAAATAATGAAATGAAATAATGGAATGAAATGAAATAATGGAATGGAATGAAATGAAATGATGAAATGAACTGATGAAATGAAATGAAATGATGAAACGATGAAATAATGAAATGAAATAATGGAATGAAATGAAATGAAATGATGAAATGAAATGAAATGATGAAATGATGAAATAATGAAATGAAATGATGGAAATGATGGAATGGAATGAAATGAAATGAATGAAATGATGAGTGATGAAATAATGAAATGAAATAATAAAATGATGATGGAATGGAATGGAATGAAAGAAATGAAATTAAATGAAATGAAATGGAATGAAATGATGAAATGAACTAAAATGATGAAATGAAATGATGAAATAATGAAATGATGAAATAATGAAATCAATGGAATGGAATGAAATGGAATGGAATGGAATGAAATGGAATGAAATGAAATGAGGGAATGGAATGGAATGGAATGAAAGAAATGAAATGAAATGATGAAATGAATTGATGAAATGAAATGATGAAATGAAATGAAACCATGAAATGTAATGATGAAATAATGGAATGATGAAATAATGAAATGATGAAATAAATGAAATAATGGAATGGAATGGATGAAATGAAATGAAATCATGAAATGAAATCATGAAATGGTGAAATAATGAAGTGATGAAATAATGAAATGAAATAATGGAATGAATGATGAAATGAAATGATGAAATAATGAAATGAAATAATGAATGAAATAATGGAATGGAATGAAATGAAATGAAATGAAATCATGAAACGAAATGATGAAATGAAATGATGAAATAATGGAATGGAATGAAATGATGAAATGAAATGATGAAATAATGAAATGATGAAATAATGAAATGAAATAATGCAATGAAATGAAATGATGAAATGATGAAATAATGAAATGATGAAATAATGAAATGAAACAATGCAATGAAATGAAATGATGAATAGAAATGAAATCATGAAATGAAATGATGAATAATGAAATGATGAAATAATGAAATGAAATAATGGAATGGAATGAAATGAAATGATGAAATGAAATCATGAAATGATGAAATAATGAAATGAAATAATGGAATGGAATGGAATGAAATGAAATGATGAAATGAAATCATGAAATGATGAAATAATCAAATGATGAAATAATGAAATGATGAAATAATAATGAAATGAAATGATGGAATGAATGATGGAATGGAATGAAATGAAATGGAATGAATGAAATGATGAAATGAAATGATGAAATGATGAAATGATGGAATAGAATGAAAGAAATGAAATTAAATGAAATGGAATGAAATGATGAAATGAAATGACGAAATGAAATGATGAAATGAAATGATGAAATAATGAAATGAAATAATGAAATGGAATGGAATGGAATGAAATGGAATGATATGAAATGACATGATGAAATGGAATGGAATGGAATGAAAGAAATGAAATAATGAAATGAAATGATGAAATAATGAAATGAAGAAATAATGAAATGAAATGATGAAATGGAATGATGGATTGCAATGGAATGGAATGGAATGAAAGAAAATGGAATGGAATGCAATGAAATGAAATGATGAAATAATGAAATGATGAAATGATGAAATAATGAAATGAAATAATGAAATAATGGAATGGAATGAAATGAAATGATGAAATGAAATGAAGAAATGAAATGATGAAATGGACTGATGAAATGAAATGATGAAATAATGAAATGAAAAAATGGAATGAAATGAAATGAAATGAAATAATGAAATGAAATGATGAAATAATGAAATCATGAAATAATGAAATCATGAAATAATGAAATCATGAAATAATGAAATGAAATGATGGAATGAAATGATGGAATGGAATGAAATGAAATGGAATGAAATGGAAAGGAATGAAATGAAATGATGAAATGATGAAATAAATAATGAAATGATGAAATAATGAAATGATGAAATGATGGAATGGAATGGAAAGACATGAAATTAAATGAAATGAAATGGAATGAAATGATGAAATGATGAAATAAAATGATGAAATGAAATGATGAAATAATGAAATGATGAAATAATGAAATGAAATAATGGAATGGAACGGAATGAAATGGAATGAAATGAAATGATGAAATGGAATGGAATGAAAGAAATGAAATGATGAAATGAACTGATGAAATGAAATGATGAAATGAAATCATGAAATAATGAAATGATGAAATAATGAAATAATGGCATGGAATGGAATGAAATGATGACATGAAATGAAATCATGAAATGAAATGATATAATGAAATGAAATAATGGAATGAAATGAAATGAAATGAAATGATGAAATAATGAAATAATGAAATAATGGAATGGAATGGAATGATGAAATGAAATGAAATGATGAAATAACGAAATGATGAAATAATGAAATAATGGAATGGAATGGAATGAAATGATGAAATGAAATGAAATGATGAGATGAACTGATGAAATGATGAAATAATGAAATGAAATAATGGAATGGAATGAAATGAAATGATGAAATGAATCATGAAATGAAATGATGAAATAATGAAATGATAAAAATATGAAATGATGAAATAATGAAATGATGGTATAAATAATGAAATGATGATGGAATGAAATGATGGAATGGATGAAATGAAATGAAATGATGAAATGAAATGAAATGATGAAACGATGATGAAATAAATAATGAAATGAAATAATGAAATGATGAAAAAATGATGAAATGAAATGAAATGATGAATTAATGAATGATGAAATAATGGAATGGAATGGAATGAAATGGAATGATATGATGTAATGGAATGGAATGAAAGAAATGAAATGATGAAATGATGAAATAAGTAATGAAATGAAATGATGAAATAAATAATGAAATGAAATGTTGAAATGAAATGATGGAATGCAATGGAATGGAATGGAATGAAAGAAATTGAATGGAATGAAATGAAATGGAATGAAATGATGAAATGAAATGATGAAATGATGAAATAAAGAAATGATGAAATGGAATGGAATGGAAGAAATGAAATGAAATGAAATGATGAAATGAAATGATTGATGAAATGATGAAATGAAATGATGAAATAATGAAATGATGAAATGATGAAATGATGAAATAATGAAATGAAATAATGGAATGGAATGGAATGAAATGAAATGACATGATGAAATGAACTGATGAAATGAACTGATGAAATGAACTGATGAAATAAAATGAAATGAAATTATGAAATAATGAAATGATGAAATAATGAAATAATGGAATGGAATGGAGTGAAATGAAATGATGAAATGAAATGAAATCATGAAATGAAATGATGAAATAATGAAGTCATGAAATAATGAAATGATGAAATAATGAAATGATGAAATAATGAAATGAAATGATGGAATGAAATGATGGAATGGAATGAAATGAAATGAAATCTTGAAATGATGAAATAATGAAGTGATGAAATAATGAAATGATGAAATAATGAAATGAAATGATGGAATGGAATGAAATGAAATGATGAAATGATGAAATAAATAGTGAAATGAAATAATGAAATGATGAAATGATGAAATGATGGAATGGAATGAAAGAAATGATATTAAATGAAATGAAATGGAATGAAATGATGAAATGAAATGATGAAATAATGAAATGATGAAATAATGAAATGGAATAATGAAATGAAATAATGGAATGGAATGAAATGGAATGAAATAAAATGATGAAATGAAATGATGAAATGGAATGGAATGGAATGAAGAAAGAAATGAAATGATGAAATGATGAAATGAACTGATGAAATGAAATGATGAAATTATGAAATAATGAAATGATGAAATAATGAAAGAAAATAATGGAATGAAATGAAATGAAATTATGAAATGAAATGATGAAATGATGAAATGATATAATGAAATGATGAAATAATGAAATGATGAAATAATGGAATGAAATAATGGAATGAAATGAAATGATGAAATGAAATCATGAAATGAAATCATGAAATGAAATAATGAAATGATGAAATAAATAATGAAATGAAATGATGGAATGAAATGATGGAATGGAATGAAACGAAATGGAATGAAATGAAATGAAATGATGAAATGAGGAAATGAAATGATGAAATGGAATGGAATGGAATGAAAGAAATGAAATTAAATGAAATGAAATGGAATGAAATGATGAAATAATGAAATGATGAAATAATGAAATGAAATAATGAAATGGAATGGAATGGAATGAAAAATGAAATGATGAAATGAAATGAAATGAAAGGAAATGATGAAATAATGAAATGATGAAATAAATAATGAAATGAAATGATGGAATGGAATGAAATGAAATGAAATGATGAAATGATGAGATGAAATGAAATGAAATAAAATGATGAAATGAAATGATGAAATAATGAAATGGAATGCAATGGAATAAATGAAATGTAATGTAATGAAATGAAATGATGAAATGAAATGATTGATGAAATGATGAAATGAAATGATGAAATAAATAATGAAATGATGAAATAATGAAATGAAATAAGTAATGAAATGATGGAATGGAATGGAATGAAAGAAATGGAATGAAATGAAATGGAATGAAATGATGAAATGAAATGATGAAAAGAAATGAAATGAAATGATGAAAAAAATGAAATGATGAAATAATGAAATGATGAAATAAATAATGAAATAAATGGTGGAGTGAAATGATGGAATGGAATGAAATGAAATGGAATGAAATGAAATGATGAAATGAAATGATGAAATGAGGAAATGAAATGATGAAATGAAATAATGAAATGATGAATTAATGAAACGAAATGATGAAATGATGAAATGGAATGGAATGAAAGAAATGAAATTAAATGAAATGAAATGGAATAAAATGATGAAATGAAATGATGAAATGAAATGAAATGATGAAATAATGAAATGATGAAATAATGAAATGAAATAATGAAATGAAATGGAATAAAATGGAATGAATGAAATGAAATGGAATGGAATGAAAGAGGTGAAATGAAATGATGAAATAAATAATGAAATGAAATGATGGAATGGAATGGAATGAAAGAAATGGAATGGAATGAAATGAGATGGAATGAAATGATGAAATGAAATGATGAGATGAAATGAAATAAAATGATGAAATGAAATGATGAAATAATGAAATAATGAAATAGAATGGAATGGAATAAGTGAAATGAAATGTAATGAAATGAGGAAATGATTGATGAAGTGATGAAATGAAATGATGAATGAAATGAAATAATGAAATGATGAAATGATGAAATAATGAAATGATGAAATAAATAATGAAATGAAATGATGATGGAATGAAATGGAATGGAATGGAATGAAAGAAATGGAATGAAATGAAATGGAATGAAATGATGAATTGAAATGATGAAAAGAAATGATGAAATAAATAATGAAGTGAAATAAAAAAGTGATATGGAGGCTGGGCACGGTGGCTCAAGCCTGTAATCCCAGCACTTTAGGAGGCCGAGACGGGCGGATCACGAGGTCAGGAAATCGAGACCATCCTGGCCAACACAGTGAAACCCCGTCTCTACTAAAAAAAATACAAAAAACTAGGCGGACGAGGTGGCGGGCGCCTGTAGTCCCAGCTACTTGGGAGGCTGAGGAAGGAGAATGGCGTGAACCTAGGAAGCGGAGCTTGCAGTGAGCCGAGATCCGGCCACTGCACTCCAGCCTGGGCGACAGAGCGAGACTCCGCCTCAAAAAAAAAAAAAAAAGAAAAATGGAATGAAATGGAATGAAATGATGAAATGAAATGATGAAATGATGGAATGGAATGAAAGAAATGAAATGATGAAATGATGAAATAATGAAATGGTGAAATAATGAAATGAAAGAATGGAATGGAATGAAATGAAATGATGAAAAGAAATGATGAAATGGAATGGAATGAAAGAAATGAAATGATGAAATGATGAAATGAAATGATGAAATGATGAAATGGTGAAATAATGAAATGAAATAATGGAATGGAATGAAATGATGAAATGGAATGAAATGATGGAATGATGAAATGATGAAATGAAATGATGAAATGAAATGATGTGAAATAATGAAATGATGAAATGAAATGAAAAATGAAATGATGGAATGGAATGGAATGAAAGAAATGGAATGAACTGAAATGGAATGAAATGATGAAATGAAATGATGAAATGATGAAATGAAATGAAATAATGAAATGATGAAATGGAATGGAACGGAAAAAATGAAATGATGAAATAAAAAGAAATGAAATGAAATGATGAAATAATGAAATGAAACGATGAAATGATGAAATGATGATGGAATGAAATGATGGAATGGAATGTAATGGAATGAAAGAAATGGAATGAAATGAAATCAAATGAAATGATGAAGTGATGAAATGATGAAATAATGAAATAATGAAATGAAATAATGAAATGGAAAGGAATGAAATGGAATGAAATGAAATGAAGTGATGAAATGGAATGGAATGGAATGGAAGAAATGAAATGAAATGATGAAACGAAATGATGAAATGATGAAATAATGAAATGATGAAATAATGGAATGGAATGAAATGGAATGAAATGAAATGAAGTGATGAAATGATGATGAAATGGAATGGAATGGAATGAAAGAAATGAAATGAAATGATGAAATGATGAAATGATGAAATAATGAAATGATGAAATAATGAAATGGAATGGAATGAAATGGAATGAAATGAAATGGAATGATGAAATGATGAAATGAAATAATGGAATGGAATGGAATAGAATGAAAGAAATGAAATGAAATAATGAAATGAAATGAAATGATGAAATAATGAAATGAAATAGTGAAATGGAATGGAATGAAATGGAATGAAATGATGAAATAAATGATGGAATGGAATGGAATGAAAGAAATGAAATGAAATGAAATGATGAAATAAAATGATGAAATAATGAAATGATGAAATAAATAATGAAATGAAATGATGAAATGATGGAATGGAATGGAATGAAAGAAATGGAATGAAATGAAATGGAATGAAATGATGAAATGAAATGAAATGATGGAATGATGAAATGATGGAATGGAATGGAATGGAAGACATAAAATGAAATGAAATGAAATGAAATGATGAAATGGAATGATGAAATGAAATGATGAAATGAAATGAAATGATGAAATGATGAAATAATGAAATAATGTAATGAAATGATGAAATGATGAAATAATGAAATGAAATGATGATGGAATGAAATGATGGAATGGAATGGAATGAAAGAAATGGAATGAAATGAAATGGAATGGAATGAAATGATGAAATGAAATGATGAAATGAAATGATGAAATGAAATGAAATGATGAAATAATGAAATGATGAAATGATGAAATAAATGAAATAATGAAATGAAATAATGGAATGGAAAGGAATGAAATGGAATGAAATGATGAAATGAAATGATGAAATGAAATGATGAAATGGAATGGAATGGAATGAAAGAAATGAAATGAAATGAAGTGAAATGATGAAATGAAATGAAATAATGAAATGAAGAAATAATGAAATGATGAAATAATGAAATGAAATGATGATGGAATGAAATGGAATGGAATGGAATGAAATGGAATGAAGTGATGAAATTAAATGAAATGATGAAATGAAATAAATAATGAAATGATGAAATAACGAAATGATGAAATAAATAAATGAAATGATGAAATGAAATGATGAAATGAAATGATGGAATGGAATGGAATGAAAGAAATGGAATGAAATGAAATGAAGTGAAATGATGAAATGAAATGAAATGAAATGATGAAATGATGAAATGAAATGAAATAATGAAATAATGAAATGAAATGATGAAATGGAATGGAATGGAAGAAATGAAATGAAATGTAATGAAATGAAATGAAATGATGGAATGATGAAATGAAATGATGAAATGAGATGAAATGATGAAATGAAATAAATAATGAAATGAAATGATGGAATGGAATGAAATGGAATGGAATGGAATGGAATGGAATGGAATGAAATGATGAAATGAAATGATGAAATAGTGAAATGATGAAATAAATGAAATAATGGAATGGAATGAAAGAAATGAAATGAAATGAAATGATGAAATAATGAAATGATGAAATAAATGAAATAATGAAATGGAATGAAATGAAATGAAATGAAATGAAATGATGAAATGGAATGGAATGAAAGAAATGAAATGATGAAATAATGAAATGATGAAATAAATGATGAAATGAAATGATGATGGAATGAAATGATGGAATGGAATGAAATGAAATGAAATGGAATGAAATGATGAAATGAAATGAAATGATGAAATGATGAAATAAATGATGAAATAATGAAATGAAATGATGAAATGATGGAATGGAATGAAAGAAATGAAATGAAATGGAATGGAATGAAATGATGAAATGATGAAATGAAATGATGAAATGATGAAATAATGAAATGATGAAATAATGAAATGGAATGGAATGGAATGAAATGATGAAATGGAATGCAATGAAATGGAATGAAAGAAATGAAATGATGAAATGATGAAATGAAATGAAATGATGAAATAATGAAATGATGAAATAATGGAGTGAAATAATGGAATGGAATAATGGAATGGAATAAATGAAATGAAATGCTCTGGGGCACCTGTAGAATGACATAGAGCCTGCAAGCAGAGAAATCCCTGGGGAGGGGGAGGGCCTTGTTCCAGGCTCGTTAAAGGCTTACACCAGGTGAATGAAGATGGGTGGACTTGTTAAAGAGCGGACCCGCAGATTTTTCATATGATGTGAAGAAAAGCACCTCATATTTGGAGCCTGGATGAGGGAAAGGGTGATAGGACTGTTTTCAGAATTTGATTCTGTATGAGAGACAAGGAACTCGATTTTGGATGTGGGTTTGATGCTTGAAGAGCAACAATTGTTAATATTGATAAAGTGCTTTCTAGGAGCCAGGTAGTGATCTAAAGTCTCTACTTTCTAAACTCATTTCATTTTCAAAACAAGTGTAAGAAGCAGGTGCTGTCAGTTAGTGTCCAGTCAGGAAAATGGGGGAAAAAACCCCACCAAAAAACCTACCATTAGATAGATGTTTTAAGCAGAGAAAGATTTAATGCAGGGTATTGGTTATAGTGATGTTGAAAGGGCTGGAGGACCAAAAAGAAAAAAAGTGTGTGTTGGGAGAGTGATGTTGGATGGACCAGAAAAGCAGAGAGAGATAGAGATAGAGAGATTGTGTGTGTGTGTGTGTGTGTGTGTGTGTGTGTGTGAATGAATGTTGATTGTTGAATGAGTAAAAAGTAGACGAGGATGTTATCAAATATCAGGTATTTGCTGCTGCATAAAGTACATGCCCTGCAGGTCTGCTGGAGATCTTCATTGGTTCTGCTGTTTTGGAGCCACCACAGATGATGATGGAGCCTACAGTTGTCTGTTACTGCTGTTGGAGGTATCACTAGAACCAAGAAACAAAAAAGGCCTTTTCTTTCTCTCACCTTGCAGCCTCTTGACAGTGTTTCCTGTGAGTGGAACCCAACTGGAAGGAAGTTGACAAGGGTGTTTGGAAAATATAGTTTATATTTTTGTAATACAGAGAAGAGTTGAGAACCAACAGAAAAATAAGTGGCAGAGGAAGTAACATTTTTAAACTTGCTTTACAGATGTGGAAATAGGCATGGAGAAGGTAAGCAGTTCTCCTGAGGTCACATAGCTACTACTTGGTAGAGTTGGGATGTGAATCCGGGCAGTGTGGTTTCAGAGCCTGTGCTCTTATCTCCTACTCTTTTATCTTGCCCCCACACATGGTAATTGTTTGATTTGTCTCCTTACTGCTGAGCACTTCAAATGAGTGGCTGTTTCCATTGATTTTACTTATCTAGTACTTATTTTTATTTTGATTTCTGTTACTGGCTTTAGTTTTTTACCCTCACCTTTGGAACATCTCTCTTCAAGGTCACCACTGATTTTATAGCCAATACAATGGGTTATTTCGTTTCTGTTTCTCTTTAATCTTTTCCTGGCTTTTGATACCAGTAGTCATTTATATGAAATTTCAACTTTGACTTCTGTGATGTTGGACTTGCTTGTTTTCCCCTTGTCTCACTGAGGCTCCTTGGTTTTCTTCTTTCTCTACCCTTTCCTTAAACCATTGCCATCTTTTGGATTGAGTTTGAATTTAGGTGTGTTATATAAGAAGCCTCTTAATGTTAATTTTATATTTAAATTAGGACCAATAAAAAGATGAAATACATATATATCCTTGTGGTTTTTTTCCTTGTGTATGTGTGTGTTTTGGGGGGTGGGCTAAAGTCTCAGAGGAGTGGGAGTAGGTCCCAATGTAGACTTTTCCCTGGGCTGAAGGAGAGAGACTTGCTTTTGAGTACCTACCATATGCCAAGTACTTTAAACACATTGTTTCCTTTTAATTACCCTGTGTGGGATTGGTAGTTTTTATTTTACAAATGAAGAAACTGACTTTGATGAAAAAGTAATAGAAGTGGGGTTGAAACCCTCATCTGACTGCTTCTGACAGCCAAGTTCTTTCCTCTGGATCACTTCTGACAGCCAGGTTCTTTCCTTTGGATCACCTGGGAAAAGCTCCAGTTTCTTATCTGTTAAATGAGGGAACTTGGCAAGATAATTTTTAAGGCCCATTTCAGCAGCATCATCCTGATTCTATAACATACTAATTGTTGAGCAGTTACCTCTTTTCTAAGTAAGTATTGAAAAAGAAAGCGTCCCACTACAGAAATGTCCTGTTTTGTTAAAACCAAGAGTACTGATAGGTTATTTGTAAGAAGTTATGAACTAGACAAAGACATTTAAAGTAGTCATGATACTAGATTCTCATGTTTGTTTCCAGGGAACCCCCTTAACTCCAAGTGAGATTGCTGCCCAGAAGATTAGAAGCTGTGGCTTCTGATGACAGGGACTCAGGATAAAACTTTGGGACAACTCCAATCTAAACAAAAGGCAACCCTGTTATTCTATTATACTTTATGTTGAAAGCATTTGCTGTCAGATTATTAAGTATGATACTTTCCTCGCAGGAAATTTAGTGTGAAATTTGCAAGAAGATCGTGGAAAACATGCGTTAAGGACAAGATTCACTGTGGCGTGGTTTGGCGCCTTTAGAACACTAACAGACAAACCTAAAATGATTAACCATTATGTGAGTCTCCCACATGTCTTCAAATATGGAAATAGGTGGTTTAAATGGATACCAACATCCTCTCTTGGTATACGGTACTTACCATAAAATATCAAGTGAGTATTCCTAGATATGTGTCAGCAAAGTAAGTAAAATTCCAGGCTGTGTAGCATCTTTTTTTACTGTCTTTACTTTGTAAATGTTCTCCAATCCTTATTCATTCATGCCTTATTTTTTTAAAATGGGAAATGGAGATATGCCTTTTTTTTTTTTTTTTTTTTTAAAGATGGAGTCTCATTCTGTTGCCCAGGCTGGAGTGCAGTGGCATGATCTTGGCTCACTGCAACCTCCGCCTCCCGGAATTACACCATTCTCCTGCCTCAGCCTCCCAAGTAGCTGGGATTACAGGTGCTCGCCACCACGCCTGGCTAATTTTTTTTTGTATTTTTTTTTAGTAGAGTCGGGGTTTCACCGTGTTAGCTAGGATGGGGTCTCCATCTCCTGACCTCATGATCTGCCCGCCTCGGCCTCCCAAAGTGCTGGGATTACAGGCGTGAGCCACTGTGCCCGGCCTGAGATATGCCTTCTTACTTTTTTTTTTTTCTTTTTTCTGAGACAGAGTCTCGCTCTGTCCCCCAGGCTGGAATGCAATGGCCCAATCTTGGCTTACTGCAGCCTCTGCCTCCCTGGTTCAAGCAATTCTTGTGCCTCAGCCACCTGAATAGCTGGAATTACAGGTGTGCGCCACCATGCTGGCTAATTTTTATATTTTGATGAGGTTTCACCATTTTGGCCAGGATGGTCTCCAACTCCCAACCTCAGGTGATCTCCCCACCTTCGCCTCCCAAAGTGCTGAGATTACAGTTGTGAGCCACTACGGCCAGCCTTAGCTTTTAGTTTTACAAGTTTTCCCTGTAGTACAGGAAGCTTGCACGGGGAGCCTCACCTCATGATTTTCCTCCCACCTCTCTGGCCACTGCTTCATCTGGTTTTGGTGGCTCTTCCTCTATCTGCCCTCTAAATGTTGGTGTCCCTATCTTCTAAGGCTGGGCAATTTTCTCCTACCTGATGCCCTTTTCTTAGATTATGCCAATTATCCCAAAGCTGTCTGTGCCATGAAGTGATGACTGCAGTTTTTATTTCCAGGTCTGACTGCTCTCCTGATTGCTTACTTATCTTTTGTGTCTCTTTAGGTCTGGCAGGCATTTCGAGCCATTTTTAAGACTGCTACCCCCTGTAAAGTAAGAAAATTTGCATCACAACCCAGTACACACATACTGTAAATAACAGAAACAGATTTTCACAAGACAAGACTTACCCCTAAAACATGCCATGCTTGCTGATGTTCTCAATAATACTGTTTCATTTCCATTGAAAAATGCTTTCTGTGACAACACAGCATTGGCCTATCACCTCTTAGTGGTTCAGGAACCCACTATTTGAAAAACACTGTTCTTGAGCCACTGTAGATGTTTTTTAGAGATATTGTAGGGAGACAGCTGACATACTGGAGACTCTGTCCTCCTTTCCCCACCCCACAGGGGGTACTGCCTGCAAGGAATGTGTTAGATCTGAACCCACTGAGGCCAATCAAATGGAAAAGGTTCAGTACAGGCTAACAGCACCAGTTTACAAGGGTATCCATACAAGAACGATCACATCAACTCGTGGAAAGTGTCATCATGGAATCAGAGTAACCTCTTGGTTATTCAGAATTGTTTGTTGTATAGAATTGGTAAGAATACTCTGTAATCTAGTGATGTATAGAACCAGTTTTGAATAGTAACAGAACTGCCTATATGATTTATATGAACCATAATATGGCAGGGGTCAGCAAACTTTTTCTGTAAAGAGCCAGTTAGTAAATATCTTAGGCTTTGAAGGCCAAAGTTTCTGTCATAACTACTCAAATCTGCCATTAGACCACGCAATTATTCACTGACAATACATTAAATGCTATGGTCTGAATGTTTTTTTGTCCCCCCAAAATTTACCAAAGTCATGGTGTTTGGTGGTAGAACCTCTGAGGGACGATTAGGTCATGAGGGCAGAAACCCTCATAAATGGGATTAGTGTCCTTATACAAGGGCATGCATGACCCTCTCATTCTTCCCATCATGTGAGGTCACAGCAAGAAGGTATCATCTATGAACCAGGAATAGGGCTCACACCAGACACTGAATTTGCCAGCACCTTGATCTTGGGTTGCCCAGCCTCCAGAACTGTAGGAAACTCAATTTCTGATGTTTATAAGCCATCCAGTTTATGGTATTTTGCCATAGTAGCCCCAAAGGACTAAGACATAAACTAATGAGTATGGATGTGCTACAATAAAGCTTTATTTATAGACTCTGAAATTTGAATTTCATATAATTTTCACATCACAAAATATTATTGACTTTTTTTTCTAACCACTAAAAAAAAGGTAAAAAACATTCTTAGTTTGCAGACTATACAAAAACAGGTGGATCTGGCCTATGGGCCACAATTTTCAGATCCTTGACAATAGGCTGCCCTAATATTCAAGAATGTATACGCAAAAAAACCTACCAACTACAATTTTAGAATTATGTTACCTTTGAATCTAAAGGGGCGGGAGTATGCTATTATGTTTTCTGAAATAGAAACTATGGGCCGGGCATGGTGGTGCATGCCTGTAGTCCCAGCTACTCAGGAGGTTGAGGTGGGAGGATCGCTTGAGCCCAGGAGGTTGAGGCTGCAGTGAGCTGTGATCACGCCACTGTATTTCAATCTGGGTGAAACAGTGAGACCCAGAAAAGAAAGAAAGAGAGAAAGAGAAAGACAGGAAAGAGAGGAAGAGAGAAGAGAAGAGAGGAAGGAAAGAGAGAGAGAAACAAACAAACAAACAAACTATCCTATAGAGACTACTTAAAACTCTTGGCCTCTAAAGTTAATACCAAAATGTTAAATGAGAAATTGTGTCTTTTTAATAACCTTTAAACATATTTTAGCTTACCTCAGGAATGACTTAAACCTCAGCAGTGCTCATATTAGCAAAGTATTTTTATGTCCATCCTTGATAGCTAGGGTATCTCCCCAACCCCCCAAGCCAACTAATCATTAAGGCACTGTGCCAATAGTAAGTTTCCGTAATATGATACCAGCTATTTCCAGAAGCTTCATTAGAAAATATGTTGAGTCTAAAATAAGCATGAGAACACTTTGGGATCAGAGATGAGACTGTCGAGAACAAGGGCTTAGTCAGCCTTCTGTGAGCTCAGCAGAAGTGTGCAAGGTAAGTACTGAAATGTGACACATGCCAGGCATGGTGGCCCACGCTTATAATCCTGGCATTTTGGGAGGTTGAGGCAGGCGAATCACCTGAGGTCAGGAGTTGGAAAACAGCCTGGCTAACATGGTGAAACCCCGTCTCTACTAAAAATACAAAAATTAGCCATTCGTGGTGGTGGGCGCTTGTATTCCCAGCTCTTTGGGAGGCTGAGGCAGGAGAATCGGTTGAACCCAGGAGGCAGAGGTTGCAGTGAGCTGAGATCGTGCCACTGCACTCCAGCCTGGGCGACAGAGCGGGACTCTGTCTCAAAAAAAAAAAAAAAAGAAAAATTATATATATATATATATTTTATCAATTAGCTTCTTGGATAGGGAATGACTGACACACTGAATTTTTAAAATGTTTGGGAATGGCAGTTTCTATGATGGGACACAGAAATATAGCAGTGCTTGATATTGTTGCTGTAATAAGGATGGAACATTCTAAACTTTGTTTTTGATTTGACAGCTCTTTTATTTTTGAGGCATCTCGGATATATTTTGTGTGATCCTTCCATTTCACCCTCCCTTGTGTGCTTTTATTTTAATCCAGTGAAGACTTTGTCTCACAGTAAACAGTGTGATTATGTTCTCTTCTACCACTTAGCGGTTTTCAGTACTTAGGTTTGTCTAATGGGCTCATCACTGAAAGATGGAGTCAGTTTCCTTTGCTAACTTACTAGAGAGTGTGTGCAAATAGCATTAGGTTGGCACAGTGTACTGAAAAGTTCTGTCAGACCATATTTGGCAGTGAGTTTGGCAAATGTATCTAAAAGGGAGACATCTGCCCAATACTTTAGTTCCTCTTCTGTAAAGCACCTTAAACCTCCAAATGTGTCTTCAATTAGGTATCTTCTTTTTTAAGATGGTCTCTTTCTGTCACCCAGGCTGGCAGTGATTTTGGCTCACTGCAACCTCCACCTCCCAGGCTCAAGTAATCCTCCCATCTTAGCCTCCTAAGCAGCTGGGACTACAGGCGCTGGGCACCATGCCTGGCTAATTTTTGTATTTTTCATGGAGACTGTGTTTCACCATGTTGCCCAGTCTGGTTTTGAACTCCTGGGCTCTAAGCGATCTGCCCGCCTTGGCCTCTCAAAGTGCTGGGGTTACAGGCATGAACCACCACGCCCAGCCTAAGTGTCATTTTTAATTTCTTTTAACTCTTAGCCAGAAAAAGGTTGCATATGCTTTTATGCATTTTTTAAGCAGTCTGGTATACCAGCCTGAACCCACTTTGCCTGTCTTTGTCCTGTGTATTTGATTGGATGGGATAGTGGCAGTGCTACGTTATAGTGTGCTTCAGTAAGACCAAGTTTATGTGTAGGTCTAAAATGTGTGGTATCCTCAGCATTCTTCAAACCTCACAAAGAAGGTGAATAAGCAAATTGAACTCTAAAAAGCCAGAACTAGATGTTACAATGTCCACATACTGAAGTTTTTCTGTTAGCTAATTGGAAAGACCCAGAATCTTCTCCTAGAATTTGGATATTCCTACTTAGAAATTGTTTTAGAAAGTTTAGCTTTCTAGTTTATAGTGTATTTGAAAGAGGCACATGCTCCCAGCACTTTGGAGGCTGAGGCAGGCAGATTGCTTGAGCCAGAAGCTTGAGACTAGCTTGAGCAACATGGCGAAACCCCATCTCCACAAAAATACAAAAATTAACCAGACGTGGTGGCACACGCCTGTAGTCCCAGCTACTTGGGGGGCTGAGGTGAGAGTATTGCTGGAACCCAGGAGATCGAGGCTGCATGAGCCATAATCTTGCCACTGTACTCCAGCCTGGGTGACAAAGCGAGATGCTGTCTCAAAAAAGAAAAGAAAAAAGAAAAAAAAGGCACAGAAGGGAATGCCTTATATGCAGGCACATCCCCAGTGTCAGCTTGATTAAGTGATAGCATGAAGAAGTAAACCTTTAAAAAAGAAAGAAAACTGAAGAATTCAACAAGAGCAGTTTGAGGCCATTTGGTGTGGAGCCATCGTCTCAAACACCTCACCATCCCCTGAGGAGTCACTGTGTTACAGCTGAGATTTTTGATCCCTAAGCATGAGCTAGTCACTGTTTTCTAGGTGTTACATTTTCACAACAGTTCTGCAGTGCAGAAACGCTTACATAAGGCCTTAAGTGCCTTTTTTCTTTCTTTTTCTTTTTTTAAATTTAGACAGGGTTTCACTCTGTAGTCCAGGCTAGGTACAGTGGTGCAATCATAGCTCACTGCAGCCTTATACTCCTGACTTCAAGCAATCTTCCCAACTCAGCCTCCTGAGATTACAGGTATGTACCACCATGCTTGGCTATTTCATTTAAACAAAGGTTTTTTAGAGATGGGATATCACTCTGTTGGTCTTGAACTCCTGACCTCAAGTGGTCCATCCTCCTGCCTTGGCCTTCCAGAGTCCTGGGATTACAAGCATGAGCCACTTTACCCAGATCCTTATGTGTCTTTTGTTGTTGAGAAGTGCAAGAACATTTTCTCTAGCTTTCTCAAGATTGCATCTATAAGCACAGGAGCTAGGATTTGAACCCAGTTAGTCAGAGCCTGGAGGCTATGCTTTTTCCATTATCCCAAAGCCACACAAGAGAACAGGTAGATCACAGAGGCCATATAGTGTAGTGGTTAGACTTTTTACATTCAGATCCCAGTTTTCTTACCTTCTGATTGGTTAAGTAATGTTTAGTGCCTCTGTTTCCACATTTATAAAGTAGATTTAAAAGTTGTTTGTGGCCGGGCATGGTGGCTCACGCCTGTAATCCCAACACTCTTTGGGAGGCCAAGATGAGAGGTATAACTTGAGGACAGGAGTTTGAGACCAGCCTCAGCAACATAGGGAGGCCTCCATCTCTACAAAAAATTAAAAAAATATTCAGCGAGGTGTGGTGGCACATACCTGTAGTTCCAGCTACTTGAGAGGCTGAGGCAGGGGGATCGCTTGATGCCAAAAGGTCGAGGCTGTAGTAAGTTGTGAGGATGCCACTGTACTCCAGCCTGGGCAACAGCGAAAGCGCCTGTCTCAAAAACCTACACCATAGGATTGTTGTGAAGAGTCAGTGAGATTTCATGTTTAAATAGCTGAGTGCCCAGTACATAATGAAGAACTCAAAACATGTTAGCTACTGTATTTTATATAAAACATAATTCTTAGTAATTCATAGTAGATACACCAATAAGTCTCCATACTTAAGAAGATAGCTATTTTAAAGTTTAGAAACATTTTACTCAGTTGAAATAATTTAAAAGTATTCATATTAATTGGTGTAATAAGTTAGGACTTATTTTAGGACTGCTGCCAAATGACTATGCAAAATAATTGGCATAGTTATTCTAGATAATTGAAATGTCTTGCTTGATGTAAACAGTAGAAAACAAGGGAGAAAAACCTCTGAGCAGTCTACCTCTGGTTTTCCTTTATGTTAGTCCTTGAATTTTTAAATAAATTCTTTTAAAATAATGTTTGGACTTTGGCTCAGTAGGAGGCTTACCTTTTAAATTACCAGTTTGCCTTTTGGGTAAGAATCTATGGATTTTCTATTATGGAGTGTTAGTAGATGAAACAACTCTTACTGCTGGCCAGCTATCAAGAAAGGACATATATCTGGGATGTCATCAAATAATTTCTTTTTGTTCACATTGCTTGCATAAGAAGCAAGTCAGTCAGCTCTCTGATGGAGATCTGGTAAGGGGAGGAGAGGCAAATGAGAGTGTCGTTCACCCTACAAGTGTAGTTTCTGCTTTGACATCTAGCAGCTATGTGAACTTTTGTAGATCACTTAAGCTTACCACTTACCACACCTATGATGAGGTGATAATACCTGCCTTGCTTAACTAAAAAGGCTTCTTTGAATATGAAGTGACATATAATGTGTGAAGGGAGCATGTTGAAAGATACAAAGAAAGGTCTAGATACATTTTAGTTATCAAATAATATTTTGTATGTGATGTCCTTTTTAAACTAGAGTATTTACACATATTCATTTGTGCTTTTAGTATGTTGTACATCACTTCGTTGGGTACTGGATATAGATTATAAACTTCTTCCTACTATATTTTTCTAAGACCTGAAGACCCAGTGGCTTTAATAGCAAATGTAGCAGCCTTGGTTAACTAAAATGCTTCAGTCCCTATTGGCGAATTTATCTTATATAACATTTATTTCAATCAAAATAATCTTTCAGCATAGGTCAATGAAAGCCAAGTTACTATATTACAGAATTATCTGTGTAATTTGGTCATTGGATCAAACTCAGATACATTCTTTTGACATATCCTAGTGAAAGACCATTCTGTGTTCACCACCACTAACCAAAAGGCCAAATTCTCAGAATCCATTGTAGTAATGTATACTATATGGTTGGCTACGATTGAGTATTCGAGGGCTCAGGCTTAGAGAACCTGGGGGCTTGCCTGAACTGTTTTGGTTTGGTGCTTTGGGTACTCACCTCTTCTTTCAGAAATATTTTACTATCTAAGAAAGATTTATTTGAATGTGGACAGCCTTTTTTATGTCTGCTTACTTGAGTGGTGGTTTGTGATGATCTTGACTGATGGGGCATTAGTTTTTCCCCTTGTATACCTCCTCAAGCACAACTCTGTATACTTATGTGAGAACCACCCACCATGTGAAAATAAGATGCATCCCTGCCATACCTCAGAAACCGTCAGTGTAGTAGGGGAGATGTTAAGATTTGCAATATTATTAAAAATGATTTTTTACCTAACGATGTTAGTTTTTTAGATTAAGAGTTAGATGGTGTAAATGATTCTTCCTCTTCCCACAGATAATTCACTGGACATCTAAGATGTCAGATTTTACCAAAAAACAAACTAGAAAACAGAGGCTATAGCATAAATCAGATTATGGAACATTCCATCTTAAAACTCAAATGGCTTTCCAGTTTTATTTAGAATTAAATAACTTCTGAGATAACTTCTAAGACCCCAAGTGAGATCATAACCATTTTTTTGCATCCTCTGTACAAAAGAACTTGAACTACATCAAACAAATTATGAATCATCCTTATTGCAGTGTTATTTTTGATTTTTAAAAAAGTTTCAAAGAACACTCAGATTTCTATTCTTCTATTTTAAATTTGCAAATACCTTATGAAATCCTCCCCTCCCATTTTTTAAAAGCTGTATAAAAATAGTAGAAGCAATGAAATCACATTTTGAAACGTGCAAGATACTGGGAAATGGGAAAAGTCATTCTATACCATTGTGTTAACCAACCATAGTCACTATTTTAGTGTTTTTCCTCGTATTTTCTATGCATTAAATGCAGGTTTTCATTATTTGCATATTTTTATATCTAGCTCTTTTTGGTTTGACATTGTATGAGAAGCATTTTTCTGTTATATACATGTTATGTGTAAACATAAATAATTCAGTGGATTTATATTTTATTTGACTATTGTCTTATTTTGGGCATTTAAGTTTGTTTCCAAGTTTTCATTTTATGCGTGAGGCTCAGATGAATGTCTCTATGCATGTGGAGAAAGCACTGCCCTTCACTCTGCCCATATTTTCTTTCGCCTTTTTTTTTTTTTTTTGAGACGGAGTCTTGCTCTGCCGCCCAGGCTGGAGTGCAGTGGTGGGGTCTCAGCTCACTGAAAGCTCCGCCTCCTGGGTTTACGCCATTCTCCTGCCTCAGCCTCCCAAGCAGCTGGGACTACAGGCGTCCGCCACGTCGCCCGGCTAGTTTTTTGTATTTTTTAGTAGATACGGGGTTTCACCATGTTAGCCAGGATGGTCTCGATCTCCTGACCTCGTGATCCGCCCGTCTCGGCCTCCCAAAGTGCTGGGATTACAGGCTTGAGCCACCGCGCCTGGCCCTTCTTTCGCCCTTAATACAGACTTCCAGAAGAGGAAATAGTGGACAAAAGGGCATGTTGGATGTTTTTATGGCACTTTATATGTATTACCAAATTGCCTACCAGATTCACACACCAATTGCCAGCACTGGATATTAGCATAGTTTTACATTTTTTGCCAATTAACAGCAAAATAAAAAACAAAAGAACCCCTACAAGTTACCTGTTGTTTTAATGTGAAAATTTAAAGTTACTCACAAAGTTACGTATTTTCCCATATGTTTGCTTATTCATTGCATCTCCTATTTTGTGAACTTTACTCCTATCCTCTTTTTCATCCGTTGATAAAGGTTGTGGAGGGCCATGGTGTTGGACAGCACGGGCTCTGGGGACACTTTCAGGTCTGCATCTGGGCTCTGCCCCAGGGTGGGGAATATGTCCTGGGAACAGAGGAGTGGAAGATTTTTTATTTTTGGGAATTCAGTTTCTATTATTTTTTTCCCTAAACTTAGAAAAATTCCTTGCCTTTTCAGATGTTTAGTCGCCAGTTCTGAATTTCTTCAAGTTTAGAAAGTTCTTTTACCTCCTTCACCTAGATTTTATTTTATATTTTAAACTCTTAAAATTGATGACTTTATCAACTATCTATGCTTATTATGAAGATATAACAGGCATTCCTTAGAAATGAAATTTCTCACTTTGAAATTATAAAATTGGCACTGCATTTATAGTAAAACTAGATGTTCAGAAGTTTATTGGGTAATGATGTTGTTTAAATAATTGGTTAATGTCTACCTAAATTGCTTTTATTTTAAAGAGAAGCAGATCAGAATTTTGTTAGGTATATTAGCTAGTGCGTGGCATGGTGATTTGTTAGGTTTTGGGTACTATAAGAGAGTTTTATTTGTTTAGAAGTAGTTGGCAAGATATTTATCTTTTGATTTTTTTCTTAAAGGTGAGTTTTATATAGGAATCTGTACCTCCGGATCACGTGGCTTTGTGTACTGGGTGTCCAGGGAGCAATTAGGAGGGCAATCTGTAAGTCTTTTGCCTCAGGGCGGAACCATTAGGTGTGCTGTGTATGTGCCTCAAGGAGTGTAAATAACTAAGCTATTCATGTACTCATCAGTTTCCTTTCAAGGCATCTGTAAAACCTTTAATCTGTGGAAGAATCAGAGAAAGTTGACTTAATGTATTATTATACTCCCTCACCTGAATATTTTGATAAAGTATATTTTAGAATTTACAGATTGGACATGAAGCACATGAACTTTAAATCCCATTTTCCATTTTGATGTGAATGTTGTAAAATTTCCCTTATGATTTAAATGTAAGCAGATCTTCTTTCATGTCTACAGAAGAGGTTTTTTGTTTTGTTGATTTATTGTCTTTCGGAGTGAAAAAATTCCATTTACTGATGGCTGAGATGTCTCACTGTCATACTACAGAAATAAGCAGCATTCCCGTTTGTTTCCTATATTAATTTTGGAGCATTATTAAAAAATAATCATTCTTTCCCTTTCTGCCATTGCGCATAAATGCCATTTAAACATGGAGAACTCTCTTCCACCTTAAAAATAAAAAAGCCCTCCTTTGATACTGAACCTTTCTACCCCATTCTTACACTCTGCCCGATTTTTTTTATATCCAAATTTCTTCAAAGAGTGATCACATTTGCTTTATTTCTTCACCTTGTACTTCATTCATTCCATCACTCCACTGAACCTGCTAAAGATGCCAGTGTTGCTAAATTCAGTGTGCTGTTCATTCCTCATCTTATTTGACAACTCAGTAGCACTGAACACAACTGACCACTGTTTCTCATAACAGTCTTTACTGGACTTTGATAAATCAAGATCTGTTGGTTTTTCCTCTTACCTCTTTGGTAACTCCAGTCTTAGTTAAGCCACCTTCTTCCGGCTTTCCTGGGCCCTTTTCCTACTCTCGTCTACTCTCAAACTACTATGTACCAGGTTCAAGTGTTCACTTATCCTGAGCTCCAGACTCTTGTAGTCCACCTAGTCATAGGACATCTTTATTTATTTGTTACACTTGTGCCTCAGACTTAATTATTTTCCTTTCAAACCTGCGTTTCTCTCTTAGTTTCCTAGTTCTATAAATGACACCATCATTTATATCATTTCTGAGTTGTTCAAGTCAAAAAATTAGTAGTCTTATCATTTTTACCTCTTTAATATTTCTTTTTTCAGTTATTTAATTTAGATATGAATTAAGGCTTTTTGTGTTTAATTTGTAGGAAAATTTCTTAGAAAATTTTAAATTATACAAGTCATACATGAATGTATTCTTAGAAAAATAAAAATAGTATCTCTCTGTTATCCATAATTTTCACCTCCTTTATCCAGAACTAACCACTATTATCAGTTTGGTTGCATGCTTCCAGAACTCTTTTTATTCATTTACATTAAAAGAATAAAAAAAAAAATCTTATAGAGACGAAGTCTTAGCATGTTGCCCAGGCTGGTCTTGAACTCCTGGGCCCAAGCAATCCTCCCACCTTGGTCTTCTGAAGTGCTTGGAATTACAGGCATGAGCCACTGCACCCGGCTGTATTTACATTTAAGTACTGATTTATTGAAGCTTTGGTGGAATGTGTCAGTAACCACTGGGACTTTTTTTGGAGGAGGAATATTAGAACATTTTGACTACTAAAATTTCTTCTACTCAGTATTTCTTAAATGAATCCTTTCTTCATCATACTGCTGCTAGCAATCCTACCCTAAATCTAATAATCATGTCTGGTTCATTGCAGTAACTTATTTTCTCTATTTCTACCCTTGTCACCATGCGAATAACCCATCTTCTACATTGTTACCAAATGATCTTTAAAAATCAGCTAATGATCACAATCTTTTCTTGCTTAAAATCTTACTGATTTTTCACTATTCTTATGGGGAAAGTCTAAAATTCTTACTGTTGCCTACAAGACCCTTCATCATCTGGCCCCACCTTCTTCTTTAATATCATATCTTAATCCCCTAACCCTTCAACAGGGATTTTTATTTTGATATCTTAAGCTTTTTAGCATTAAAATTATAGGGTGTGGTAGAAATGAAAGTTTAAAAATATTGCTTATAAAATTATTCTTCATTTTAATGTATTTATTCATAATTAGTTCACTATGCATATGTGTCAAATGAGATAGTTTTTGTTAGTGTTTACAAACTGTAAAATATTAATGTAAAATATTTTCTCTTTACTTTTTGTTCCTATCTTGCCTTTTGCTTTCATCTACTTGATGATAAAAGATACTATACATGTGGTAATAATTCTGTAGGAATGTTGGAGTAGAATGGACATGATTTTCTAATTTGGAATGTCCTTTGAATGGAAAATTAGAAAACAGTCCATAAAATAAACCATTATGTTAGGGGTGATATGTTCAGAAGAAAAGATTGCTTAGAGCCTTTCTGGATCATCTGTAGAGGTCTTTTTAAATTCTTTATGCCTGTGTCTTTAGCTTCCATTTTAAGAAAACATATGGTGACCATAGAATTGTTTCCTATTTATATTTAATTTATGAGTAAACTCAGGGAATCTGCTATTTTAACAGTACTTTTGACATTCATGTTTTTCATATAGCCCTTCTGTCTGTAGGAGGGAGGTTAGTGCCAAACACCATTATTACCTGTGAGGAAGACCATCATCTTGTGATTGGACCCATACTAATATGAAATATGAATGCTCTAGTTGAGCCATGAATCACATCATTTGTATTTGGTGGAGCAAAATTGCCAGCTATAATATTAGGGCTGTTTCTTAAAGGTAAATAAGCTCCCTGAATTTGTCTGTAAATTGGAAGTAACTCCAGTGAAAATGCCCACAGGAATTTTTTTGTTTTGGCTTGACAAATTAAGGCTAAAATTAATACAGAAATGAGCATACAATAATAGGAACACGATGAGAAAGAAGAGTAATGAGACCAAGTCTATAAGATATTAAAGGATAGTAAGCTACAATAATTAAAACTGTGTGAAGGCACATGTATAGATCTAGATCAGTGAAATAAAATATGAAGACAGGAAATTTGAGACTGCAAAACACACAGAACATGATAAAAGTGACATTTTAAATCAGGGAGGGAATTTATTCAAAGGGTGTTGGGATAACTGGGTAGCCATCTGGAGAAAAATAAAGTTGGATCTATAATTTATACCTCCACCAGAATGAAATTGAAATGGATCAAGCTTTACATTTAAAAGACAGAGTCACAAAAGGAATAGAACTAAACAGAGGAGAAAACTTTTATAGTTTAGAATGAAGCGTTTTTTTTTTTTTCTTGACATAAAACCCTGAAGCAATGAAAAAAAACAAGATTCATAAGTTAGACTGTATAAAAAATAAAAGATTTTGCATATTTAAAACTACCACAAGCCACTTTGGGAGGCTGAGGCTGGCGGATCATGAGGTCAGGAGATCAGAGACCAGCCTGGCCAACATGGTGAAACCCCGTGTCTACTAAAAATAGAAAAATTCGCCGGGCGTGGTGGCACACACCTGTAATCCCAGCTACTCAGGAGACTGAGGCAGGAGAATCGCTTGAACCCGTGAGGCAGAGGATGCAGTGAGCCAAGATCACGCCACTGCTCTCCAGCCTGGCGAAAGAGCGAGACTTCGTCAAAAAACAAAAACAAAAACCCACAAGTAAAGTCAAAAGACAAGTTTGAAAACTGTTTACAGCTCCACAAAGATAGGCAAATTTCCTTAATGTATGAAAAATGTCAACAAACCAATAAAAAGACTTAACAATTCAGTAGAAAAATGGACAAAGGACAAATATGGAGATTCACAGAAATGAGAGATAAATGTACAAGACGAGAAGGTGAGGTACTCACTTGATTTATAAGAGAAATGAAAATTAAAACTACACCAGATGCCATTTTTTAAAAAACCTATCACATTGATAAAAATAAAAATTCAGCAAGTTAGCCTGAATGGGGAGATGGGTACTCAAATTTTGGATGGGAATGTAAATTAGGACAGTCTTTTTTTTTTTTTTTTTTATTATACTAGGGTACATGTGCATGACGTTTATATCATGTATAACTCCCCAATGCAATCCCTCCCTCCTCCCCCCTCCCCATGATAGGCCCCAGTGTGTGATGTTCCCCTTCCCGAGTCCAAGTGATCTCATTGTTCAGTTCCCACCTATGAGTGAGAACATGCGGTGTTTGGTTTTCTCTTCTTGTGATAGTTTGCTAAGAATGATGGATTCCAGCTGCATCCATGTCCCTACAAAGGATGCAAACTCATCTTATTTTATGGCTGCATAGTATTCCATGGTGTATATGTGCCACATTTTCTTAATCCAGTCTGTCACAGATGGACATTTGGGTTGATTCCAAGTCTTTGCTATTGTGAATAGTGCCGCAATAAACATACGTGTGCATGTGTCTTTGTAGTAGAGTAATTTATAATCCTTTGGGTATATACCCAGTAGTGGGATGGCTGGGTCATATGGTACATCTAGATCTAGATCCTTGAGGAATCGCCATACTGTTTTCCATAATGGTTGAACTAGTTTACAATCCCACCAACAGTGTAAAAGTGTTCCTATTTCTCCACATCCTCTCCACACCTGTTGTTTCCTGACTTCTTAATGATTGCCATTCTAACTGGTGTGAGATGGTATCTCATTGTGTTTTGATTTGCATTTCTCTGATGGCGAGTGATGATGAGCATTTTTTCATGTGTCTGTTGGCTGTATGGATGTCTTCTTTTGAGAAATGTCTGTTCATATCCTTTCCCCACTTTTTGATGGGGTTGTTTGTTTTTTTCTTGTATATTTGTTTGAGTTCTTTGTAGATTCTGGATATTAGCCCTTTGTCAGATGAGTAGTTGCAAAAATTTTCTCCCATTCTGTAGGTTGCCTGTTCACTCTGATGGTAGTTTCTTTGCTGTGCAAAAGCTCTTTAGTTTAATTAGATCCCATGTGTCAATTTTGGCTTTTGCTGCCGTTGCTTTTGGTGTTTTAGACATGAAGTCCTTGCCCATGCCTATGTCCTGAATGGTACTACCTAGATTTTCTTCTAGGTTTTTATGGTATTAGGTCTAACATTTAAGTCTCTGATCCATCTTGAATTAATTTTCGTATAAGGGGTAAGGAAAGGATACAGTTTCAGCTTTCTACTTATGGCTAGCCAATTTTCCCAGCACCATTTATTAAATAGGGAATCCTTTCCCCATTTCTTGTTTTTGTCAGGTTTGTCAAAGATCAGATGGCTGTAGATGTGTGGTATTATTTCTGAGGACTCTGTTCTGTTCCATTGGTCTATATCTCTGTTGTGGTACCAGTACCATGCTGTTTTGGTTACTGTAGCCTTGTAGTATAGTTTGAAGTCAGGTAGCGTGACGCCTCCAGCTTTGTCCTTTTGACTTAGGATTGTCTTGGCAATGCGGGCTCTTTTTTGGTTCCATATGAACTTTAAAGCCGTTTTTTCCAATTCTGTGAAGAAGTCATTGGTAGCTTGATGGGGATGGCATTGAATCTATAAATCACCTTGGGCAGTATGGCCATTTTCACGATATTGATTCTTCCTATCCATGAGCATGGTATGTTCTTCCATTTGTTTGTGTCCTCTTTGATTTCACTGAGCAGTGGTTTGTAGTTCTCCTTGAAGAGGTCCTTACATCCCTTGTAAGTTGGATTCCTAGGTATTTTATTCTCTTTGAAGCAATTGTGAATGGAAGTTCATTCCTGATTTGGCTCTCTGCTTGTCTGTTACTGGTGTATAAGAATGCTTGTGATTTTTGCACATTAATTTTGTATCCTGAGACTTTGCTGAAGTTGCTTATCAGCTTAAGGAGATTTTGGGCTGAGACGATGGGGTTTTCTAAATATACAATCATGTCATCTGCAAACAGGGACAATCTGACTTCTTCTTTTCCTAACTGGATACCCTTGATTTCTTTCTCTTGCCTGATTGCCCTAGCCAGAACTTCCAACACGATGTTGAATAGGAGTGGTGAGAGAGGGCATCCCTGTCTTGTGCCAGTTTTCAAAGGGAATTTTTCCAGTTTTTGCCCATTCAGTATGATATTAGCTGTGGGTTTGTCATAAATAGCTCTTATTATTTTGAGGTACGTTCCATCAATACCGAATTTATTGAGCGTTTTTAGCATGAAGGGATGTTGAATTTTGTCAAAAGCCTTTTCTGCATCTATTGAGATAATCATGTGGTTCTTGTCTTTGGTTCTGTTTCTATGCTGGATTACGTTTATTGATTTGTGAATGTTGAACCAGCCTTGCATCCCAGGGATGAAGCCCACTTGATCATGGTGGATAAGCTTTTTGATGTGCTGCTGAATCCGGTTTGCCAGTATTTAATTGAGAATTTTTGCATCGATGTTCATCAGGGATATTGGTCTACAATTCTCTTTTTTTGTTGTGTCTCTGCCAGGCTTTGGTATCAGGATGATGCTGGCCTCATAAAAAGAGTTAGGGAGGATTCCCTCTTTTTCTATTGATTGAAATAGTTTCAGAAGGAATGGTACCAGCTCCTGCTTGTACCTCTGCTAGAATTCAGCTGTGAATCCATCTGGTCCTGGACTTTTTTTGGTGGGTAGGCTATTAATTGTTGCCTCAATTTCAGAGCCTGCTATTGGTCTATTCAGGGATTCAACTTCTTCCTGGTTTAGTCTTGGGAGAGTGTAAGTGTCCAGGAAATTATCCATTTCTTCTAGATTTTCTAGTTGATTTGCATAGAGGCATTTATAGTATTCTCTGATGGTTGTTTGTATTTCTGTGGGGTCGGTGGTGATATCCCCTTTATCATTTTTTATTGCGACTATTTGATTCCTCTCTCTTTTCTTCTTTATTAGTCTTGCTAGCGGTCTGTCAATTTTGTTGATCTTTTCAAAAAACCAACTCCTGGATTCATTGATTTTTTGGAGGGTTTTTTGTGCCTCTATCTCCTTCAGTTCTGCTCTGATCTTAGTTATTTCTTGCCTTCTGCTAGCTTTTGAATGTGTTTGCTCTTGCTTCTCTAGTTCTTTTAATTGTGATGTTAGAGTGTCAATTTTAGATCTCTCCTGCTTTCTCTTGTGGGCATTTAGTGCTATAAATTTCCCTCTACACACTGCTTTAAATGTGTCCCAGAGATTCTGGTATGTTGTATCTTTGTTCTCATTGGTTTCGAAGAACATCTTTATTTCTGCTTTCATTTCGTTATGTACCCAGTAGTCATTCAGGAGCAGGTGGTTCAATTTCCATGTAGTTGAGCGGTTTTGATTGAGCTTCTTAGTCCTGAGTTCTAGTTTGATTGCACTGTGGTCTGAGAGACAGTTTGTTATAATTTCTGTTCTTGTACATTTGCTGAGGAGTGCTTTACTTCCAATTATGTGGTCAATTTTGGAATAAGTGCGATGTGGTGCTGAGAAGAATGTATATTCTGTTGATTTGGAGTGGAGAGTTCCATAGATGTCTATTAGGTCCACTTGGTGCAGAGATGAGTTCAATTCCTGGATATCCTTGTTAACTTTCTGTCTCGTTGATCTGTCTAATGTTGACAGTGGAGTGTTGAAATCTCCCATTATTATTGTATGGGAGTCTAAGTCTCTTTGTAGGTCTCTAAGGACTTGCTTTATGAATCTGGGTGCTCCTGTATTGGGTGCATATATATTTAGGAGAGTTAGCTCTTCCTGTTGAATTGATCCCTTTACCATTATGTAATGGCCTTCTTTGTCTCTTTTGATCTTTGATGGTTTAAAGTCTGTTTTATCAGAGACTAGGATTGCAACCCCTGCTTTTTTTGTTCTCCATTTGCTTGGTAGATCTTCCTCCATCCCTTTATTTTGAGCCTATGTATGTCTCTGCATGTGAGATGGGTCTCCTGAATACAGCAGACTGATGGATCTTGACTCTTTATCCAGTTTGCCAGTCTGTGTCTTTTAATTGGAGCATTTAGTCCATTGACATTTAAGGTTATATTGTTATGTGTGAACTTGATCCTGTCATTATGATATTAACTGGTTATTTTGCTCGTTAGTTGATGCAATTTCTTCCTAGCCTCGATGTTCTTTACATTTTGGCATGTTTTTGCAATGGCTGGTACCGGTTGTTCCTTTCCATGTTTAGGGCTTCCTTCAGGGTCTCTTGTAAGGCAGGCCTGGTGGTGACAAAATCTCTAAGCATTTGCTTATCTGTAAAGGATTTTATTTCTCCTTCACTGATGAAGCTTAGTTTGGCTGGATATGAAATTCTGGGTTGAAAATTCTTTTCTTTAAGAACGTTGAATATTGGCCCCCACTCTCTTCTGGCTTGTAGAGTTTCTGCCGAGAGGTCTGCTGTTAGTCTGATGGGCTTCCCTTTGTGGGTAACCCGACCTTTCTCTCTGGCTGCCCTTAAGATTTTTTCCTTCATTTCAACTTTGGTGAATCTGGCAATTATGTGTCTTGGAGTTGCTCTTCTGGAGGAGTATCTTTGTGGCGTTCTCTTTATTTCCTGAATTTGAATGTTGGCCTGCCCTACTAGGTTGGGGAAGTTCTCCTGGATGATATCCTGAAGAGTGTTTTCCAACTTGGTTCCATTTTCCCCCTCACTTTCAGGCACCCCAATCAGACGTAGATTTGGTCTTTTTACATAATCCCATACTTCTTGCAGGCTTTGTTCATTTCTTTTTCTTCTTTTTTCTTTTGGTTTCTCTTCTCGCTTCATTTCATTAATTTGATCCTCAATCGCTGATACTCTTTCTTCCAGTTGATCGAGTCGGTTACTGAAGCTTGTGCATTTGTCACGTATTTCTCGTGTCATGGCTTTCATCTCTGTCATTTTGTTTATGATCTTCTCTGCATTATTAGTCTAGCTGTCAATTCTTCCACTTTTTTTTCAAGATTTTTAGTTTCTTTGCGCTGGGTACGTAATTCCTCCTTTAGCTCTGAGAGGTTTGATGGACTGAAGCCTTCTTCTCTCATCTCGTCAAAGTCATTCTCTGACCAGCTTTGATCCGTTGCTGGCGATGGGCTGCGCTCCTTTGCAGGGGGAGATGTGCTCTTATTTTTTGAATTTCCAGCTTTTCTGCCCTGCTTCTTCCCCATCTTTGTGGTTTTATCTGTCTGTAGTCTTTGATGATGGTGACGTACTGACGGGGTTTTGGTATAGGTGTCCTTCCTGTTTGATAGTTTTCCGTCTGACAGTCAGAAGGACTGTCTGTTGGTCTGTTGGAGATTGCTTGAGGTCCACTCCAGACCCTGTTTGCCTGGGTGTCAGCAGCAGAGGTTGCCGAAGATAGAATATTGCTGAACAGCGAGTGTACCTGTCTGATTCTTTCTTTGGAAGTTTCCTCTCAGGGTCGACTCCACCCTGTGAGGTGTGGGGTGTCAGACTGCCCCTAGTGGGGGATGTCTCCCAGTTAGGCTACTCAGGGGTCAGGGACCCACCTGAGCAGGCAGTCTGTCCGTTCTCAGATCTCAACCTCCGCGTTAGGAGATCCAGGGCTCTCCCCAAAGCTGTCAGACAGAGTCATTCGCATCTGCAACGGCCCCGTTCTTTCCCCAATGGACTGCAGCTGTGCGCTGTCCGCAGAGGTAGAGTCTACAGAGACAGGCAGGCTTCCTTGAGCTGCTGTGAGCTCCACCCAGTTCGAGCTTCCCAGCGGCTTTGTTTACCTACTTAAGCCTCAGCAATGGCGGGCGCCCCTCCCCCAGCCTCGCTGCTGCCTTGCGTATAGATCGCCCCAGAGGGCTGTGTTAGCAGTGAGGGAGGCTCCGTGGGCGTGGGACCCTCCCGGCCAGGTATGGGATATATTCTCCTGGTGTGCCTGTTTCCTTAAAGCGCAGTATTGGGGTGGGAGTTACCCGATTTTCCAGGTGTTGTGTGTCTCAGTTCCCCTGGCTAGGAAAAGGGATTCCCTTCCCCCTTGCACTTCCAGGTGAGGCGATGCCTCGCCCTGCTTCAGCTCACGCTGGTCAGGCTGCAGCAGCTGAGCAGCACCGATTGTCCGGCACTCCCTAGAGAGATGACCCCAGTACCTCAGTTGAAAATGCAGAAATCACCGGTCTTCTGTGTCGCTCGCGCTGGGAGTTGGAGACTGGAGCTGTTCCTATTCGGCCATCTTGCTCCGCCCCCAGGACAGTCTTTATGGAGGATAATTTTATAGAATTCATCAGATTTATAAATGCACAGAACTATTTGACCCAACAAGTTAACATCCATATTTTTATCTTATGCAAAACTGAAATGAAGAATGGCCAAGTTTTATTGAAGCTTTGTTTATGGTAGCAAACATTGGAAACAAGTTAAATGTTCATTATAGAAGACTGGTTAAATAAAAATTTGTCCATCCAAGATGGAGTAGCATGCAGAATAAGGAAAATGCTGATAGAGGATGATGTAGATATTAAATGGGGGGAAAAAAACTCCGCAAGGTGTAGAACAGTATGTGTATTTTGCTGCCATTTGAGTAGAAAGGAGAAAATACAGAAATATTTATATGTTGCTTATATATGCATACAACATTTGTGGATGTATTCTCAAGAAAATGATAACCTTAATTTACCTTGAGACAAACTGAGGGACAAGGATACCCTTTAATACCTTTTCAGATTTTTTTTTTTTTTTTTTTTTTTGAGATAGGGTTTCGCTCTTGTTGCCCAGGCTGGAGTGCAATAGCTTGACGTCAGCTCACTGCAACCTCCACCTCCCAGGTTCAAGCAATTTTCCTGCCTCAGCCTCCCAAGTAGGTAGGATTACAGGCATGCACCACCAAGCCCAGCTAATTTTGTATTTTTTTAGTAGAGACGAGGTTTCTCCGTGTTGGTCAGGCTGGTCTCGAACTCCTGACCTCAGGTGATCTGCCCACTTCAGTCTCCAAAGGTGCTGGGATTACAGGTGTGAGCCACCACACCCGGCTACCTTTTCAGTTTTAAGCCATAGTAAAAATTACATGAAATTGGCCTGAGCACAATGGCTCACTCCTGTTATCTCAGTGCTTTAGGAGGCTGAGGCAGGAGGATCACTTGAGGCTGGGAGTTCCAGACCAGCCTGGGTAATGTAGCAAGAGCCCGTCTCTACGGGAAGATAAAAAATTTAGCTGGGTGTGGTGATGTGTGCCTGTAATCCTAGCTACTCAGGTGGTGGAGGTGGGAGGATTGCCTGAACCCAGGAGTCAAGGCTACAGTGAGCTACTGTGATCATGCCTCTCTACTCCAGCCTGGGCAACAGGGCAAGATCCTGTCTCTGGAAAAAAAAAAAAAAAGGAAATTAGAAAGATAAATAAAGAACAGTTTGGAAGTTAACATTAAGTGTGTATCTTCAGTTTATTACTTCAGAAATGTTTTTCTTACTGCAGTTTCAAGGCTAAACCTTGTGTAGGGAAACCTTTTTGTATCCTGGAAGCAATTTTTTGGATTTGTGAAGTGTTTTATTGCCTCTCTTTTCCTTTAAATCTTTATTGTCTAAACGATTGCACTGAAGTAGACTGTCATCTTAAAATGGTAGGGATTTACTTGTGGTCAAGTAATCCATTGCCTTTTACAGTTTCATTTTTCCAAAGGGTCTTTGGACGACTAGTTTTGAGTTGAAAACTGTATGAAGACAAAGAATTTAATACCACAAAGAAGTGAGGATCCTTTTTTCTAGTGCGTATTGGAAACAGCTCTTTTAGGAATTTTTCATTTCCATTGGTTTTTGTCTTATATATGTCTTTTCATGAGGGATAAATTATATTTGCATTTGCTGTTTATGGAGTATCAAGTAAAAACTAGAAGAGAGCAGAATGAACCTTCCTATACAATGCCTTCCCACAAAAACAAACACCTCCCTCAAAAAATTTCTACTCTGAACATGCAAGTGCTTATCTGCAGCTTGACGTTATTAGTATGTCTGAGTCCTAGGGTAAATAGGAGATTCAGTTATTATTATTGAAAAGGAACTGAAAGTGTGAGCACTCTTTGAAAAAGGACTATTAGCAATGCAAATGCCAAGTTACATCTGATAGGCAAACTGTTAAGCCTGTTTGTGTGATATTTAAGGTGAGAAAATAGTTTTGCCTATTCTTTATGACTTTGAATAGCCTTAGGACTGTTTCGTTCTGTTTATTACTCTGTCTTCACACTAGATTTCTTTTTTTTTTTTGACACGGAGTTTCGCTCTTGTCACCCAGGCTGGAGTGCAGTGGCGTGATCACTGCTTACTGTAACCTCAGCCTTCCAGGGTCAAGTGATTCTCTTGCCTCAGCATCCCGAGTAGCTGGGATTACAGGCTCCTGCCACCATGCCCGGCTAATTTTTGTATTTTTAGTAGAGACGAAGTTTCGCCATTTTGGTCAGGCTGGTCTCGAACTCCTGACCTCAGACGATCCACCTGGCTTGGCCTCCCAAAGTGCTGGCATTACAGGCATGAGCCACTGTGCCCAGCCCACAGACAGTCATTAGTAAGTACACTCTTGTAGTAGTAGAGCCCCAGAAAGTTTTCCTAACAATTAACATCTGTGTACATTGGTTTTCTTGATAGACTTAACTCTAATTTTTGCAAGTACTAATATGTAGTATCCACTCATAGTTTTTAGGACAAAATCTGAGTATATTGGGTATATGGTATCAGCGTCAGTATTCATATGCAGCCTCAGAGTCCTTTCTGCGTGTCAAGTCAGGAGGTGTAGGTGTAGGAAATGCTGATCCAGATAGGATTGTTTGGCACCTAGCAGGTACTTAAGAAATGTTTATTGGAAACTGTTAGCTTGAATCAAGGGAGATTATACTGTTATGCACTGGCCATTAAGTCTTCACTGTTGACTTTTGCTCTCTTTGGTTTTTATGCCAGAGATTGCTAATCCCTGGTTTAGAATTGTTACTACAAGCATAAAATCATTCATAGGCCGGGTGAGGTGGCTCACACCTATAGTCCGAGGACTTTGGGAGGCTGAGGCAAGTGGATTGCTTGAACTCAGGAGTTTAAGACAAACCTGGGCAACATGGCAATACCGAGTCTCTACTTTAAAAAATACAGGCCAGGTGTGGTGGCTCACACCTGTAATACCAGCACTTTGGGAAGCTGAGGTGGGTGGATCACCTGAGATCAGGAGTTTGAGACCAGCCTGGCCAACATGGTGAAACGCTGTCTCCACTAAAAATTAAAAAAAAAAAAAATTAGCTGGGCATGGTGGTGTGCGCCTGTAATCCCAGCTACTCCGGAGGCTGAGGCAGGAGAATCACTTGAATCCGGGAGGCAGAGGCTGTAATGAGCCTAGATCCTGCCACTTCACTCCAGCCTGGGCAACAGAGTGAGCCTCCGTCTCAAACCAAAAACCAAAAAAAATTAGCCACATGTGGTGAGTGCCTGCAGTCCCTGCTACATGTATTCATAAACACTTATTGTTCCTTGTAGTATGTAATATATTTGTAGAATGAGTCATTCTGGGACTCACTTTTTAAAGAATATTTTCCAAATTCTTTTTTAGTTCTATTCTGTGACATGTGGCCACATGTCTGTGGAAAACTAACATACAGTATATTACCTCTTTAGGCCGGGCGCGGTGGCTCAAGCCTGTAATCCCAGCACTTTGGGAGGCCGAGACGGGCGGATCACGAGGTCAGGAGATCGAGACCATCCTGGCTAACACGGTGAAACCCCGTCTCTACTAAAAATACAAAAAAAAAAAAAACCTAGCCGGGCGAGGTGGCGGGCTCCTGTAGTCCCAGCTACTCCGGAGGCTGAGGCAGGAGAATGGCGTAAAACCCAGGAGGCGGAGCTTGCAGTGAGCTGAGATCTGGCCACTGCACTCCAGTCCGGGGGAAAGAGCAAGACTCCGTCTCAAAAAAAAAAAAAAAAAAAAAAAAAAAAAAAAAGAATATTTTCCAAATTCTTTTTTAAAGTGAAAATTATCTTCAACATTTTTTTCCCTTATGACTCTATTGAATTTAAATAAGGCAAGGTACATCTAGCCTACACAAAGCTCAAAGTGACATTATGCATGTCATGGCTTCATATTAAAGGATGAATAAAAGTACATGCTTGCCTCAGTGGTGAGCAGTTGTCTGTAGTTTTATTTTGTTCTATTCTGTGACATGTGGCCACATGTCTGTGGAAAACTAACATACAGTATATTACCTCTTTGATCATCAGAGTAATATATTTTTCCCTGTTCTTCAGCTGTAACTCCATATAGTCACCCTTTTGAATGCCACAAGAAGGGTTCTTTTTCCCTTTAGTAATTGAGGTATTCATGCAGTGTGGAGTGAATAGATCTCTCCATCACAGTGCATTATATAGTAGTTTTTTGTGTGGATACATGAAATACAATCCGTTCAAAACAAATGTAAAATTTACTAGGGCTTTTCATGTGGAAGTGGAATGCAGATCTCTTTCTTGATATAACAAATGAATTTAATTGTAGCTAACATGTGTTATACTAGTAAAGGTCCACCTGCTAAACTTTTTCTTTTTGGTTGAGCTATAGACAGTAGAGTGATACCGATACATGAGGAAAATGAGAACTGGAATGCAGGCGAAAAGCTGGTCCTTTCCAGATGAATGCAACCAAGACTAGCATCGTGTTCATCTGATAGACAAGTGTGGCTGGTGATGGCTGGTCCTGCATGCTATCTCATGCATGCTGATGCCGATTCTCTCCACACATAGCTGTCAGTCATTTGGTGACAACATAGCCGGAAAATGCGTCTTTAATATTTTGGATTAGAAAGAGGCAATCCTTTCTACCTCAGTTTTTCTCTGATACTTTTTCAAAGGAATTGAGTAGTCTGCTGTTCCTTGGCGTGGCACTCCCATCAACATTTGTAATCTTAAGGTACATTTTTATTCATGATCAGGGACTCACCTAGAGTTACGTAGGAATTAGTAATAAAATTGACTAGATTCTAATGATGCCAACAATTCTTTAATAATTTCTTCAGTTTTTCCAAAATACAGCAGTAAAGTCGTGATGCCTTATGTGTAGAAAGAAAAAGTTTAGGCTGGGCACAGTGGCTTATGCCCATAATCCCAGCACTTTGGGAGGCTGAGGCAGGTGGACCACCTCAGGTCAGGAGTTTGAGACCGGCCTGGCCAACATGGCAAAACCCCCTTCTACTAAAAATACCAAAAAATTAGCTGGGTGTGGTGGTGTACTCCTGTAGTCCCAGCTACTTGGAAGGCTGAGGCAGGAGGATCGCTTGAACCTGGGAAGTGGAGGTGACAGTGAACTGAGATCGTGCCACTGCACTCCAGCTTGGTTAAAGGAGCAAGATTCTGTCTAAAAAATAAATAAATAAAAAAAAAATTTGGTGTTTAGGGTGCATAGGGAAGTAGGTAGAAAATTAGGGAGCTAATTTATAGTAGATTAAGATACAGGGTGTCCACAAAGTCAGAGAACAGGATGCTTTTAAATAACAGCTCAGTGTTATTTTCTTTAACTTCCAAACACCTTTCCAGGTGAAGTTCCTTTAATTTCGAATCAATGAATCTCGTTCTCAATCTGAAAGTGGTACAATAAATACAGTGTCCAAAAAGTCTGGACACACAGGGAACATTGTGTGTTATTCAGTGATTATCTTACTTAAAAATGTAACCTGCATACTTTAAAAAATAAGTTTATTGTATGTTTATTGAATTTTCAGACACCCTGTGTTTTGCTTCTATTTAGGATTTCCTTTCTTTTTAAGTTTCATGCATAGTGCTAAAATAACTAGAAACAGTCAACAAAGAGACTAGGCAGCTGACAAGCAGCCTCCACGCCATTGGGTTAAAGATCTAGGCAGCCTGGAGGTGGGAGGATAATGAAAGGCAGGTGATAGGAGTGGGGCTGGCTTTCTCTTTACCTCCAGCAGCTGGCGGTAGTCATAATTGAAATCTTGATCTTATTTTGAGTAAAAGAAGACCTGGAAAGGCTGCTAAATAACAATATTCTGTTAATACCTTTTTTATTTTTTTAGATGGAGTCTCGCTCTGTCACCCAGGCTGGAGTGCAATCTCAAATCATTGCAACCTCTGCCTTCCCAGCTCAAGCAATTCTCCTGTCTCAGTTTCCCAACTAGCTGGGACTACAGGCACATGCCACCACGCCCAGCTAATTTTTGTATTTTTAGTAGAGATGGGGTTTTCCCATATTGGTCTGGTTGGTCTCGAACTCCTGACCTCAGGTGATCCACCCACCTAGGCCTCCCAAAGTGCTGGGATAACAGGGATGAGCCATCACACCTGGCCAGAACTTTTTCTTATATATGCTAATACCTTTTGGGATTGATTTAAGTAATAGGACATCTTATTTTTTAAAATAAAAAACTTATGCTAACATCAGTAATATTTCTACTGAAAAAAACTACTACTTTCCTGATACCTAAGAATTCTGCCAGATAAAATGTTGCTTTCTTTGCTAAAGCAGAGCATCTTTGATCTTTGCTGGTAAGAATTCTAAACTGAATAAAAGTTTTTAGAACATGCACGGTAGTGAAAAGTATACATAGCCCTTTGAGTCTGGGCAGGGAAGAAAGAAAATTCACAAAGGCTAAAGCAAGCCACCACTCTCATAAAACCTTATAAACGATTGAGTCTGAATTCCTGAGATTACAGGGTTTAGAAAATGTGAAGATGGATAAGTGACCAATTTGGCTTTAGTGAGAGTATTATTTCTGTTTGCTTGGATAAAACTCAGGTGCCGGTGGGGTGACTTTGAATGTTGATGGAATATTGGAACTTGTGTCCCCCAAACTGCTTAAACCTTAGATCTATTGGACCACATGTAAATGGCCTTCTTTTCATACTCACTTTTTTTTGCTCTGACAGCTTGTAAAAATCTTGGAGGAAACTCCTGCAATCCTGGGGTTTGACTAAGTGGTCTGTGCAGCCCCTTCCATCTCTAAGGTGCAGTGCAGTCTGTCACTTCTAATGGCAGAACACCATGGACATGGGCAACACATATAGTGGGTAATGGTGTTTGGTATATTGTCTTCAAGAAGACAAATATTTTGAGAAAGATTTTCATCAAAAGTGGTAAAAGGGAAACATTTTAGAATCTTAACGGGGTTCTCCCAAGCCAGCATGTACTCCTGGGTTGTCCAGGAAAGGCTCCGCTCACTCTTGAGTTTGATATCACCTTTATAGATGCCCATAGGTGAAGCTTAACTATTTCAGGGCAGCATGATAAATGAGAAAAATAATGAAAGGCATCCGATTTGACAGAAGGAACACTTAATTTGTAGTTAGACCTGAGTTTAGATTCTGGTTTTAGCCCTTACTACCGTTGTGAACTGGGACCAGTTACTTAACTCCTGTGGGCCTCAGTTGCATTAATTGAGATAATTTGTTTCTAGTATCTTGGCCCCTGCATTAGCATTCTATCAACGTTAATGCTCTTTTCTCTTTCATTGTTTCATACTAGAATGCACATACTCTGTATAGTACATACTGTCTAACATAACCAGGCAGCGTAGTTTACTTGGCTTCTTCATTGAAAATCCATTCAGTTCTTTTGGGAGGCTTCCCTCAGCCTCTGTGCCCCAGGGTGTGCATAATCCTGCTAGCTATGGTGATGATGTCCACTTTCCTGGGTTTTACAGAGCAGCTATTGGCTCTCTTGTCTTTTGAATAGAGGCAAACACCCCAGACAGTTGATGCCTGATTGGATTCAACTCATGGCCAGCTTTGGATGTGGGGTTTTCAGTGGGGTTCTTGCACAGGCTTAGGGGAGAGCCCTCCTGATAGTTACACTTCTTGGGGTGGTGGGCATAGGAGGGAATGGAAACAGTGGCACTAATGCCCAGCAGTTGAACTGTGCTAAAGATGAGAAATATTTGAGGCCTAATCTGTGTTTGGTTTTCATACGTTACATACTAATTAGGAACACATTTCAATGCTTTGAAGTTGTGAAAAGCTCTCCTGCATACATTCCAAATTGATGTTTCTCTGCCCTGGATATGCCATACATTTAGAGTACTACATCAGGAAAACACAGACTTCAGAAAGACCTTTGGTTTATCCCCAGTGCATCCGTGAACACTTCTTTCCCTGCTTCTGAGTAATTTGCCCTGAGTGATTTGCCTTTGCTTTGTACCTTCTTAGTTTTTTCCTCTCTCTGTTTAAACAAGGATTAATACTTCTTTTAATTGAACTGTGGCTATTTTACATGGATTGGTGATTGCAAAGCTTTTTGGAGCAGGTGTGGAGCAATGAATAGTCTTTTTAATTTCATTTTTTGATTTACATTTTTTTTTTATAACCACTTCTGCAACAAATGGTGAAACTCCATGGCTACTCTCTTTTTCCGTCAATGGTTAATGGTTTTTCCATACTCCCCAGCTGCTTATCATGGGCACAGCTGACAAAACCAGAAGAGCCTTTCTAGTAAGGTGAGCTGAGCTGGCATTTGTGTAGGACAAAGGACTTTGGTAGAATTAGGGCTTTGACAAAGCGAACAAATGTAAAGGCAGCTGGAAACTTGAGTGTTGCTAATCAGGAATATATTTTGAGATTCTGAAGTTTCCAAAACATGTGTGTACTTAAGAAAAATAACCCAACAACTTGTGGGTTAATAGACTTTCCTGTTTTAAAAACCCCTTTGTGTGGGTTTTAAAGATGTTTTTCATACTTTTGAACAGTTTACTGTCTCAGAGAACATTACTAGCTCTCATTTTGTTTTTGAGGCTCTTTATCCATGTGCTCCTGCCAAATGCCCTCTACCAACTCACTCATTTATGGGCCGGTTCCTTTATCTTTAGTTGTTAAGACTTTTCAAGGGAGCCTTTGCCTTTTGTTGTATCATTTATGATATTGAGAATGAGCACTATGTAGAGTTCAAAGGGACTTGTTCTGATTATTGAGAGTTGACTTCTCTGCTGATAGTTGCTTATGTCAGAAAACAGCATTCTATGCTAGATTGGCCATCTGCTTTTGGGAGAAATCTACACTTTCCCCAGTCAGCAAATGGGTAATATCAGTAATAAGATACAGTAAATCGGCTGCCCCAACCAAACAGCGTATTTACATAAATTACCTGAAAACGAGGGTTGTGTCCATTCCATGTTCTTTTCCATATCTCATGCTGATGAAACTTACGATTATTTTAATTATCACCCCTGCACTAAATAAAATAATGGGATATTTCAAATGTAAGACATTGAGAAAAAGGGCCAAGCGTGGTGGCCTGTTCCTTTAGTCCCAGCAATGTGGGTGGCCGAGATGGGTGGATTGCTTGAGCTCACGAGTTTGAGACCAGCCTGGGAAATGTGGTGAAACCCCATCTCTACAATAAATTAGCCAGGTGTGGTGGCGTGCGCCTGTGGTCCCAGCTACTTGGGAGGCTGAGGTAGAAGGATCGCCACCTTGGCAAAACCCTGCCTTTACTAAAAATACAAAAATTAGGGTGGGCATAGTGGCTCATGCCTGTAATTCCAGCACCTTGGGAGGCCAAGGCGGGCAGATCACCTGAGGTCAGGAATTTGAGACCAGCCTGGGTAACATGGTGAAACCCTGTCTCTACTAAAAATACAAAAAAAAAAAAAAAAAAAAAAAAAAAAAGCTGGGCCTACTGGTGCCTCCCTGTAATCCCAGCTAGTCAGGAGGGTGAGGCAGGAGAATTGCTTGAACCCAGGAGGCAGAGGTTGCAGTGAGCCAATATCACGCCACTGCACTCCAGCCTGGGTGACAGAGCGAGACTCCCTCTTTGGGAAAACAAAAACAAAAAAACACTTTCCTTCTACCTATGTTTTACAGAAGTGTTATTTTGCCCTTTCTCTCTCTCTCTCTTTTTTTTTTTTGTTTGTTTGTTTTTGAGATGGAGTCTTCCTCTGTTGCCCAGGCTGGAGTGAAGTGGCATGAACTCTGCTCACTGCAACCTCCGCCTCTCAGGCTCAAGTGATTCTCATGTCTCAGTCTCCTGAGTAGCTGGGATTACAGACACGCACCATGATGCCCTGCTAACTTTTGTATTTTTAGTAAAGATGGGGTTTCATCATGTTGGCCAGGCTAGTCTCAAACTCCTGGCCTCATGTGATCCACTCACCTCAGCCTCCGAAAGTGCTGGGATCACAGGCATGAGCCAGCGCACCTGGCTAAGTGCTGCTTTCTAAATCAGTTGTGTGTTTGTGATAGTCTGTACTCTAGAACTGTAAGGCAAAGCACTTAACACATTAAACACTATGAGTATATGTAAAATTAGTTTGAATTAGTGGCCTGTCAAAACTATCCTTTGAAAAACAAAACAAAAAACCTACAAAACCATCTCTACTTTCTCCTTTTCCTCTTAGAAGTTGGAACAGTTCACATTTCAAAACCTTGCTTGATTTCTTTAAAAACCTTGAAAATACTCACATCAAGTGCCTTTATAACATACTGTTATAAAGGCTTTACATGTATTAATTTATTTAAAACTTCCAACAACCCTGTGAGACAGATAAACTAAGGCACAGATATTAAGTAATTTGGCTTTGGTCACACAACTAATAAATGGCAGAGCTAGTATTTGGACACACAGTGGCTCAAAAATATCTATACTCTTAACTACTTTGCTGTGTAGTGACAGAGCTTTGAGTTTTCTTGCGTTAGAATTGTGGCTTTGGGCATTTTGCTGCAAGGAAACCTTAAAATGGAGATCCATTCTGTTTGCATCCATTGTTTGTAGTAGGAACAATTATGAAATTGGACAAGTTGATAAAATTGTGGAATTTTGAACTTAGTCATCAGAAGGACTTTGCCTTTAACGTGGTTTTCGAATATTCTAGATCAGTGTTTCTTTATTCTTTGTAACTTAAAGATCTGTAAATGCGTTTTGGTGTACTGGGACACATACTTGCAAACTCCTTCAGGGAGAAGAAATGAGAGGAGATGAAAACTGCTGAAAGTTACCACGTGTCAGTGGAATCTTGATTTGTTCTTTCACCTTTGAGGGCACTCTGTGGGGCTTCCTCTCACCTAGTTGGGGCTTATCTTTTTAGGAAGGTGCTCCCTCACCAGAGGCTTGTTTTCATGGTACCACGTTTGTATCCTGAAGTACAAGTATATTGTACTTTTCTTGAAGCTTTAAGAATCCTGTAGCTGGGCTGGGTGCGGTGGCTCACACCTATAATCCCAGCACTTTGGGAGGCCGAGGCAGGCAGATCACAAGGTCAGGAGTTCGAGACCAGCCTGGCCAACATAGTGAAACCCTGTCTCTATTAAAAATACAAAAAATTAACCGGACATGGTGATGGGCGCCTGTAATCCTGGCTATTTGGGAGGCTGAGACAGGAGAATTGCTTGAACCTGGGAGGTGGAGGTTGCAGCCAGCCAAGATAGCACCACTGCACACCAGCCCAGGCGACAGTGCGAGACTCAGTCTCAAAAAAAAAAAAGAATCCTGCAGCTTGACAGAAAAGCTGGGAAAGTGAGAAAGTCTTCAGTGATTCAAGGTCTAAATGCATTTGGAAATTATCACGTGAACCAAAAATTCTTGAATTTCAGAATACAATTTTGACAGATTTATTATCTGTTCAATGTCTGTTTGCTCTGTCTTTGTGTTGGTCTTCCTGTGCAACTGTCAGTGTTGTCAGTAGAGGTTACAGCAGGCCACAGATGTATCTTGATGAGGACATGCTGGGCAGAGAATAATTTCTTAGCCACGTGCTATGTATGCATGAGCTTTGATATACAAAAGAGTGCATGTAGTTTTTGATCTGGGAATTAAAAAAACAGGTTCTCTGACCAATCTAGGGAATTTCTGTAATGAGAACGTGTCATTAATGACATTTCCTGAGGGCATCTGCAGCATGAGACAGAATAGAATTTTTCTTTCTTTTTTCCATTTGCTATAGAGTCCCTTTCTTCATCTTCATTCCATATCTCCTTTCCTTTTCTCTGTCAGCCTGCCTGCTTATCTGCCTGGCAGCCAGTCTGCTTGTCTACGTATGCATCCCACCTTCACAAAAGTATTCACGAGCAGCTAGTCTGCTGTAATGACATATTTCAGAGTAATCTACCATACTTGTTTTTAAAAATTCATTTTTTTCTGTGCTATTTGTTTTGACTAAGAAGGTTGCTGTAATTAACTCATACTTTTTAATACTCTTGTGCCTTTTATAAGGAATAAAATTACTAGAATTCAGAAATAACGTAACTAGCATTGTATGCAAGTCATAATTTTTTAAGATTAGATACGTTCAGATACCTTATTCCCCCAATATTAAATTTGAATCTATGGCAGAAATATTTTTGGTGTTTTCCAAAATATTTTTAAAGTGAAAATGTAAGTTCTTATTTGCTTGCACTGTCTCTTCTCCTCCTTGAATTTGCCCCTTGCTCTGGAGAACCCACAAAAGAGAAAACTTTTGTGAATGAGCATTGTCAGAATGCTATCTCAAAAATGGTATTTTTTTTTCTAGTGGAAAATAACGTTTAAGACCCCACAAACTGCAAAAACCGTTCCTGGCATTAAGTTCCTTCTTCCTTTGCAATTCAGTCTTTCTTGAGTGGTCCCATGAATGCTGTCTTCTCCTGCATGGTCTGGAAACAGTCATGGCCAAACTTGGAGGTGGTGTCAATGAACTTAAGGTCAATCTTCTCCAGAGCCTGCCATTTAGTCGGCACTGGCAAGGACTTGCGAAGGGTGAGTGAGCACTCGCTTCTTGGTGTCCACCACACAGTCTTTCAGCATGATAAAGTCATTGGCCACTTCACCATAGTGGACAAAGATACCCAGAGGGTGGCTTGTCAGACAGGTCATAGTCAGTGGAGGCATTGTTCTTGATCAGTTTGCTGTCCTTGATAAAGGATCCCTGGCTGATCTTACAGATCTTGTTGATCTCAGTGCAGTGACAGTAGCCTTTCTGCCAAACGCGTGCCACAGGGAAGGCCACAGGGGCAGGATACAGGCCCCAATACAAGCCACCTTGCACAGGCCTCAGTGGGTCTTGCGGGGCAGCTTCTTGGTGTGCCAGTGACTGGGGACCCCTTTGTAGCCTTTGCACTTGGTCATCCTGATGACGTTGATCATCTTGTCCTGCCCAAACACTTGGTTCACAGGTACCTGCTACTTGAGCCTCTTGCAAGCCCAGTCCATCTTCTTGGCCATGGTGCCTCCCTTCACCTGGATCTCCATCAGGTGGGCCTTCTGGCGTGGAGGAAGCAGGCACATCTGGGTGTAGGCAATGCCGCGGATGAGTTGGCGGTACTTCTTCATGCTGCTGAAGTCCTTCTCCAGGTGCTTCTTTCTATCCTCATCCTGACATTTCTTGTAGTACTTGGTAAAGGCCTTCTTAGATTTGTGCCAGTTTTTATAGAAATGCCTCTTGCATGCATCACTGATGTGCTCAGCCAAGATGATCTTGAAGTTCTGGAGGCCTGGAGGGGTTTCCACATAGCCCACAATGCCCACAACCACCATGGGTGGTGTCTCCACAATGGTCACAGCCTCTACCACCTCCTTCTTGTTCACCTTGGATCCTGGCCTGTCAAATTCCTCCACGATGTTGGTCATGCCAGCCTTGTATCCCAGGAAGGCTGTGAGGTGGACCAGCTTGGAAGGGTCATCCTTAGGAAAGCTCTTCACCTTCCCATGATGCTTGCTGCTGCGCTTCTGAGTCAGGAAGCCGAGGGACCCATGTCTGGGAACGGAGAACTTTCTGTGAGACATCACGCCATCAAATCCCGCCGGTAGAGCAAAGAATGGTATTTTCAAAACTTTTTGAGCCAGGGATCCTCTTTGCCATCCAGTGGGCTTTTACAGGTCTACCTTCATTTTGCATATATTTTCCTTCAAGACTCTATTTGCCTCATAGACTGGCATGCATTCGTGTTTTGACATTGGAAATTTGATGAAGTATTTCTTCCAGATAGAACTAAGAAACTGTGAAATTGATAGGGTGACTGGAGTGTTATGTGAGATATCTTTATGTATAGATACTCTAACTTTCAATGTTGTGTTTTCTAGTAGTGTTGATGAATTTGCAGTGATAAGTCTAGAGCTTTCTGCTGATTTCTCTAGTATTGGAGAAAGATGGAAAGCAACACATGGTAGTTGCATCCAAACTGGCTACAGACATTCATCTGTATACCTTTTTCTTGTGTATCTTTTATCCTGTAAAGTGGCATTCGTGATGAATATACCTGTTCTGGAGTATGTCTTTAAAAATTTTTTTAATGATTATGTGAAAATCTGTCTTTCTGTAGGGAATTTAGGCAACATAGAAAATTGTGAAGGAGCAAAAATCACGGTTAACAGTTTGGTGAGACAGGAGTTGTCACTCTTAACAGTTTGATAATATGCGTGCATGTGCGCCCACATGCACATACCAAAACATACACATGTGTCATTCTCATGATACAATGTGAGTGAAATTGTATAACTTCACATTCTGTTTACCAGCATTTGTATATATATGTGTGTGTGTGTGTATGTATATATATGTGTGTGTGTATATATATATGTAGAGAGATAGAGAGATAGAGAGATGGAGTTTCACTGTTGTTGCCCAGGCCGGAGTGCAGTGGCGTAATCCCAGCTCACCGCAACCTCTACCTCCTGGGTTCAAGTGATTCTCCTGCCTTAGCCTCTCAAGTAGCCGGGATTACAGGCATGTGTCACCACCCCCAGCTAATTTTGTATTTTTAGTAGATACAGGGTTTCTCCATGTTGGTCAAGCTGGTTTCAAACTCCCAACCTCAAGTGATCCACCCACCTCGGCCTCCCAGAGTGCTGGGATTACAGGTGTGAGCCACCGAGCCATCGTACCCAGCCCATCAGCCTTTATTTTTTAACTCAATACTTTGGCTATTTTCCCATGTTAATGAATATGATCTAAAAATGGCCATGTTGTGTTCATATATATATATATATAATCTGTTTCTCAATACCTTTAGTATTTAGTTTTTTACTAGTACGAACAGTTCTACACTAAATATATTGGTGTATTCATCTTGCCCACTTACATTCTGGGGGCAAATTTCTAGAAGTAGAATTGCTTATAAAATTTTATTTTACATATAGTTATGCTTTATAGGAATATATTGAGAAATGTTTAATTTTTTATAGTCAGCACCCCTAGAAAGCTGATAATTTGTGCCTTTAAAAACCTACTTTTAGGCCAGCCATGGTGGCACATGTCTGTAATGTCAGCTACTCAGGAGGCTGAGGCAGGAGAATCACTTGAACTGGGGGCGCAGAGGTTGCAGTGAGCCAAGATCATGCCATTGCACTCCAGCCTGGGTGACAGAGCAAAACTCCATCTCAAAAAAAAAAAAAACCAAAAAAAAAAAAAACAAAAAACATGTACTTTTAGATGGAATGTACTGTGCATCCAGTAGGGCAGATATCATTCAGATCACTAGACTGACCAAGGGTTCTTGGGTCTGGTTTTTCGTAACGGTTTTTGTCTTCTTCTTTACCTCTTTTGTAAATATGCTGCTTTTAATCTACAGAGGACTTGGAAACAATATAACCAACCTTATTATGTGATGTATACAGTAGAAACAAGCAACCCCCGAGTCAAAGTATGTGGAGTGTGCTAGTGGTAGGGGTGGGATAGGAACATTGTTGGCTGGTTGAATTTTGCATAGGTAAGGACTTTATTTTAGTTTGGGGAATATTTATATTGCTGCTCTGTTGGATTAAGTTATTTCTGTTACAGAGCAGCCATTTACTGATGAATGTAGGAGATAAAGTCATATAAATTGAGATAAAAGGCAAGCTCTTATGATTAAAAGAAAATTCCCATCCCTTAGGTTGCACCAGTAATCCCAAGAAGTACTGGTGCAGTGTCTGGCTCCTCACTCTTTCCTTGTCTGGCACATCCCACTTGGAGTGCTCCTTTTTGGGAGAGTGTGCCCTTGTCTCTGGACATGTGCCCTGGGATGACAGGCAGTGTCTTCTCCACGGCTGGGAGTGAAGACTCAGCCAAGTCCTGACTCCTTACAGCCTGGCACCCCCAGAATGGGAAGAATTACCTGGCCTGCTAAGCAATATTAATTCTTCCTCCAGTATTGACTGTTTGATTTATACCAGCACTGGGTGAGCCCTGGGAATTCAGAGCTGACTCAGACCTTTTTCCCATCTTCTTGGGGCTCACTGGGTGGAAAGTAAGATGACTTCAAAGCATGTAACTTGATTGACAGCACATTAAGTACCCTCTGAATGGTGTGTATGGTATATATGAGGGGGAAATTATCAATTCTTCCTGGGGAATCTGTGAAGTTGTCCAAAAGAGAAAGGGACACTTAGATTCAGTAATGGCAAATGAAAGGAATTAACAAGGCAAATACTGTTAGGAGGGCTTACAGGTGGTTGGCCAGAGGAGGGGGTATGGAAAGGCATTCTAGGCAGCAAGTAAAGCTTGTGTAAAAATGTAGGAGTGTGAAACAGTTATCCCCTTTTTCCAATTCAGATTCTGCACAGCTGCTACAGTGGGTACCAAGTGTTAGAGGAGGGTGGTGCAGGCGAGGAGATGGTAGAAGCAGGTCAGACCATAGTGGACCTTGTGTGCCATGGTGAGGAGTTGAACTTGATCCTCTGGGGACAGAAGACTGCCATCATGAGGCTTTAATTAGCTCTGTGCTTTGATTTATGGGCACAGTCATGATGAACAAAATGATAGCCCATTGTGCCCATTTTGGGGAGTTATAAAATCACTTTTATAAGTTAGGGGATGTGTTAAGCATTAGTACCAGAGGGGGTACATTTATAATGCAACTCGTCTTCCCTTCAGTGCTCTCATGGCCTGGAAGGTGAGCAGAAAGAATCCTTTAATAAAGGGGGCACAATTTCAGTCAGATTGTGTAATTTCTCAGTGCTAAGATGACTTCTCTAGATGGTCCAACCAGGTGAAGGTACAAAGGTGTATTGGTGGGGGGCACTGGGTGTGTCCTTGCCCAGTCTTGCCTGACAGCCCAAGACATGACAGACAGCAGGCTATGTAAAGAGTTAAGAGCAGTCTTTGTGCAGTGCAAAAAAAGGCCATTTGCTATGCATTGATTTTTTTCCCCCCATTCATACCTGTACACAGATAATGGATCTATCAGGGTGCCATTTTTGAATACTGAGTTAAGCAATATCAGAGTTAAGATAAAAATCAGTGGTGTAATTGATTAAATGAGCACAGGGCTACACACATGATGATAGCTTAGTAACTTATTTTTTAAAAACATGAGTTTAAAACAAATGGTTTTCAAAAATTGAAAAACACTTGGTTAAAAATCTCTGTCTTTTGATAAATCAGGAAAGATTAATGTTTATAATTTCTAATTTATAAATTAAGACATTCTGTTCACTTGACCTTTTAAGCAAAGTTTTATAAGTAAGCCACAATAGTCCATGAACTACATTAGTTATCTGATATTAAAGTGTTCTCAGAGAATTTATTTTCCTACAAAATTATTCAGATGGAGTAAAGAAAATTGCTTTACTCAGTCGGGGTTGGGGTGTAGTGGGCCGTTGACTTTGAATACTTTATTAAGCTCTACATTTTTTTTTTAAATGGGAGGTATTGATTTAAGGCATTCTAAATCATTTATTAGATCGGTATATTGCTTAGAAACGAAAAGATCTGGAGAGTTTGTTCTTCTGTAAAAGTCTACAGATAAACCGAGATTGGAAAGTACAGTCTGGTGTTTGGAGGCAGGCATGATCTTGGGCAGGGTGAACCAGAAGGCTAGGTTTGGCTTCTACTTACATCACCACTGCTAGCTGTGGGCTTTGAATCTATTACTTATCTTTATCACCTTCATCTTCCTCATTTGTAAAATTATCCCAACAACATGTAACCTTCCTGACCGTGCATATTTATTTTGAGAATTGAATGTTTTTTGGCCAGGTGCGGTGGCTCACGCCTGTAATCCCAGCACTTTGAGAGGCTGAGGCGGGTGGATCACAAGGTCAAGAGATTGAGACTATCCTGGCCAACATGGTGAAACCCCGTCTCTTCTAAAAATACAAAAATTAGATGGGCATGGTGGCGCACGCCTGTCGTCCCAGCTACTCGGGAGGCTGAGGCAGGAGAATTACTTGGACCAGGAGGTGGAGGTTGCAGTGAGCCGAGATCACGCCACTGCACTCCAGCCTGGCAACAGAGCGAGACTCCGTCTGTAGGAAAAAAACAAAAACAAAAACAAAAAAAAGAATAATTGAATGTTTTCATTCAAACGTGAATAAAACATTGTATTTAACTTGTATTAATAAACAATTTATTAACAAACTTGTATTAATAAACAAACTTGTGTGAATAAAACATTGTATTTAACAGGGACCCCTATGGGTCCCTGGCGTGTTAGGAATTGGGCCACACAGCAGGAGGTGAGTGGCGGGCAATTGAGCATTACCGCCTGAGCTTGGCCTCCTGTCAGATCAGCAGAGATTCTGATTCTCATAGGAGGGTGAACCCTATTGTGAATTGCGTATGCAAGGGATCTAGGTTGCACTCTCCTTATGGGAATCTAATACCTGACAATCTGAGGTGGAACAGTTTCATCCTGAAACCATTCCCCTACCCCTAGTTTGTGGAAAATTGTCTTTCATGAACCAGTCCCTGGTGCCAAAAAGGCTGGGGACTGCTGCCTTTGTAGCGTCAGCTCTCCTTGAGCAACTAGCCAGGCAGTGTTGTATAGTGCTTAAGATTTGGGGGCCTGAAGTTCTGCATTTGAATCCTGGTTCCAGCACTTAGTAATTCTTGACCCTGGGCAAATAACTTAATCTCTTGGAACCTCATTTTTCCTCATCTGTAAAATTCGGTAAAAATATTTATCAACATGCTTATAAAGTGCATAGCACAGTATTGTGGTACCTGATTAGCCCCAGCAGAGGTTCATTACAATTTTGATTTTTAGGATTAAAGTAAACATTGTATGATTTCAGTTTTGAGAATAAATTTCTCTGAGTTATGAAGCAAACTGAATTCGTATACTAGTGTCATTGGGATGCTTTTTAATGAGAGATGGAAGGATGACCTTGAGCTTATGGCGAAGTGGTAGTGCGGGGGCTGAAGGAGAATGAGTTGTGTATAGTTGTTTGTTTATTTATTTATTTAATTTATTTATTTTTGGGACAGTGTCTCACTGTGTCACCCAGGCTGGAGTGCAGTGTGTAATCTCGGCTCACTGCAACCTCTGCCTCCTGTGTTCAAGCGATTCTCCTGCCTCAGCCTCCCAAGTAGCTTGGACTACAGACGCATGCCACCACGCCAGGCCAATTCTTGTATTTTTTTAGTAGAGATGGAGTTTCATCATGTTGGGCAGGCTGGTCTCAAACTTCTGACCTCAGGTGATCCGCCCGCCTCAGCCTCCCAAAAGGTTGGGATTACAGGTGTGAGCCATTGCGCCTGGCTGTGTATATTTTTGTTTGTTTGTTTTTTGTTTTTTTGTTTTTTTTAAAGATAATGTCTATTATTTGAAAAATGTATTTTATTTGAAAACACTGAATTTGTCTAAATATGGATTAAATCCTAATATGTGACTTCATTGAGAAAATTACTAACATTGGCATTCCAGTTTATCTCACATAGTGAAATCTCCTTTTTATTTACCAGAACAGATTCCATCTCTGTCTTTTGACTGAGGTGAAAACATAAGATCTTTTTTTGCCTTTTCCAGAATCTGTCAACACTTACTGAGTTGGACAGAAGGTTTAAGCACAGTGAGGCTTCATCTTCGTGTTCCTGAGGGACCAGAATCCTCTGGTTACAAAACCCTCAGAACTAAATTCTTAGTGGGGACACATGTACAGTATCAGTGTACATTCAGGGTTGGTGTTTCTTGGGCTATCTGAGTAACTATGAACATTACAAAAAGAAATGAAAAACAACCAAAATCTCTTATCCTAAACACTGTAATTGGTTTCTCCAATTTCTACTTCCTACGTCTGAATGAACTTGTAAGAAGAAAATGCTTCCTCTGTAGGTGGCCTGGTCAGGTTGGCCTGATACCTGGAGTGAAAAGAATGGAACAGAGTAAAGAGCACAAATCTGGGACCCTGGAAAACTGCCCTCTAGTCCTGGTTTTGCTGTTTAATGATTGTTACAACTAAACAAGGCAGTTTGCAGATCTGGCTTTAGTTTTTCTACCTGTACACTCGGGGGTGTAGATGATCTCCAGAATTACAGAATCACAGGGTTGGAAGTAGCTTTGTGCAACCCTCCTAAAGAGCATGGACATGATCTTTGAAGCAGCCTTGACAGGTCGCCATTCCATCTCCATTTGTCTGTGTTCAGCCTTTGCTTGGTTTCCACTCTAGAGATGGGGAACCGTTGGTTTTCAAGGTAGTTTGGAGCCACTTAATATTAGGTAGCTTTTCATAGTGTATGCATTCCTTGCCCTCCTGTAGTCCTAATTTTATGTTTTTCATCTTTTATGTGACAAATCTTTAGATATTGAACAAGAATTATGTCAGTTCTCTTTCCAGTTATGCTGCAAAAGCTCTGTCTGCCCTCCCTCCCTCTTTGATGTGATTTTAGACCCTTCAAAATTATGCTAGCTTTACTGAAATGTTCCAGTTTTTCATTGCCACTTTAAAAATGTGATTCTCAGAAAAGCGTATAATACTTCAGATAGGATGTGAGCAGCACAGGGCATGCTAAGAAGGTTTAAAAACTGTAATTTCATGAGTACAGCCCAAGTTGATTTTTTGTTGTTATTGGTGTCTTTTATAGACAGCGTCTGTCTGTGACATCCTTGATGTTTTATTTCACATGGATTGATTGCTCATAAGCAAGGCCTCATGTTATAGATGGGCAGCTTATTTCTTTGGCCCTTGGCAGTACTTTATATTTTTTCTTCCTTTTGTGAGTTATTTTATATCTGCTCCTTGTTCTGCCTGCTGAATTGTTCTGAACCTTTCATCTGCTCTGGGAATTAGTGATCCTGTCAGGCTGTTGTCTCCTTATTATCTTCACTGATCATACATTTGAGTCCATCTCAAGTGATTGATGAAAACGTTGACCAGGGCAAAGTCAAGTAGAGGCTCTTGTGGTAAACTGCTGGGGTCTTTCTACTGTCTATATTTGACTGGTGGGGAACCCTGACAGTGTTTCCAGGCTCCTATTATAACAATGTGTTGTTATTCTTGGTTAGATGTAATTTAGATGTAATTTGTCTTGCTCTGAAGTCTTGAACTCAGTTTGTTTTCTCATTAATTTATCGTCTTCTATTTTGAAAATGCTGTATTTGTTTTTGTGTTTATACACATTTGGATTTAGTGGTGTTAGCTATTTCCCCCCCGACGATTATTATGTTCTAGTTAGTTTTTGCTTTAGTGGTCGTTATTAATACTGCCACCAACCCCACCTATCTTTTCTTTTCTTTCTTTCTTTCTTTTTTTTTTTTTTACATTCACAATCTCCTCATGATTTCCTGACCTGGAGTGCCTAGTCCTGAGTGCTAAATGGAGGTTGGGGTGGTCATGCTGGTGGAGTAACAGAAGGAAGAAATTTCTTAAATTAAGAAGGTTTCCAGTCTTTTTTCCAGAGGTACCGCTACAAATACATGCCAAGGTTTTTCAAAAGACTATAACTTTAGACATTTTAAAATATTCTGTTGGAGATAAAGTTTAAAAAGCAATTAATAAAGAGAAACATACTGAAGTGTTATTCCAGATATCCTGATGGATGTTGTATGTTGAAAAATTACATTTTAGAAAATAAAGGGTATATAGTTATCCTTTATTATGAGGTTTCATAAAATATCTCATGTATTCTGAGGTATATGAAATAGGTTAAAAAAATTTGAATGGCATTTACCTGAGAAATAGCAAGCATACTGTATAAGAATGTAATGGGATAATGGTGCATCAGAAATACTACATAAATTATCTGTCTAAAGAGAGGTGTCAGGGTTTGACATGGAGATAGTTTATAGGGTAGGCCATATCTGCATTGTTGTGTTTTGTAACTTGTTCTTTGTAATATACTTAGTTGCATCAAACTATATGACCTTTTCTTAATATGATGTACTACAAAAGAAACTTTAGCATAAATGTTTTCAAAGTAATATCACTGCCCATATGTCCCATTAAGCCAAGCATTTTATGAATCAGCAAGACCAGTCTCCTCTCCCTGCTGTCATTTCTTTTGTCCTTCCCCTTTTCTTCCTCCCGCCAAGTACTTGCATATTTGTGTGCTTATGTTAGCAGCATCCACACTGATACTTGTTCTCTTTTTTTTCACCCTAGCTCCAGGGGTAAAAGGAGAGACTGAAAAAAAAAAATATTCTGCAAGTCTTAAATATGGGACAAAATTCAAGGAATTATTTCTTATCTTGTCACCTTTAAAATGTCGTTAATGGAACATGTACATCCTGAGTTTGTGGTAACAGTTAGTAGATATTTCTGTGTTTGAGATGGATGCCCTTTAGTGTAAAGTATCAAGCAACAAATAGAGCACACACTCCGTAGAATTAAGGAACCTTAGAAAAGATGACTATAAAAATTTTAAGTACATTTAGGGGAAGGAATGATTCAATGGAGAGAATGAATTTGAAGATATATCCATAAATGCTTGAAGTTCTAATGTGGCTTTTAGTTACAATAGATTTTTTAAAACTACAATGGAATTTTGCCGTTATGTCACTCATTATAGTTGGAATTCTATTTTAACTAGATTGTCTTCTGATTTATATGAAACCTTAATTGCTTGAAGTATAGACTTAAGTTAAAACTTTTGTAGCATGGATTCCAGAGATTCTAGTTTTTTTTTCCCCCCAGGAAGAAAAACAGGAAGTGCTATGTCCAGAAACTAACAAAATGAAGGTTTTTTAATGACTAATTTTCTTCAGAGAATAAGATACTGTATGGTTTCTAGATTACAGTGCTTTAGGGCTAAATGTAGAAACTGGAACTCCAATATAAGGTTTTGCACCTTAAAGGTTAAGTATCCAGTTGTATCCAATAACAACTTAGGAAATTTAAAGTTGTCATTCCCACAATAATTATTACTTTGTCCCTATGGGAATATTTAGAATTTGCATTGTTGGGCATAATGTCTTATTTATATTTCACTGTATTTATAGTTGAACCTTGTATCTAAATGAATGAGAGAAATTAACTCATTTTTGTATATAATTTAATTGTGTAGCATTCACTAATTGCTAATGATTTGCACACATGAACAAATCGAACAAAAATCTCTGCTCTTATGTTGTGCACTTAGGTAATACGGGGGTAAATGCATATATCTAACTCTGGATCTCATGGTAAAATTAAGAGAGTAATTGTGCATTGCACCAGGAGTAATGTGCTATTCACAAATGGATGTCACTTGCCAAGTTTACACATCTGATTTAGAAGAAACAAAGATTTCAGACTTAATTGAGGATGCATGTCTTTGATAGCTTACTTGAGGTAACTCTAGTCCTTTAAGACTATCTTGAAACCATCAGCAGGATTTATTTTAAAAATCCTCCAATTGAGGCAGCCATTTAAAATTGAGTAATTATTCCCTGGGGTCCAGTTCTTGATTACCGAAAGTATAGAGTTTTTAGGGTTTAGAACTCTCTTGGGCTCTTACAGCCATGTTATTTAGAAAAATTAAAATGTAAAAAATGGCCTAAGATTTCTAAACCATGTGACCTGTGGTCAGTCCTGTTTCTCTTACTATAGAGCAGGGAACCATTGTAAACAGGAAAATTCTAATCCATATGCAGCTAGCAACTTCAGCCTTTCACAGACTAACAACTAAGACCACTATGGCCCTATAGCTCCTTTATTTCTCGCATGGGTGCCTCATCACATGGAGGCCAGGGAAGAAGGAGCCTGGGAAAAGGAACACTTTGTCTTCAGATTTAGAAAGCACACTTGGAAAAGAAAAGAGAATCTTTTGAATAAAATCAGAAGGGAATACACGTCTGTAAACAAGATTCTGGAATTGTACAAAATAATTTATGCTTAGACTCTTTGCGTGTGAGTTGAAAACTTTTTTTGGCCAGTGTAGATTTTTGTCATAAGAGGAAGCAGTTTTTAATGCACAGCTCTTAGTTTTCAATCTCGGGAGCTGCTTGATAATTAAGTGATGTTTTCGACAGTGAGGAAATTAAATTATGTGGGAATTCAGTCCCTGAAGTATATTTTTGAGTAGCCTTCCTTGGATAGTTTAACTGTAGTCTTGTCTGGCCAGAGATGAATTAGGTGATTTCTTGAGGTCTCTTCAGTAGCCATCCTGGGAGATTTAGAAAAGGATTTTTTTTTTTTTTTTTGAGGCGGAGTTTCGCTCTGCCGCCCAGGCTGGAGTGCAGTGGCGCTATCTTGGCTCACTGCAAGCTCCGCCTCCCGGGTTCACGCCATTCTCCTGCCTCAACTTCCTGCGTAGCTGGGACTAAGGGTGCCCACCACCACGCCCGGCTAATTTTTGTATTTTTAGTAGAGATGGGGTTTCACTGTATTAGCCAGGATTTTAAAAAAGTATTTTTTATACCACAGGAAAACTTTCCTTCCTGTTTCCTCACTTACCAGTTGCATTCTTAAAATGATTGCATTTTTTCCCCTTGTTCCCAGTGGTTAAATTTCATTTACTTTCTGATCTTTAGGGGAAAGAATGGCATAAATTGAGGCAGGTGAAAAATTTCAAAGGGCTGCCATCGCCCTCTTGAAGTTCACATTGTCTCCAGTTCTTCTAAGCCTTGGCTACCACCTCTCAAGGCAAACTCCCATCCCTGTTTTGCTGTCTTTGGTTAGGATTTGTTGGTAGGCAGTCGACCTTATGGTAGAGGAGGGAAGATGAACTTTAAAGAGAAAAGTTCTATAGCCACTGTTGCTATAGCTTTTGCTCTTGCTGTTATTTTCTGCCAGTAGCTGCCTCTTTGTTTGCTGGGAGAGAAGTAGGAGAGAGAAGGTAAGTCCAAGAGAGGAGAAGGATTTCACCGCCTCCTTTAGCCTCCTTGTTCCTTTCATGGCTCTGCCCCATCTTCTCATTTTCCAAACATCCCAATCACCTAGGGAGGGAGGGTTGTTTTTCTGTCTTTTGGTTTTTGGTTGTATTTATAAAATAGAATTCTTAGGCCCCATGTTTAGCTATTATACTTAAGGAAGTCTGGGGCTTGAGTCCTGAGAATCTTGAGTTATGCAGGTAATTTTGATGCCCAGTTAGATTGGAGAGCTGTAGGATATGTTTCCCACTCTAACCTTTGGAAGTCAGGGTCCTAAGTTATAGGAGTCAATACCAGTAGCAGAAATGATTGGGCTTACAGTATGACAAATAGGGCCATAAATACCAAGGGTTCCTGAACCAAAAGCCAGAGCTTCTAAGAGTGAGAGACCAGTTGAACTTAACTGTAATTATCCTGTTGTGGGGGTTAGTTGCTATAATAGCTATATTTAAGGTATATTAACTTTTGTCTTCTTTTATATTCCTTTTAATTTGTTGATGGAAAGCTGTGTTTGAACATACCGTGGGTATACTGGTAACCTCCAACCCCCAAAGATGGGATTAATACAAAATGTATACTTTGTTCACATAAGTGGAATGTCTTAACTAGATTTTTAAAATAAATAGGATCTACATTTTTCTTCTTTATAGTGGGCTGTCTAGTGGAGTATAGTTTCTTTCATCTTTGTATTAGTGAGAATTTAAATATATTTTGATGGCATTTCTCTTTTACATTCTTCACCACAACTACCATTATCATCATGGAGAGGCTAATAGACTTTATGAGGGGCTAACTCCTCAGAGGAGGAAGAAATTACGGAGGTGGCATTTGAGCTGAGCCTTTAAAAGATGAGAGAAGATCTGCATTAGAGATTGGTATTTTCTGTTCTTGGGAGGATAGTCCAGATACAGGAAAACTTGAGCAAAGACAACAGGCATGTTTGAAAAACAGCAGGCTTTGCTTCCATGAGGCCAAAGTGTAGGCTCTGTAAAACACAAGAGTAGAAGAGTAGATTAGGGACAGAGGGTCAAGAGTTTGAAAGTCATTTCTGTTTGGACTTTATTCTCAGTGTCATAGTTTCTATATGGAAAGGGGCTCAGAGTTTAAAAGAGTAACTCCATAAAAATAATTGTAGCACCACATATTATTTGAAAGATTAAAGTCTTTTATTTGAATTATATTTCAGAACCTTAAAAATACGTATGTGCATGTATATGTATCACACAAAGAAAATACCTTTGAAGACTTTTTCTTTATGTACATAGTCTGTGGTCCTGTGAGGTCTGGGGCTTGGGACTACTGTGAAATAAATGATAACCTTGTCATTCAGTAGACAGCCTGAGCTGTATTAGGGTCTTCTGCATCTCAGGGTTGGAGGCTTCTCCGTGCTTTGGCAGAATTTCTCTTCCTTCCAGTCTTGGCCTCCCCCATTAACACACAGATACTTTAAACTTTATGTCTGCAGGTCTATGTCATTTTGCTATCTCTTTAGGGAACCACCTGCCTAACCTTACGAGGTGCCATTCAAAACTGGTTCTGCTCTTTTCAGCAACTGATCATTATTGCATATCACTGTCTTTTAACATCTACTAAAGCTGGAAACATTTGTATACTTAATATATTAATAGTATATTACTTGTTTATCAGTATGATGGTTTACATAAATGTAAAGCCCAGAATTTTTTTTTTTTTTTTTTTGAGACAGAGTCTCTTACTATCGCCCAGGCTGGTGTGCAGTGGCACAATCTCAGCTTACTGAACCTCTGCCTCCTGGGTTCGAGCGATTCTCCTGCCTCAGCCTCCCGAGTAGCTGGGACTACAGGTGCACGCCACCATGCCAAGCTAATTTTTGTATTTTTAAGTAGAGACGGGGTTTCACAGTGTTGGCCAGGATAGTCTCGATCTCTTGACCTCGTGATCTGCCCGCCTTGGCCTCCCAAAGTGCTGGGATTACAGGCGTGAGCCACCAGCACCCAGCCAAAGTCTAGAAATTTTATAGGGACTTGGTGTAGTAATTCCTAACAGATATTGAAAGGAAGATAAAAATTAGTTGAAAGGACTAGATCATCTTCATTCCTCACTCATTTTTCCTTAAAGAATATATTAAAAGGCAAAGTTGTCTACAGTCTATATCAAAATTTTGCTTTAATAATGTTTTCAACATTTTACATCTTTCTGTTAATTATATGAAGTCTATGAAGACTAAAAATCTCTGTCATAATTGGTCAGAAGTAATACTTCTTTTTTTTTTTGAGACCTTAGAGTTTCACTGTCGCCCAGGCTGGAGTGCAGTGGCACGATCTCGGCTCACTGCAATCTCTGCCTCCCGGATTCACGCCATTCTCCTGCCTCAACCTTCCGAGTAGCTGGGACTACAGGTGCCCACCGCCACGCCCGGCTGATTTTTTGTATTTTTAGTAGAGACGGGGTTTCATTGTGTGTTAGCCAGGAGGATGGTCTTGATCTCCTGACCTCATGATCCGCCCGCCTTGGCCTCCCAAAGTGCTGGAATTACAGGCGTGAGCCACTGCGCCCAGCCCCAGAAGTAATATTTTGAGTGGATATTTGTTTTCAAAAAGCCTAAATCTTTTAAGGTGGCATATGATACTATTATTTATCTCAGAAATCATTTATTTATTTATTTATTTATTTACTTATTTATTTATTTATGTGCAGTGACGTGATCTCCGCTCACTGCAGCCTCTGCCTCCCGAGTTCAAGCAATTCTCCTGCCTCAGCCTCCTGAGTAGCTGGGATTACAGGCGCCTGCCACCATGCCTGCCTAATTTTTGTATTTTTTGTAGAGACGGCTTTTGCCATGTTGGCCAGGCTGGTCTCGAACTCCTGACCTCAGGTGATCCACCCACCTCAGCCTCCCAAAGTGCTGGGATTACAGGTGTGAGCCACTGTGCCCGGGCTCTCAGAAATCTTAAAAAGGATTTAGTTTCATTTAAAAATAACAAACACAGTTCCACAAATCTGAAATTTATTTATTGAAATTGGATCGTGTTGTCCATGGAAAACATCTTACTTTATACCAGATTTTAAAATTATCACTGATATAAGTGCAGCATAAAATTCCTCTGAGCCCCACTTTTACATAAGAGAAATTATTGAATATGATAAAGGTAGCATTTCAAATTAGTGAGAAAAGATAGGTTATTCAATTAGTGTTGGAACTAGTGGATATATATCTAGGAAAAAAGTACAGACTCTAAATATTGAAAGGTAAAACTGAAAACATACAAATATTTGAAGAAATCACTGGAAAATTATTCTACAAACTGCACGGGGGAATGACAGTCTAATAACAGTAACCAAGAGCCATGAAAGAATAGATTGGTAACAATTCAGCTATATAAAAATCCCTACATTTCTTTGTGGCAGAAACCATGAAACAGATGAATTTACCAAACTGGAGAAAATTTTCACAAATCATGTCACAAAGAGCTAATTTTCTTAAAATATTTTAAAAAGACCTTTCAAAGTGTCATCATACACAAAATGCTGCTTTTCTAAAAACAAGCTCCTACAAAGCAGTAAGAAAATGATGAACAAATAGAAAAATGGGCAAAAGTGGTGATTTAACAGTTCACAGAGAAATACAAATGGCTCCTAAAATATATAAAAAGATGCTCAACTTCATTCACAATATGAGAAATGTAAATTAAGACTACACTAAGATACAATTTTTCACAGATCTGTTTTCTAAAAATAAGCTTGAGAGAGAGCCTCTTATCTGAATTCTGGGACAGCCTGATTTGCATGAGGGAAATAGGCATCCTCCTGCACTGCTGATGGGAGGGTAAAAGGTACAGTCTCAGTGAAGGGCAGTTTGCTGGTACTTCTCAGAATTACAAATGCATGTGTTTGTTTTGATGTAACAATTTCCCATCTAGGAATTTATTCTAGAGAGACAGTCATACAAGATTTTCACACCAGCATTATTTGTAATAGCAAAAAGATGGGAAATTACCTAAATGCTCATATATAGAGGACTGCTAAATTGCGGAATTCCATGCAATTCTAAAAAAGAATAAGGAAGCAAAGTAGAGAACAGCATGTATATAGAGTTTACCATTTACAAAAGGAGAAAATAGAATATATGTCTATTTCCTTATGTATCACTAAAATACTTCTGGGTGAATACAAGAGAAGTAACAGCTTATCATGGGATGAGAACAGGGCAACTGAGGGACAAGTTTGGAGGGAGATTTTGTCACTGTGTACCCTTTTGTTTTGGACCAGTTGAAGCTGTTGTCTCTTGAAAATAATTTCAAGAAGATACATTATGAAGGAGGGGTCTAAAAAAGCTTTAAAATACGTTGTTTTAATTCCTTTGCTTGAAAATTAACATTGCTTTAAGGGGGAAACAGTGAGCAGTTTAGGGGGAGCATGTGTGGGTAATTAAATTGCCTCTTCAGCAGTATTAAAAATCAGTCAGTTGTAAATTGGTGAGGAATATATTAAAACCTTATTGGAGACCGAGTTCTGAAGTTTACTTTGAAGTTCGACCAGGAAAAGAAGGGGTTAAAGGTGTGATGCAGGTAAAGGAAGGGTTAAGGGCATTATGCAAGCTGTTAAATAAAAAGGAAGTGCATTACAAAATGCTGAGCTCAGGAGTCTGGCTGCCAGCCAAGCCTTTGCTTTCCTCACTACAGCTGAGGGCTTTCGAAGCTTCCCACCAGTGGGTTTGTCTGAACTGTTTAGGAATGCGGCCGCGGTCGCCAGCTGACGTCAGCGCCGCCAGTTCAGCCGCGGGCCAGAGTAAGAGACTGACAGCGCGAGGGGCGGGGTTGGGAGTCAGGATGGGGCGAGGCCTGCGTGTGACTGACGGCGCGGGGGCGGGGCGGCGTGTGTGTGAGACTGACCGGGCAGAGGCGGGGTGGCACACGATTTGCGTTTCGTTGATGACTTATAAATTATGATTATAGATTTTCTTTGTAATGCGGGGAAATGTTTTTTTCTTTTTTCCGTTTTTGAAATCCAGGGCTCTGTATTGCTTCACTTTAGGTATTAAGTATAAGCACAAAATTAAATGTAACATACACCAGATTGTCCAACTTCAAAGGCCATTTTGTTTTTGTTTTTATTTCTGAGAGGGAGGGGGTCACTGTAAAAACTTTGGTGATTCTTACCAGTGGAGGGGCTAGGGAAGTGATTTTTGCTGTTTAAGGAGGTTCTCAAATTTTTTTTACCTACAGTCCATTTTCATTTCAGAATTGGTTCCAGAAAGAAATTATAAAAGTTTTCAAGCGCGATTTTGTAAAACAAAAGATCAGAAAAGGAGAAAAAATATGTGGAAAACTGCCAAGATTGATTATAACTCTATTAAGACCACCTTTGCGCATGATAGTTTTGGGTTATTACTGCTGATTTTCAGCCTTTAAAGAAAAATGTGGGTTCTTGGTAGCAACTTACAAGGATGGTGTTTAGAGCTGTAGTTCCCCCTTCTTCACCATATCCTGTTTTCATGATGGTTAATTTTACTTTTAAAAACATTTGTATTTCTTGACTTTATTGATTAGACCATTTTGCTTAGTCATATGTAAGAGTTTTGTTAGTCTTTGGGTTCTTAGTTATACAACTCAGAGTCAGGAATGCAAATTTATTAGCTTTTTGTGGAGGGGGAAATGTGGGGTGGTGAGAGCTGTGGATGGTAAGCATGGGGTGCAATACCAGTTCATGGACAAGGATCTAAAAGGAACCATTAAGCTCCATGGAAAACTTTGTTACTTGATCAGGGCCCGTAAAGGAAGACTATTTTGAGTAGCTACTGAAGTTATATGATAGTTAATTTAATTGATTTGAGTAACTCTTTCAGGGACCCCAGATTTGTAAAAGTGTTAGTGTTGTGAGTTTTGATAAAGGAAGTTTTAGCCTTTCACGAGAGGAAACCTTGGGCTTATTTGTCCTTCATGTTGAGAAGCTTCCGTATGATCTTCATGGTCTCCTTAGGCACAATCACTGTGATTTCACCTACGTATAGAAGCGCAGCTAAGGTGAAGTCAGCATATAGACCAGGAAGATACAAAACTACAAAAACTCAGGACCACCCTTGGCAAAAAAGACCACCCTTGGCAAAATGTATAGCCCTAAATTACCCAGGAACTCTAGTGCTCAGCCCTACATTGACAATTGCATGGAATTTAAGTGTTCTGAGATTGTGAATAGTATCGTAATAATTGATGTATTTCCTTTTTTTTTTTTCAGACGGAGTCTCACTGTTGCCAGGCTGGAGTGCAGTGGCGCGATCTCAGCTCACTGCAACCTCCGACTCCCTGGTTCAGGCAATTCTCCTGCCTCAACCTCCCAAGTAGCTGGGATTACAGGCATGTGCCACTATGCCTGGCTAATTTTTGTATTTTTAGTAGAGATGGGGTTTCACCGTGTTGGCCAGGATGGTCTCGATCTCCTGACCATGTGATCTGCCCACCTTGTCCTCCAAAAGTGTTGGGATTACAGGCGTGAGCCACGGCGCCTGGCAATGTATTTCCTTTTTAAACCGTCTGACTAGATTTTAAAGACTTGTGTGTTTTTCACTTAGACACCTTTTTGTTGATAGTACACTTCATTCAGAATAATTTTAAGAGTATAGAGTTGTAAACTACTGTTACATTGAACTCAAATATTAAGGTCATTTCATTTAACACATACAATAGCAAACATGGAATATTTGGTAGATTGAACATTGAATTAAGAATGAGGTATGAATTATGCTTAATTTGCTTAGTCACCAGTTATACGACTTTGTCCACTTTTAATCTCATCGTGTCTTAGTTTCTCCAGGGGAAAATGCTTTTTATTAGTTCTCTTGTAATAGGACTGAAGGCAAAAAAAGCTTTTATCAAGACATAAGAATATTCTGGTTAATAATATACTATGGTTTGGCATGCTTGGAAAGGGCAGCAGAAGAAATGACAATCTGGTGTGGATGCTGACTGGTTTCTCCATCTCTCTGCTTGTCTGAAGCACTTCAGCATTGTTACCAAAAAAAGTCCCTGGGAGGTCCTGTGCACTAGGAGTGGAGCTTTGAGTGCTTTGAGTGTGTGTTTAGAACAAGGTTTCCTTTCTTTGTTTTTGCTAAATTAGTTATCAGTTCTTGTAAAGTATAGTCCTCTCAAAATATGGAGTGAATGTTTGTGTCTTGTTGGATGAGTCTGTATTTGGACTTAAGTATGACTTAATTGTTTTTTTTTTTTTTTTTTTTTTTTTTTTTGAGACGGAGTCTCGCTCTGTCGCCCAGGCTGGAGTGCAATGGCCGGATCTCAGCTCACTGCAAGCTCCGCCTCCCGGGTTCACGCCATTCTCCTGCCTCAGCCTCCCGAGTAGCTGGGACTACAGGCGCCCGCCACCTCGCCCGGCTAGTTTTTTGTATTTTTTAGTAGAGACGGGGTTTCACCGTGTTAGCCAGGATGGTCTCGATCTCCTGACCTCGTGATCCGCCCGTCTCGGCCTCCCAAAGTGCTGGGATTACAGGCTTGAGCCACCGCGCCCGGCCGACTTAATTGTTTTTTAAACTTTATTTAATGACAACTAAGGTGAACACAGTTTGAGTTATAAAGGATGGGAATACAGTAAAAATTGCTGCCCTGCAGTCTTGATATTAGTGAAGAAACAACCCTCTAATTGGAAGCTTTTGCACAAAGCTAGAGTGTAGTTTTGCTTCCTGAATACTCTAAAATGTTTCAGGAAATTTCAACCTTGTCTTTAATGAGAACACTTTAAAATTACTTTTGTCTAGTTAACACATGTTTTGAAAGATACTGTCTTCAATGTGTTAATCCACTCAGGCTGCTATAACAAAAATACCTTTCACTGGTGGCTTACAAACCACGGAAATTTATTTGTCCCAGTTCTGGAGGCTAAGAAGTCCAGGATCAAGGTGCCATCAGATTGGGTGTCTGATGAGGCCCCCTTACCTGGTTCCTGGATGGCACCTTCTTGCTGTGTCTTCATGTGGTAGAAGGAAAGGATGAAAGATCTCTCTTGGGCTCTTTTAAGTACACTAATCCCATTCATGAGGGCTTTACATCTGTGACCTAATTAACCTCCTAAAGGTGGCACATCACCTTGGAGGTGAGGATTTCAACATATGAATTGGGGTTGGAGATAAGTATGCAGACCATAGAATGCATTTTCATTTTCATTCGTATATTGAAATTTTAGGAAATTAATCAAAGACATTATAGCTGCAAATACTGATCAAATAACCAATGTAACCACAGTAAATTGATTTAATTTCAGCCCCCAAGAAATGAAAAATTGATCTTTGTTATGTTAGTCTTATAAGTTGACCCCTAGTAAATCTACAGTTTCTATCAGATGGTTTGAAATTTTGGACAAATCACGTGATACCTTATTGCTTCCAATGAATCACAGGGAATTGAGATCTCATGATAAAAAGAGAAAAACCTCACTGGAGAAAGTTGAATTGCTTTTTATGCAGGAATAGAACTTCTGGGTTGGTCAGAATTGCAACTACCATACTTCTGATCTGGCATCTTGTTTGCTGGGAAATGGGGTCAGAAGGGAAGCAGCATCCTTGTTTTGATCCCCTGAAGACCAGTAGCTCAGGTGTGGTGTGATTTTAGTATGTTTCAGGGCTTGAATTTAGAATCTTCCCTGTCTATTTCCTTGCATATCAGGAATTAGTGATGTGGAGGCATTTATTGTTTATGTTATTTGGGGCAGCTGGCAGCACATTTGTATCTTAGGTTCTGTTTAGTGTTTTAACTATTTGCATATTCCTTTTATGGGCTGCTTCTTGGCTTGCGTTGAGATGGAATTGAAGAAAGCAAGTTCATCTGTGAAAACAGATTGTCAAAACCAGAAAAGAGGCACATTGTGCTCAGTTTTCAAAACTCTTCTGTTAATCTCTGTATTGGTTCCTAAGAGCCCTGCTGAAGAATCTATGTTTTCTTAGGAGTGTCCATCTTGAATATTAATTTAAAATGGTTTATTGTGAATTTCCTCTTGTTGATCCTGGTTTTTTGTATTGTTTTCCATTTTACTATTGAAAGTGTTTGTCATTAACATTTATTTTCTGTTCCCATTCCTTCATTCATTCATTCCTTTTGAATACCTACTATGTGCCAGACTTAAAGTCAGTTGCTGGGTACATATTGCTCAGCAGAAATAAACTTGCAGTACAGTGGAAATTAGAGATGTTGAAGCGTGTGTGAAGGAAGCTCCTGAGGGCAAGAGTGGGATGGGGGTGGGGCAACTGGATGTATTCAAAGAACTGAAAGGAAGGAACTCAGTGTGAGTTGTAGAGCAGGGGAATATGAGGAGAGAGTGATACCAGATGGGGTAGGAGAAATGGACAGGGCAAAGATCATCCTGTGAGGTAATTTTAGTACATTAAAAAGAATTGACTTGAGTGTAGTGGGAAGCCATCCTCAGGCTGCTATTTGGAGATTATGTTATTGAGGGCAAGAGTGGAAGCAAGGTGTTCAGTGAAGAGGGTAGTTCAGTATTAGCTTGGACTAGGATGGGGCAGTGATGGAGAGAAGTGGACATATCAGCAGGATTTAGTGATGGCATTGGATGGGATAGGGGAAGAAAAGAAGAAAGAATCCAAGGTGATTTGGAAGTTTCTATTTTGAGGATCAGGGTGGTGACTGTTTATTGGAGCTGGGAATGGTGGGGAAAAGAACAGTTTTGGGATGTGACAAATCAAGGGTTTAGTTTTGGACCTGATTGTGAGCTATGCAGTAGAGAGGTCAGGTAAATAGCATGACTGAAATCCTTTCCTTTGCCCTGTAGAATTAGGGCAAAGAAAAAAAGATTTTTCCTGTGCTAACTATAAAATTAGTTATGTTTTTTAAATTTGAAAGTATGGGATTTTAGCTCAGACTGAATTACGTTATGGGAGGAGAGTTCTGTCTCCTCTGTGGAAGGGGAAATATTTTGTAATAGTTATAAGCCCAACAAACATATCCCCAAACTAAGGCAGTCAACATGAGAGAACTCTGCTGTGCTCATTAAATATGGTTGTGAGGTAAACTGAGTAAGATTATTTATGTTTCAAAGGGGTCAGCATTCAATACTGCTGTTGATTAATTGATTTTTAAGTATTTCTTTCCTTACTTTTTAGGTTATTTTTCCTTAAGAGATTTTAGGTGAGTTACAACAAAGAACATTGAACACTGTGTGCCTTACACCATCTAATCCCTTTCTCTGTGTTATTTTATCTAAACCCTAAATTGTCAGAAGAAGGCTGTGAAATAGATGGCATTTGAATCCTCTCTTTGTAGATGAGGAAACTGGGTTGCAGGGAGGTTAGTACTTGTTTGAGGAGACACAGCTAGCAAATGCCAGTCCCAGGTTTGACTGGCACCAGAGCTGATGCTCCTCATCACTGTTCCCTGTGGCTGCAACCCAGAACTAATAGTTTTGTTTCTGCAGTCTTTTTGGGAATATGGTGGAGTTCAGGTAGGCTTTTGCTTGTTAGTTTATGATCGGAAATGTATGAAGTAGAGCCTAGAAAGTAATTTAGAGATGCTTCATGTATCGAGAAGGGAGTGTCATTTTGATGTATGACATAGGAATATTCAGGATAAAAACCCTTGGGCTGGGCACAGTGGCTCATGCCTGTAATCCCAGCACTTTGGGAGGCCGAGATGAGCCTGACGTCAGGAGATCGAGACCATCCTGGCCAACATAGTGAAACCCTGTCTCTACTAAAATACAAAAATTAGCTGGGCGTGGTTGTGCGTGCGTGTAGTCCCAGCTACTCAGGAGGCTGAGGCAGGAGAATTGCTTGAACCAGGGAGTCACAGGTTGCAGTGAGCTGAGATCGCGCCACTGCACTCCAGCCTGGGTGACAGAGTGAGACTCTGTCTCAAAACAAACAAACAAACAAACCAAAAAAAACCTTACTGATTCCTATGCAAGAATGTGTTTGTGTGTTGGGATGGATATGACATGGGGACTGATTGGCCATATAAAGGTTCTGAGCCCCATTTCTCTACAGTTCACAAAGGACAAGTTAAAAAATAGCATAACCAGTCAACTACACGCCTCTTAGTATCTGATGCCGGAAGAGCTCAAGTTAGTTAACGTATATGCTGCATTCTACCTCAGAAGGAATAATTGGATCTTTAAAACTTTAAAAAAGATTTCTGGTTTGTTTTAAGCAACTGAGAACATTAAGGGCAAAAGACCTTCATGAAACCTTTACCAATGAAGGGTAGTGGGAGCTTAAGTTATTCAAGATAAGCTTATCAGAACTTGGAATACCAGCAATCTGATGTTACTGTAAAACCAAAAGTGTGGATCGTAATATAAATCTAACCTTCTTACATGTGTGTTGGGTGAGGAGTATGCAGAGTCTAGGAATCACTGGATACAAAAAGGGTTATATGGAAGTGTTCTCTTTGCATGTGAGTTTGAAGAATGAATGGCATTCCTTTGTTACTGGATTAATCCAAATTCTTGGAAGGAATAGAGAGGAAGGAGGCAGAAAGGCCTGGTTTTCACAGTGTTGTTCTACCTGCTGATAACTCACCAAGGCCTTGTCAAGCTGAGTCAATTCTAATAACCCTTGGGATTTCCCTACTAGTGAAACTTCTCATAGCTTCGTCTCCTCCTCTTCCCCCAGAAACGACGAGACTTCTTGAAATTTTTAATAAGAATTTTAGACACTCTAGCAGTAATTTCCAGGAGCCACAGCCTCTGATATGCTGCTTTTGATCTTCCTCCCAGCTGATGATATCACCTGTTAGAGCTTATATACCTCTGATCTCCTCCTGGGGGTATGATAGAATCCTGTTTCTTGATTCTCTCAGAAGTTATGAGTGACCAGCAGGCAGGCTTTTCAGCCAGGTGCTGAGGACCTCATGCCAATGAGATGAATCAAAGGTTTGATCCCTGTAGGTCCATCCCTCTTGGAGTGATTTAGTTTAGCTCTGCCCCTTCCTTTGGCCTCACGCAGCGCACTAGCCCCAGCTAGCTGCCTTGCCAGCAACCACCATTAGATTGCAAGACGAAATTGAAAACATGTATGGACACAAATAAGTTGCTAAGACTGGAAAACACAAAGCCTGTTGGAAAGAACAGAAGTTGAGGAAGGTGGACAGGGAATGAATGAGAAGTATAAACAGAAAGACAACAAAATAGTGCATAAGGCTGGGCACAGTGGCTCACGCCTGTAATCCCAGCACTTTGGGAGGCCGACGCAGGTGGATCACCTGAGGTCAGGAGTTTGAGACCAGCCTGACCAACATGGTGAAACCTCATCTCTACTAAAAGTACAAAAATTAGCCAGACGTGGTGGCACATGCCTGTAATCCCACCTACTTGGGGAGGCTGAGGCAGAATTGCTTGAACCTGGGAGGTGGAGGTTGCAGTGAGCCGAGATCGTGCCATTGCACTCCAGCCTGGGCAACAAGAGCAAAATAACGTCTCAAAAAAAAAAAAGAAAAAAAAAAGTGCATACCTTTGTTAGCATCTGCCTATAGACTAATGGAAATTAGGTTGAGACTGTAGTTACAGAAATGAAAAGGACTTTGAGTTCACAAAGGAGTTCACTGCCTATGTCTGTTAGAAGTTCCTGCCTCAGTATATATTAAACAAATTTAGGAGATTACTAAATGAAAATCACTCAAGTGTGCCAACTAAAATTATTCAAGTTCAGTTTCAAAGTGGATTTTTTGAGTATAAATAGATCCAGGTTCCCAAAGAAGCTTTCAAATGGGTAGAAATACTGTTTTTTCTTTTCCTATGAGTACTGTTTTTAGGTATTGTTAGAGGACACAGTTTCAGAATTGTAGAACACAGTAGCTAGAAAGGCTGCCTAAGAGGCTGTGGTTGGATTGTGTGAATAGAGTCTGAAATATAAATGCAAAGCAAAAGCTAATCCAAAGAGGTCCATGTTAGCATGTGCTTTTCTTGGTCCTCCATCGGATCCTTACCACTGAAGCACAGACTTTTAAATTTGTACAGTTAAGGACTTTTGTTTTGAAATACTATAAGTGAATGCATGTCTTTTTCTATATTTAAATAACTGGTATACTCAGAATTTTGGAGAATGAGTAGATTGTTTATGAATTTTTAAAGCACATTGTACATATCACAGTTTTGCTTCATAAGCAAACTGTGTGGTTTTTCTTATTGGAAAGCTTCAAGAAAGACCTTGAAACCAAGTGAAAACCATTGAGGATATCACAGGATGGTAGAGTTTTAGAATTTGAAGGCACTTTATAGATGATCTAGTTAGTTCATCAATATACAAATGAATAACTGAGGCAGTGAGAAATTAAGTGGTTTGCAGAGGTCTAAATATCTATTAGTAGGAGAATCAAAACCAGGACTACAGGCTTTTGACTTGCAGTCCAGTCCTTTTATCAGCACCAAATACAGCAATTTGAATGTGGATTATGCTGAAGGAATGGGGCATGATGACTGCTTTGTTCATAGCAGTCATAAAACCTATCCAGGGATTTTGAAAGGCTCAATAATTTTAACACAATGAAGGATTTGATACGGAACTAGTCTATGATTTTATTTATTTATTTTTTATTTTTGAGGCGAAATCTTGCTCTGTCACCCAGGCTGGAGTGCAATGGTGTGATCTCGGCTCACTGCAACCTCTGCCTCCTGGGTTCGAGTGATTCTCCTGCCTCAGCCTCTGAAGTAGTTGGGATTACAGGTGCCTGTCACCACACCCGGCTACTTTTTTGTATTTTTAGTAGAAATTTTTGAGACCTGACTGGTCTCGAACTCCTGACCTCAGGTGATCCACCCGTCTTGACCTCCCAAAGTGCCGGGATTACAGGTGTGAGCCACTGCGCCCGGCCTACTCTATGATTTTTATTTAAATGAAACCTTCTAGTGACTGTCTAGATGAGTGAGGGGTCAAGACACAGAAACAGATGTTTCCAAGGGGAGTGATAGATGGCGATAGAAAAACGAATGTGGTACTTTTTAAGGACAGAGACAAGGGAATGGCCTTTAACATGCTCTTTAAAATTTTTCAATGTAGGGATAAAGTGTTATTATTAGAGAAATAATGTTTACTTTACAAGACACCTTGCTTTTCACATCCCTCAGCTCCTGTTTATAACTTATTATTGTTTTTTTGAGACGGAGTCTTGCCCTGTCGCCCAGGCTGGAGTGCAGTGGTGTGATCTTGGCTCACTGCAACCTCCGCCTCCCAGGTTCAAGTGATTCTCCTGCCTCAGCCTCCCGAGTAGCTGGGACTACAGGTGTGCGTCACCATGCCTGACTAATTTTTGTATTTTTAGTAGAGACATGTTTGCCAGGCTGGTCTTGAACTCCTGACTTCAGGTGATCCGCTTGCCTTGGCCTCCCAAAGTGTTGGGATTACAGGCGTGAGCCACCATGCCCCACCTCCTGTTTATAACTTAGTTGGGTTGATTTCCATGTATAGTAATGGATTTTCTCTCAGGAAAGCCATTGTGGCCTATAGATTAAAGTTATTAGCACTTTGTATGTGATACTATCAACATGCCTTGGTGTCTTTAGTAACTCTTTGGATTTGGCTCACCAGAGAGGTTTACAAAGATTGAAGGATAATTCTACCATTATCTTACTGGTTATATTACTGTTGATAGTATCACATCCATTATAGTTCTCATGAACCACTGAGTAAATCAGTGCTGTGCTCTGGGCTCACTATTAAGTTGATTTTCATTTGTACTCAAGGCTATACCATTTGGATATTAATATTAAGCTCTGCTTCCAGTCTTTAAGGTCTAGAACTGAGCTGCCCAGTAAGGCAGCTACTAGCCACGTGTGGCTATTTAGATTTACATTAATTATAATTAAATAACGTTAAACATTCATTTTCTCAGTGATGCATTTCAAGTGCTCAATAGTTACATGTGGCTAGTGGCTAATATATTGTACAGCTCAGGTATAGAACGTTTCCATCATTGTAGAAAATTCTATTAGACAGCACTGGTCTAGAATATCATGCCTTGTCCACACAATGCAAGCCTGTCCTGAAAGACTTCTTTCTCCTGAGGGATGTGCCCTTCAGGACAATAGTAGTTTGTGGCCCTTGCCCTCTGGTTGTATTAGTTACAGAATGGGATATGCAATAGGTTGATTTGGGCTGGAGTTAGGTGTACAATTGTATTAGAAGTAGTTGTGGTTTCATCAATAGAAATATCTTAGAAATTGCAATCAGAAGGTCTGGATTGAGATCCAACTTTGCCCTTTACTAGAAACATGGACTTGGGTAAACCATTTGATATCTTTGAACTTCAGTTTTTTAACCTCTAACACGAAAATCATATCTTAGAGGATTGTTGTGAGTGTCATATATATTAGAAAGTACTTTATAAACTGTAAAGTCTATTCAGATACTTTTATGGTTATCATAGGAACACCAAACATTTTACTTTGCAGGAGTAAGAGTAATCTTTAAATTCTTTCGTCTTTGCCTGGAGGGCCTCACATTGAATTAATTGATAAAGAATGAAAAAATGACTGTAAAAATAACCTGACACATGCTTTAGAGACCAACACATTGTCTAATAGCAGAATAGGATTAAGTTATGGAGCATGTGAAAGACCTACAAAATGATACTAATGTCCAGCTTTTTACCATATATCTGAAAGTTTTAACAATATTGTAGACATTTCACTTGCTCCTAGACCAGTAGATGACTCATTTAACATCAGATAGGAAGAAAGATCACTTATAATAAGGTTTTAAAATGTTCTCCATACAGAAGTTTCTAGTATTTTTTTTTTTTTTTTAGATACCACAGTGAATTGGGGCATGGTGTTAAGCATTATCCATGTTATATGCTGACTAAGTAGCAGTAGAAGAGAGGCTACTGGGGAGTGGTGGTGGAGAGTGTGTAGGGAGGTGCACATTACAACAATTTAATTTGATAATTGATTATGACGATGATTTATTTTTAATTTTTGTGGGTACATAGTATGTTTTATGGACTATATGGGATATTTTGATATAGGCTGGAACATGTAATAATCACGTCAGGGTAAATGGCGTATCAGTCACCTCAAGCATTTATCCTTTGTGCTACAGACAATCCTGTTATACTCTTTTAGTTATTTTAAAATGTAAAATTAAATTAATTTTGACTATAGTCACCCTGCTGTGCTAACAAATACTAGGTCTTATTCATTCTATTCTTTTTTTTTTTTGAGATAGAGTCTTGCTCTGTCATCCAGGCTGGAGTGCAGTGGTGGATCTTGGATCACTGCAACCTCTGCCTCCCAGGTTCAAGCAGTGCTCATGCCTCAGTCTCCCAAGTGACTGGGATTACAGGTGCACCATGCTCAGCTAATTTATTTATTTTTTATTAGAGATGGGGTTTTGCCACGATGCCCAGGCTGGTCTTAAATTCCTGGCCTAAAGTGATCTGCTGGCCTTGGCCTCCCAAAGTGCTGGGATTACAAGCTAGAGCCACTGTACCTGGCTTCATTCTATTTTTGTTTGCCCATTAACCATCCCCACTTTTCCTAGCCTCTGGTAATCATCTTTCTACTCTCTCTCAATGAGTTCAGTTGTTTCAATTTTTAGGTCCCACAAATAAGTGAGAACATGCAAAGTTTGTCCTTCTATGCTTGGCTTATTTCACTTAACATAATGACTTCCAGTTCCCTTCATGTTGTTGCACATGACAGGATCTCATTCTTTTTCATGGCTGAATAGTATTCCATTGTACATATGTATCACATTTTTTAAAAAAACTTTTAGGTTCAGGGGTACATGTGAAGATTTGTTACATAGGTAAACTCACATCATGGGGGTTTGTTGTACAGATTATTTCATCACCCAGGTATTAAACGCGGTACCCAATAGTTATCTTTTCTGGTCCTCTTTCTCCTCCCACACTCAAGTAGGCCCCATTGTTTGTTGTTCCCTACTTTGTGTCCATGAGTTCTCATCATTTAGCTCCCACTTACAAGTGAGAACATGTTGTATTTGGTTTTCTGTTCCTGCATTAATTTGCTAAGAATAGTGGCCTGTAAGTCCATCCATGTTCCTGTAAAAGACATGAACTTTTTTTTTTTATGGCTGCATAGTATTCCATGGTGTATATGTACCACATTTTCTTTAGCCAGTATGTCATCAGTGTTCCCCATTTTTTAATCAACCCCTCTAGGGTTGTTTGAGAACAGCCTTGTATATTCTGGTTGTTAATCCCTTGTCAGATGGGTAGTTTGCAAATATTTTCTCCCATTCTGTGAGTTGTCTCTTCAGTCTGTTGATTGTTTCTTTTGCTGTGCAGCAGCTTTTAAATAATAAATTGATGTGATCCCATTTGCCCATTTTTGCTTTGGTTCCCTGTGCTTTTGGGATATTACTCAATAAATCTTTGCCCATCCCAATGTCCTGGAGAGTTTCCCCAAAGTTTTCCTTTAGAAGTTTAATAGTTCGAGGTCTTCGATTTAAGTGTTTAATCCATTTTGATCTGATTTTTGTATATGGTGAGAGACAGGGGTCTAGTTTCATTCTTTTGCATATGGATATCTAATTTTCCCAGCACCATTTATTGAAGAGACTGTCATTTTCCCAAAGTATTTTCTTGGCACTTTTGTCAAAAATGAATTCACTGTAGATATGTGGATTCATCTCTGGGTTCTCTGTTCTATTCCACTTACTAAGTGTCTATTTTTATGCTGGCACTATACTGTTTAGGTTACTATAGCTCTGTAGTATAATTTGAAGTCAGGTAACGTGATTCCTCCAGTTTTGTTCTTTTTGCTTAGATAGCTTTGGCTATTCTGGGTCTTTTCCATATAAAGTTTAGGATTTTTTTTTTTTTTTCTCTATTCCGTGAAGAATATCATTGACATCTTGATTTGTATTGCATTAAGTCTGTAGATTACTTTGGGTAGTGTGGACATTTTAAAAATATTGATTCTTCCAATCCCTGAACATGGAATATATTTACATTTTTGTGTGTGTCTTCTTCTATTTCTTACATTAATGTTTTATATTTTTCATTTTAGAGATCTTTCACTTCTTTGGTTAATTCCTAGGTATTTTATTTGTAGCTATTGTAAATAGGATTACTTCCTTGATTTTTCAGATTGTTCGCTGCTGGCATATAAAAATGCTACTGATTTTTGTATATTGATTTTGTATCCTGCAACTATATTAAATTTGTTTATCAGAACAAATCGTTTTTTGATGGAGTTTTCAGATTTTTCCAAATATAAGGTCATTTGGAAACAAGGATAATTTGACTTCTTCCTTACCACTTAGGATGCCCTTCCTTCCTTCCTTCCTTCCTTCCTTCCTTCCTTCCTTCCTTCCTTCCTTCCTTTTTTCCCTCCTTCTTGTCTGATTACTCTAGCTACAACTTCCAGTATTATGTTGAATATTAGTGGTGAGGGCCAGGCACGGTGGCTCATGCCTGTAATCCCAGCACTTGGGAGGCTGAGGCAGGTGGATCACCTGAGGTCAGGAGTTCAAGATCACCCTGGCCAACATGGTGAAACCCCATTTCTACTAAAAATACAGAAAATTAGCAGGGCGTGGTGGCAGATGCCTGTAATCCCAGCTACTCGGGAGGCTGAGGCAGGAGAATTGCTTGAACCTGGGAGGCGGAGGTTACAGTGAGCTGAGATCGTGCTATTGCATTCCAGCCTGGGCAACAAGAGCAAAACTTCATCTCAAAATAAAACAAAACAAAACAAAAAAAACAGTGGTGAAAATGGGCATCCTTCTTGTTGGTCACTGATAATTAAGATGCAGTTATAGAGGTTGCATTTGTGCTAGTTTCTTATCTTAGGTGATCAGAAAGGAAGTGACTGAGGCAACCACTTTTAGTGAAGAATACATGTAGAATCTTCAGCAAGTGATATTGCTACAAATCAGATGGCACCACCCAGATGGTAAGTTCACTGTGTTTATTCCAACTCTGCATTCCACTGTCAGTAGAATGGTTATCTATGCATTCAGCACTGCACAAATTGTACAAGCCAGTGAGCCTTCTGCCCAGAATCATAAAATGAAAGCAAGAATGTTGGAAGCCAAAAAGACTTCTTCATATGTTTGAAAGTTCAGCTTTTCCTTTTCATTAAAAATTCACTTCCCCCTACTCCCCATGCAAGAATTTTGACACTGGTTGACGACATTTTATCCCTCAAAAGCCACCTCTTCAGTGAACCTTTAGTTGCCGCCTTTCCCCCGTAAATGAGTAGCCCCTCCTCAGTGTCCTTAAATTCCTGTGCCTGTGTTACTGCCAGCAATTTGTGCCTCAGTCACTTCTGCTGATGGCCAGTTTTTGAAGCAAGGATGCCTCTGAGTTGCTGTCTCAAAGGTACAGTTCTCAAAGAAGGGGACAAGGACTGTGAGGAGGAAGAGGAATGAAAACTTGCTGGGCAGACTTTGAGGGAACACATAGGAGCAGAAGTTAGGAGATGGACTTTAATATAAGGAGTATCTTTTTCCATCTTTCTAAAAATAAAAGGAACTGCCTAAGTGTTTGAGGTGAGGCTAGGTAACTATTTACCAGAGATGATGTTACAGGGATTAGATATAAGGTACAGGGCTCGATGAGGTTATGTTTTGAGTAATTACTAGCTCTGAGAGAATTATAATTGCATTTATTGGAAACTTAAGGGCAAACATAAAGGAGAAAATAAAGATGTAGAGAATGTCTCCTGAGGTGGGAAATAGAGAAGAAGCTGGGGCTCAGACCCAGGCCTTGCCTAGGGAGAGCAGATGCTGACAGATAATCTCAGCTTTTTCCCCAGGCACTTCAAGGTCCATTTCAGTTCACTGCTTCTAATCTTTGGCTTCACCTCAGCCTGTTTCCCAGGATCTTTCAAACCTCAAAGAGCAAGCTTCACTTTTGGGCTGTTCCAGCTCTGGTGCCAGTAGCCCATTCATGCTATGGAATTACTTTTGTTGAGGCGCTATTATAATATGTAGTTTAAGAGTGTGAGTTTTGAGCCAGTCTACCGGATCTTGGCTCTTTTTTTTTTTTTGGAGTCAGAATCTTGCTCTGTCACCCAGGTGGGAGTGCAGTGGTGTGATCTCGGCTCACTGCAACCTCTGCTTCCTGGGTTCCAGCGATTCTCCTGCCTCAGCCTCCTGGGTAGCTGGGATTACAGGAGCATGCCACCATGCCTGTCTAATTTTTGTATTCTTAGTAGAGACGGAGTTTTACTTTGTTGGCCAGGCTAGTCTCGAACTCCTGATCCACCTGCCTTGTCCTCCCAAAGTGCTGGGATTACAGGCGTGAGCCACTACACCCAGCCCTGATCTTGGCTCTTATGTGTAAATTTCAGCAAGTTAATTAAACTGTCTTTTGTGCCTCAGTTTCCTCACTTGTAAATATTAGGGAATATCTGGGAATAATAACTGTATTTTATCAAAACCAAGACCATTGATTGTAAAATGTGTCATTGCTTTATGTACCCCAAGGAAGAAAAAAATATTGTCCATGTAACTATGATATACCACTGAATATTAGTTACATCCCAGTTTCAGAGAGGTTAAGACGGAGAAAAAGGTGCATAGTCATAGAATTGATGAAATATAGCAGTGGCACATCTACATTTTAGGATTGTTAAGAGGAATAAATTGGCATTTGGAAAGCATTTCCACTAGTATCTGGCATAAAAGAAATGCTGGAGGGCTGGCTGGTTTTTGAACCTGTGCCAGTTAAAAAAGTTTATTTAGTCATCTAGTCAGTGTTTATGAAGCACCATGCTTAGAAGACACTGTGATTCTAGACTATAATTCATGCTCTGATAGATCTCATGTTCTAGTTATGGAGAAACTCACAAAAAGAGAGAAATCCCCATACAACCTGGAAATGGGAACACAGTTATTTGGAAATTGCATAAGGAGCATAAGGAGTAAGATTAACTTTTGTCAGAGGAGTCAGGAAAAGCTTCAGAGGGGAAGAGGCATTTAAGGTTAACCAGGAAGGAAGAGAAGAGGAGGATTCATCAGAAAGAGAAGGCCATTGGAAAAGGACATTTTGGGCAGAGGGAACAGAATGTGCAAAAGCACTGGGCTTATAAAAGGGATCAGAATGACTGGAATGTTGAGAGTGTGTGTATATGGGCCTGGTGGCAGCAGATACATCTGAAGTGGTAAGCTGCCCCTGATTGTGAAGGGTCTTATATGCTCAGCTAGGAACTGCAAATGTTACGTTCATTTAGTAAGAAATGGGCAGATAACTGGATTTCTTAAATAATGGGGAGTGATGTGAGCAGGATAGCTATTCTTTCCTCCTATTTTGTAATTATACAATAACAAAATGCCTTCTAGAAGTGGGATCTGCTCTTTTACACTCAGCTATGGAAACCTAGAGACTGCTTTTAAAACGTTTGACACAGTTAAATCCTTCTCTGACATCGTGAGGCGGTTTAGGCCATTGTATGATTTGCAAGGTTGTAAAGTGATATTGTGATGAAGTACTATTTTCACAGTACTATTTAAATATAAACACTATGCTTACCAAACTAAATGGCAGAATACTGATGTGTCATGCATATAAACCTATATTTAAATAATTGGTAATAATTTCAATGTATAGAAGTTGTGAGAATAATTCAAAGAATAACTGTAAATGTGTTACTTCCATTAATTTATTGTTAACATTTTACACCATTTGCTTTATCACTTGATATATTTTTTATCTCTACTCACACATACATACACACTTACATACACAAGCAATATTTTTTTTCCAAACCATTTTAGAGTATTTTCTTACAAAACTATGGTACAGACAGCATAGCTGTCATCTTCAGTAAATTTAACATTGGTAAAAACTTTTAACTATAGCCGGGCGAGGTGGCGGGCGCCTGTAGTCCCAGCTACTCCAGAGGCTGAGGCAGGAGAATGGCGTAAACCCGGGAGGCGGAGCTTGCAGTGAGCTGAGATCCGGCCACTGCACTCCAGCCTGGGCGACAGAGCGAGACTCCGTCTCAAAAAAAAAAAAAAAACTTTTAACTAATCTGTTTATATTCCATTTTTGTCAATTGGTTCAATAATATTCTTCATGGGATTTTTTTTTTCCTTCACAGTAACAGGATCCATTCTAGATCCGGTTGTGCATTTAGTTCTCAGTGTCTCTTTATCCTCCTTTACTCTGGAGTACTTTACAGACTTCCTTTATCTTTTATTACAACTGACATTTTAAAGAATAGAATGCCCACCTTTTTCTAATAGAACACTTCTTATTTGAGAATTTTCCTTATTTGGGTTTTTCTTCTTATTATTTTTTTTTTCTCATGGTTAAATTCAGGCTGTGGATTCTCTGCCTGAATACTGTGTAAGTAATGTGTCCTTCTCAGGGTATCACATCTGGAGGTACACAAAATCCATTTGCTCCTTATTGGTAGTGTTCATTGTGGTCATCACTCAGTCAAAGCACTTTCCAATTCACTATGTAGTTACTCTTTTTTCTCTTGGAACTAATAAGCAATCTGTGGGGAAACACTTTAAGAACATGACTATATCTTGCTCTTTATCAAAATTTCTCCCTAGCCTTGGCATCTATTGATGGTTCAGGCCTGAATTATCTTTACTACAATGCTTGCAGAATAATTAAAATGGCCTATATTTTAAAGTTTTTTGGTGTTTATATATACAGTCATCAGTCATCCCTTTGTATCTGTGAGAGGTTCGTTCTAGAAACCTTGTGGATATCAAAATCCTCGGATGCTTAAGTCCCTTATATAAAATGGCATTTGGCTGTTTTATATATTGCATATATATTTGCATATAACATATGCATATTCACTTTAAATAATCTCTGGGTTACTTATAATACCTAATGGAATGCCTACACATCACTTCATTCACATGAATTCAATGTAGTATTCAGTGCATGGCAAATTCAAGTTTTACTTTTTGGAACTTCATTGAACTTTTCTCCCCCAGATTTTTTTTTTCTCCTTTTTTTATACAGGGTCTCGCTCTGTCACCAGGGCTGGAGTGTAGTGGCATGATCATAACTCACTGCAACCTTGAACTTCTGGGATCCACAGATCCTCCTACCTCAGCCTCCCAAGTAGCTGGGACTACAGGTACAAGCCACTGTGCCTCATTAATTTTTAATTTTTTTCATAGAGACAGGGACTCACTTCATTGCCCTGGCTGGTCTCGAACTCTGGGGCTTACGTGATCCTCCTGCTTTGGCCTCCCAAAGTGCTGACATTACAATTGTGAGCCACCATGCCAGGATTCCTCAAATATTTTCAATCTATGGTTGGTTGAATCTATGGATGTCAAAGACCAGCTGAATTCTAGTGTATATGTTTATTTAATGCTTATAAAACAACTATTTAAAAAATCTTAAATTGCCAAACTTCTTATATTTAAAATGATTTTTTTTCTGACAGAATCCATACAAATGGGATTTTATTTTAGATACCACCTCTTCCATATTGAGAATCCCTTTTCCAGCTACTGGAGATGGCTTTCTTAATTTCTGCATACTTTGATAATGGCTCTTGGACAGGTTAGGTATGTACTTATTTGATCTCAACATTACCTGTGGAGGGGACCACAGAGAATTTTATGTCTACAGTGGGCAGTACACAAGGGAGCTCTAATTTATACAGAACTTCCTTAATCTTTTAGTTTCTGGCAAGAAAGACATTTGTTTTGACTTAAGGACTGTCACATCTTTTTTTGCAAAAAGAAGACACAGACATGAATACTACAGTGAACTAAATCACTTGGCCTGGTTTGGTTCTTTTAACTGAAGTCAGTGCTCTAGTAATTTTCCTGAGTTTTAAGAGCCATTTTGGTGATTCTCTTAGGCTATTTTATTTTAGAGATGGGGTCCCACGCTGGAGCACAGTGATACAGTCTTAGCTTATTGCAGCCTCAAACTCTCGGGCTCAGGTGATCCTCCTGCATCAGTTTCCCAAGTACCTGGGAGTACAGGTGCACACCACTACATCCAGCTAACTTAAAACAATTTTTTTTTTGTTGTTGTTTTGTATAGACAGGGTCTTGCTGTGTTTTCAGGCTGGTTTCAGTCTTCTGGCCTCAAACCATCCTCCCACCTCGACCTGCCAAAGTGTTGGAATTACAGGCATCAGCCACTGTACCCAGCCTCTTAGGCTATTTTATTTTTTAAAAATTACAGGGATGCCAGAAATATTTGAAGGTATACAGAACATGGTCCCATTTCATTAGATATTTTCATATTTATAACAACTTACATTGTTTCAGCTTTTAGTTTTCTGTTGTTTTTATTTATTTTTTCTTTCTTTCTGGTCTGCTTTCAGTAGTATTTACATGTTTGATTTCTGGGTAGCTTTGTGTTATTTGATAGCTGTGGCCTGTGTTCCTCACCTTGGCTCACTGTCACTCTTATTCATAAGGAGGGGAAGAGGGAACACTGTGAATTATTTACTACAGGCCAACCACCATTGTTATAAAACAAATTCTCAGTGATTTAGAGAAAAACTTACATTTCTTGGGAAAACTTCAATTTCTCCCATTACATTTTTATCATTTTATGTAAATGGCAGAGAAACCTCAGTTTAAAACGAAACCTCTGTGTATTGGGGGTGACAGTCAGGTGTTGCTACTCATTTGAGGTTCAGATTCTGACACATTCATTGAGTGCCTGCTTTGCATCAAGCACTGCTCTCCCCTACAAGGGGTAGGGATTGTTACAGAGAGAATGAAGGTGTGCTTCTTGCCTTAATCAAGTGGAACATTTATCTTGCTTTTGTATTAAGATTTACCGGTATTGTAGTGGGGTGCTTAATTCAAGCCACAAGATGGTGGGGGCAGACAGCCTATCTGTTTAAGGTGAGAGGTGAGGCCTGATTTAGAGAACAAAGAAGAGGCAGTAGATAAAGAGAAAATTTAGGGAAGACCTTGGCAAAATCTACTTTGGCCAAGATGAAGGAAATGAAGGAGTCTGGCATGGCCTGGAAGTGGTGCAGGTTTTGGCAGAAGATAAATTCAGCTACATACATATCAGGTGTGAGGTGTTAGAGTGAGATATGAGTGAATGTAAGTATGTATTTTCCTTATGGAGTTAGCCAGCAAACATTTGGTCAGGAAGGGTGGTGATGAGAAGAAAATAGGGTTGAAGATGTAGACTTGAGAGGCAGTCCTATGTGTGTATGTGTGTACGTGTGTGTGGATTGTGGTGCAAGGTGTGGGAATGAAGGCTACTGTCTAGGAGGAAGAAGCCTGTGGTAAGGCCTGAGGACCATCCAAGGACAGGGACACTCTATTGCTCAGCTCCAGTGGGTACTGATCACATTGTCTTTTGTGTGAATGGTATCCCCAGGATTTGTGCAGTGGGGCAGATCTGCATGAAGCGAATGCAAACTTGAGAATCATTTAGATACATGAATGGTAAGTGAAAGGTACTGAGAAGGGATGTTCTGAGAGGTCAGTGGAAAATCATGCCAGTGCAGTGTTGTAGAAGTGAAGTCAAAGGGTTTTATGGTGTAGTGTCAGATGCTGCAGAAAGGTCAAGGAGAATGAGGCCTGAAAGGAGGCCTTTGTGCTTTGCATTTATGAGATCAGTAATTAATCCCGAGAGAACCCTGACCATGGGATCTTTGGAATGGAAGCCAGATTGCAAGGGGTTAGGCAGGAAGAAGAGAGGTGAGAAGTGGCCTGAGGAAACAGCAGCATTGAGACATGATTTTATCAACTAATTTCATGACATTGTAGAATATTTCTAGTGAAGCTAATCATATCAAAATAATTTTCCATTTTGGAGTTTGTTTTGAATTGTTGATAGTAATATTTTATAATTTTCCTCATATTTAGGAAAATTTCTCAATTTTCTGTAATATTTTGGGAAATTAGTAAGATTCTCAGATTTGGTTTCCTTTTATATTAAATCTTATATTAATCTTAAATGTGATATTAGATCTTATATTTTACATAATATTATAGAAGCTGCTTGTGGTACAGTTGACCTTTACCACAAACCCATTCAACAGAAGTTTGAACTGTGTGAGCCCATGTATACGCAGATTTTTTTTTTCCCCCACCAAATGCAGATTGAAAATACAGCATATGGGGTTTCTTCAGGGCTGACTGCAGGAACTTGAGTGTGTGAAGATTTTGGTATACTCAGAAAGTCCTAGAACTAATCCCCTCTTATAGTGAGGCATGATTGTATTCCCAGTATACATCTGTAAAACATAGCTGTTATGAAAATGAATGACTTTTAAAAGGCTGTCTACAGTGAATTTCAGACTCCAGATACCTTGATCATTCCAATGAAACCAAAGTATTTTCTGATCTTGAATTAATATTTATATAGTTGAAAGTTGCAGTTAGTCATGATGGCTTATATTTTAAATGTATCAGATCATAGACTTGTGCTAGGAAAATAAGAACTTAAAGAAAAATCTGTTGTGTTTGAATCCATATAGTATTAAATAGGGAGTTTATACAGTCATTACTGGTGTTGGGGCAGAAGGGATATGTATGAGAGGGAAAAGCCTTATTTAAAGGTTTTTATGATTTGCCAAAAAATCATCTTATGGATCGGGCATGGTGGCTTACGCCTGTAATCCCAGCACTTTGGGAGGCTGAGGCGGGTGAATCATGAGGTCAGGAGATTGAGACCAGCCTGGCCAACATGGTGAAACCCCGTCTCTACTAAAATGCAAAAAAAAAAAATTAGCCGGGCCTGGTGGCACGTGCCTGTAGTCCCAGCTACTCAGGAGGCTGAGGCAGGAGAATCGCTTGAACCTGGGAGGCAGAGGTTGCAGTGTGCTGAGATGGCGCCACTACACTGCAACCTGGCGACAGTGCGAGACTCCGTCTCAAAAAAAAAAAATAATTCATCTTATGGTAAATAAATTGTAATTGTTTTTTCTTCCTGTATTGGTTAAAAGTTGGACTACTTCACCTACCCTCTTAATTCTTCATTAAAGAATGAGGCTTAGTTAAGGCATAGCTTGTGTTGACATGGGTATAAAATCAATGCTTAGTTTGCCTGAAGAAAGTTTAGGGTTTTCTTTTTCCTGTCTTTGTTATTATTATTTTTGGGTCTGTTTTGGTACTGGGCTAAAACTGTAGTGGGTTTTTCTCCTTTCTGTTTTTTTGAACTACATTAGCCATTCACAGAACAGAAGCAAATAGCCATTTTTAAAATTCATGTCTTCAAATGTTAATTTGATGCTTTGAGGCATAAATGACCTTTCTAGCCAGCCCAGACTTGTCAAACAAAGGACTGATAGGAACAAGCTGCTGTTTGTTCTAATACAACAGGCTGTTTTTCACAGAGAATTTCAAAACAATTTTGCTTCCCTCTTCTCTAAAACATTAAATTAAACTTCAGCCTGTGCTAGGTTTGAAGTTAGAAAGAATTGTGTATACACAACGGTTAAATGGAATCCTGACCACCTGTGCAAAATGAACTACAGGATTCAGCTTGTAAGCCAAGCCACAAAGTACATAAGAGTGTTAAAAGAAAGAGAGAAAGGAGACCAAAAACAGTAGATGAGCAGAGTGAGGCATTGTTACATAGCTTCATCTTGTTATCCTTGCATATTAATTGAAACTGGTGAATGAACTGAGTCAGTGTTGTGGAATGACTACTGGACTGGACACCAAACGATCTGGGTTTTCATCACAGCTTCACAGCTGGCTTACTAGCTTTGGGCCCCGGTGCCCCATGTAATCTTCATGAGTTTCTTTATGTCAAATGGGAATCATATTGCTTATCCTGCCCCATGAACAACTGTTCAAGCCTGTTTGTTGTGAGGCACCTATGAAATAATATTCATTTGTCTTAATGATTATGATGTTAACTTATCCCCAGTTTGTTCTAGATACTGTCTACTGACAGTGATCATTCTTTTCTTGGATATGATGTAAGAAAGTAGATAAAAGTTTTTAGTTTGGGTTTTTCATTGGGTTCTCATGTTCTAAAATAAATGACCAGGAATCAGAAAGCCAACAAAACAAAAAAACAGTCCATCTCTAAATATTATATAACTCACCCCTTCCATACTCTAACTCTCATTTAATTTAGTGTTCATTTATTTCCCTGGAAATTTAGTACTCCATATAAAAGGGAAGAACACATGCTTTGTTTTGGTGGGTCGTTAAATTTTTTCTTCTTAGGAACATGAAAAAGGAAGGAAGAAACTGTATTCATTTTTGTCTAAGCAAGGATAATGGCTTGTTAATGCAAATAAATGGAAAATGTTCTCTATTATGTCTGAAAATTTGTTTTTCTTAAGTTTTATTACAGAAATTTTTAGTGCTATCAAAAAAGATTTGTATGGAGTGCATTTGACTTACTACCTTTCATTCCCTCTCTAAGCAAGACACAGAAAATTTCTATATTAATTTATATTTGGGGATTAGGTTTGTTTCTTGGGAGAAAAGGGATCATTTCAAAGTTTGATAGTGTCTAAGAAGAAGCTTCCTATTTACAAGAAAGCATGCAGTGTGGCATTTAATTATGTGTATGTGTGTCTGATGTGTATAGGAGCAAAGAAATTAACTTTGAGTCTGCAGTATATAATAGCTTAGCTTCTTGACCACAGAAATAAGGTTGGTTTATAGACTTAGTTGTTTTTGTTTGTTTTTTTGTTTTTTTGTTTTTGAGACAGCATTTCGCTCTTGTTGCCCAAGCTAGAGTGCAATGGCGTGATCTTGGCTCACCGCAACCTCCGCCTCCTGGGTTCAAGTGATTCTCTTGCCTCAGCCTCCCAAGTAGCTGGATTACAGCTTGTGCCACCACGCCCAGCTAATTTTTTGTATTTTTAGTAGAGACGGGGTTTCACCATGTTGGTCAGGCTGGTCTCAAATGCCCGACCTCAGGTGATCTACCCACCTCGGCTTCCCAAAGTGCTGGGATTATAGGCGTGAGCCACTGCGCCCAGCCTAGACTTAGTTTTTTTTTAAAGTACATTTAATTATGTAAATATAAAGAAAACTTGACATATTTTCAATATTGATAGAAATATATAGATCTATTTTTTCTGATATAAATATTAAACAAAAAATATAAATAAGCAATAAGAGAAGAATTGATGATCATTTACATAATCACATAACATGCATACATGGCCGTGTCCATATTCATGTAAATATATATACATTTTACTATGGAAAACTATATTTTGAATACTACAGTTACTTAAAAAAATTTTTTTATTTCAATAGTTTTTGGGGAACAGGTGGTTTTTGGTTACATGGAGAAGTTCTTCAGTGGTGATTTCTGAGATTTTGGTGCATCTGTCACCTGAGCAGTGTACACTATACCCAATGTGTAGTCTTTTATCCCTCACCCCCCTCTCACCTTTCCCCCATGAGTCCCCAAAGTTCATTATATCATTCTTATGCCTTTGCATCCTCATAGTTTAGCTCCCACTTGTGAGAACATACGATATTTGGTTTTCCATTCCTGAGTCACTTCACTTAGAACAGTGGTGTCGAGCTCCATCCAAGTTGCTGCAAATGCCATTATTCCATTTCTTTTTATGGTTGAGTAGTATTCCATGGTGTCTGTATACCACATTTTCTTCATCCACTTGTTGGGTGATGGGCATTTAGGTTGGTTCCATATTTTTGCAATTGCAAATGGTACTGCTGTAACATGGTGTGCAAGTGAATAGACTTAGTTTTCTATGGGAGAGGTTGAGTGGAGGATGTAAAAAAAAGTTTGTAAAATTAAAATTCTCATAAATTTCACAAGATTCTTTAAGTTCTTTATCACAGTTATGAAACAAATACAGATCATTTTATTATTTATGATGAGCTGATAAAGTTTATGAAAATACAGTATGCTCTTAAAATACATTTAACCTGTATTTAAATGTTGTATTCCCTTGACACTGTTTAACTCCTTGTGAAAAGACCCTTGTACTGGAAACCACAAGATATAGTACCTGTGTTCTGGACAGAGTCTAACTACTGGCTAGTTGTTTGGCCTTGGGCAATTCACTTGACTTCTATGGACCTTCTGTCATTTGATAAATGATTGAAAATATAAAGATGTCTCAAGTACTACTTAAAATCTTACTGTTTTTGTCCTTGGGGAATGCTAAAGTCAGTAATGGAATTTATTTTAAGTATATATTCAAAATATGATATTTGTTTTTCCCTTGAAGAGTTTTCATTTAGCCAAATGGATTGATTTAAAGTTTTTGACCACAGCTGCTAGAGAAATGTGTGCACAGCTACTGTTTTGGTAAACACAGACTAGTAACCAGATGGTAGTAATACTTTAAAAAGTTGGTCTATATGGGCTGGGAACCATCCAAATGGAATTTTTAGTGTTTTGCCTAGGTACTTTAGATTTAGTACACACTAAATGAGTTTGAATGTGTTTTATTACTGCAGTGGCTAGAAAGAACAAATAGAGTATTATGTGGAATACAAATAATACTTATTAAGCTTGCAGTTGATTCCTTCTGATAGATGTTCCAAATTGCTGTCAGACTATATTTACTTACTCATAAACAGATGTGCTTTTGCTTTAAATCAGGATAACTATTCCAAACTGAGTTATGCATATTTTAAACAACTGTTACAGATTACATTTTAAAATTATTGTTGATTAAGGAGCTGATTTATTGTATTTTATAAGGTTGTTTGTTTTTGGTGGTAGTTTTAGATGACAGAGAACTTAGATTTTTAAAAAAAAATTTGAAATCTGATTAAAGGTGGGATATCACCAGTTAAAAATTATTTTCTGGTCTATAGTCAAGAATTGATATTTAAGATGAGCAATTGGTTATATTTTAAAATTTTAGTCACTAGGCTGGGCACAGTGGCTCATGCCTGTAATCTCAGCACTTTGGCTCACGCCTGTAATCCCAGGCTGAGGCAGGCAGATCACCTGAGGTCGGGAGTTCGAGACGAGCCTGACCAACATGGAGAAACCCTGTCTCTACTAAAAATACAAAATTAGCCAGGCATGGTGGCGCATGCCTGTAATCTCAGCTACCCGGGAGGCTAAGGCAGGAGAATTGCTTGAACCGGGGAGGTGGAGATTACAGTGAGTCAAGACTGTGCCATTGCACTTTAGCCTGGGCAACAAGAGCAAGACTCTATCTAAAAAAAAAAAAAATTTAGTCACTCTATCACCAAATGAGATGATGGTAGCAGCTTGGCCATCAGCTGGCCTGTGCTTTAACTGAACAGTACAGTAGTAGTAATCTTAGTGTTAAATTTTACGTATTGAAAGTGTTGGAAAATATTTCCTTCACTTTAACTTAGTTTTTCCTCCTGGATGTGTTTTTTTTAGTTTATTTCTTAAGATCTTTGCTAGGTAGGTGTCACACTGTTCATTAAACATACAAACCTTGTATATCCTGCAGATCCTGATATTAGACTGAGAACTCACTTATTTGTGGAAGCCCTATTCACTACCAGCTTTTCTGGTCTGATGATAGGTTCTGGCTACTTCCATGCATTTATATGAGATTATTTATTTCTAGCATTCATGCTCACATGTCTTTACAACAAATACTTATTGAGTAGTTATCACTAAGTATTAAGCAATGTGCTGGGACAGATGGATGACCCTGGTCCTTACAAATGTACCTTCTAGTGGAAAGGTCAGTGTTAAGTATATGACAAATGTGAAACTGCAGCTGTGATAAAGTGTCAGAAAGTGGAGCAAGATGGTTCTTGCTCCTGAGAAATAGACCTAGTTCTATTCATCAATATGAAAACAATGTAACTGGTCTACCTTTCCAGGTTATAATGATTTTCAGCCTGAAATATCCTTGGTGATTTTAATTATGTCGGCCTGCACTCATTTCCACTGCCCATCATCTAACGTGTTTTGCCTGTTAACCTATTAAACGTGAGAGCCACTTAGAGCCATTCTTCCATCTTGCCCTTCCTACCTCCTCAGTCTGAGAGTATGAGCATCTGCTTCAAGGTGCACACATTCCCCATTAGCTGTCGTAAAGTCACACTAAAACCAAGCAAAAAGGGTTCTACAACATAAGGGAGAGGGAAGTGGAGGCACTAAGATTGCTTCAGCAGCCAAAGGATTCCTTGGGAACTTGTAAAAGGTAGAGTGGGTGGGTGGCAATGAACATGTACTTGTGGGTTTGTTTTCTGGGAATAGTGGAACCTAAACTTCTACATCTGAGAGGAAAATAGATTAACCTTTTAAAAGTTTATTACTGAATTTTTAGGCCTCATGTTTTGGACACGTGAGTACAAGCCAGCAGTACAGTGCCAGTCATTTACTGTGGGCACCTGAGATTGCTGCTGATATACATCACATCAGCAAGCCAATAGTTAGCATTAGACTATGTAAAAAAACAAAATCCAGGCCAGGTGCGGTGGCTCATGCCTGTAATCCTAGCACTTTGAGAAGCTGTGGTGGGCAGATTGCTTGAGCCCAGGACTTTAAGACCAACCTGGGCAACATGGCAAAACCCGGTCTCTACAAAAAATACAAAAATTACCTGAGCATGGTAGCGTGTGCCTTTGGTCCCAGCTGCTTGAGAGGCTGAAGTGGAAGGATCACTTAAGCCCAGGAGGTTGAAGCTGCAGTAGGCTCTGATCATGCCACTGCACTCTAACCTGGTTGACAGAACCAGACCCTTTCTCCAAAAAAAAAAAAAAAAAAAAAAAAATCCACTAGTTAGTTGACTCTTAGAAACATGAGTGTTCACTAACAAATGTAGATTTATAAAGCCAGAATAATCTTATTTATCTGAATGTCATTAATTACAGCAATACTAACTATGGTTAGTAACTTACTAACTATAGTAAAGCAGTTCAAACTATTGTGCCAATATGACATTTTTAATTTTCTTAATTCTTTATTGTTAATCTAGTATCACTTAGGTTTGATTAGTGTAATATTGTCATTCAGGGTGGCAATTAAATACTGAACATTCTCAGTTTCCCGCTGAGTATGAAGGTTCATGAACAAAAGCAATTACAATTTATACTGTGAGGACCATATAACTTAAAGCTGGCTTAGCATATTATTTCTTTCCTCGTACATCCTATTCAGCTACCCCTTTCCCCCATTCAGTAGCTCATTCAGTAACAAATATTGTCAAAGTTTACAGAAAAAAATTACATCTTTAATATGGAATGAATTGTCGATGAAAGATAGTCATGTTCGAAATACGACATTTAACATAAGTGTACAGATTTCCCAGTAAAAGAACAATTCCAGTATTCTAGATTTACTAGCAGCTGTTGAAAATTTAACACCTCTTCTGCTTTTTTTCCCCACCTCATGACGACCTAATGTAAAACTATATTCAGGAGTAAGGAATCTAGAATATAAATTGTATTAGTAATTGCAGGTCAGAAACTTATATTTAGTTATCTGACTCTGAATCATGATTTTTAGTATTCTGTGTGCTGTGCATGTGTGCCTTCTGTTACAGACAACACCAGGGAAGAGACCTAATAAAAAGTCTCATGTTCTTCAAAAAGAATAATTGAGAATAATGCTACTTAAGAGTACGTAATATCAGAACCAACAGTCATTGAACAGCATATAATTCTGTATATTATGCAGAGACATTAAATATACATATTAGTAAGGTAGCAGATGCTTTGGTGCTGAAATTGACATGTAAAATAGTACGCTTTCTCTGCAGGGCTCTGCTCCAGCCAGCCCTCCCTTACATGTAATGAATAGCTAATTTTAGTCCTATGGTCCATAGGAGACTGATGGAGGACTGCGAAGAGGAAAGCATTCCAACTCCAAGAACAGCAGGATGTGCTGAGATGTGCTTTTTAATGGAGAAACATTTTATAACTCGTGGGGGTAAATTCATAAAGATGGTTGTGCATGTGTTTTTGTATTTAAATTAAGGAATTATTAATACAGTTAGACAACCAGGAGTCTGGCAGCTACATTGCAGAAGGGAAAAGCAGAATTTGTTGACTGGACTGAGCTCAGGAATATCTTGCACTTTTAAGAACATTCCTATTAAAACTATCCTTTGTCCAAATGGAGCAATTAATCAGAAACAGACTCAGAAACAGAAATTTGAGAATGTATTTAGGTAGTTGAAATTTCAGGCTGACTTTTAAAAACTAACCTTTGCCTATATATTGGAAAAGGCAAATGACTTTAATTCTTCTACCTCACTTGGAGGTTCTCTTGCCATTTGAAATTTCCCTATGTCCATAATTCATTAATCCCATCTATCCTGTCAATATCTGTTGAGCATCTGTTGTGTACCATTATTTTCTGGGAGCCAAAAATGAATAAAATCATTCTACACCCTCAAGCAGTTTGTAGTCTGCTGGAATGACAGACTTAAAAATGCTTATAACTAAGATATTTTATGTGCAGGACTAGGGTTTTTAAGCTAAAAGGCTGCTTTTTTTAATTGTGAAAAATAAAGTACATGTAGAACAGTGCATAAAACATGTCAACAGTTAAACAGATTGTTATGGGATTATACTTTGTGTATTTTTATGTTTGCTTCCTTTATTCAACATTCTGTGATTCATCTGTGTTGCTTGTAGCATCATCATTACTATAGAGTAATCTATTTTATACCTGTAGCATACTTTTATTTGTTCTACTGTTGGTGGACATTGGTGTTGCTTCCAATTTTTGGCTATCATTAACAATGATGCTAAGAGTGTTCTTGATTATTTGTCTTGGTATATTTGTGCACGCACCAGGAATATATACCTAGGAATGGAATAGTTGGGTCATAGAGAATATACATAGCTTTTAAGTTTACTAGATAAGTGATTTTCCAATATAAAAAGACCTTTGAAAGGTTTTTCTACATTGGTGGTTTCTAAAGTTATCTATTTTCTCATGGAATTTGGTTTTCTCATGAGGATAAGGTAGGAATGCTTGTATGTTGCTAACATGTAGTTCAAGTGCCCTTTCTACCTAATCTGGATTGCCAGGAATATGCTTGAAATGCCAAATCATGACTTAGTATTTTACTGTGGTAATTGGAATAGTCTGACACATCAGGAAGTGTGGGAATATAGGAAAGATCTTTGAGACTGGAAACTATGCCACAGTTTTGTTTAGTGCTAGGTAGGAAAGGTGAAAAAAAAAATGCTAGAGTATATTAAGTACACAAAAAGCTTAGTGGTTTTAAAATGTTAAGCTCACATTTGGAAGTGTAATTCTATTTTAATCTCTTTCCTAATGGAGGAAGAAAGATGACTGATTTGGTAGGGTAATCTTGTTTGAAAAATTGACAACTCTGGCATATGGCCCAGATCTCTTTTCAAATTTTGTGTGAAAAAGAAAAATGGCAGCCTCTTAGTGCTGTTCATTGGTGTAAAAAAAAAAAAAAAAAAGATATGGTTGAACCTAAGGGTGAAGTGCTGACTCTTCATATGGTAGGAGAGTAGATAAAAAGAGTTAGTGGATATTTCACATAATCAACTTCTCTTACCTTCCCAGACAGGTGAAAGAATGTCATGAGTATTAGAATAATTAGCAGAGCATTAAAGATACCAGGGACATTTAACTTACTTCTTGGCCTCCAAATTCATAAGAAATATGAAGGATTAAAAAAACCTTGCTTTTAAAAATACCTTTTCCCCAACAGGTCTGTGTGAGAACTGAATTTATAGGGTGCTTGGAGTTTCCTTTTGCTATTCAAAACATGTTAGAGCATGAATGTTTGGGGCGTTCAGGCCCTAAGCTATGTTGGTTGAGTGAAAGGGAAATTTTCTGTTCTATTCAACCAATTCAGTGAACATTTAATGCGTGCCAGCCATGTGCCTGGTCCTGGTAGGTACTGGGGACACAAAGATGAATAAAACAGTTTACAGTCCACTGGAACAGACAGGCATATAAACAATTCACTATAGTGTTGTGTGCTAAGAGCTATAATAGCAATCTGCAGAAAGTACTTTGGTCCACAAAAGAGAGAACAAATACGTTTTGTGTGGGGGGCTGATGAAGTTCTAGGTAACAGTGGTCTTTCACTGTGTTGAGAAACAAACTTGAAATAGATCATACAGGTGACTAGGAACTTACAGAGAGAGGAGAAGGGGCATATTTGGCATAGGAAATTGCATGAGCTAAGAGGTTTGTATTGTTCGTCTAGATTAGAGATAATCTACATGAGATTATATTATGTATAAAAATTAAAATCTCATGGCAGTTTAGGCAGTGAGTCAGTTTAAAGTTGATAGACTTAATAGCTTTTCTTTTTTCCTCTCAGCCAGGGATTGGCAATTAGGCAGACTCAACTTGAGCCTGTCCTGGATGTGAGGATAGCTTTATGGTTAGACTCCAGCCAGTTCATCTCTCTTCCTTTAGAGCTACTTATTAAATGCTTAAATATAAATCATCTGTGTTTAGGAGCTATAAGGAGGAGCTAAATAAGCTCAGTCCTTGCCTTATAGGGTGGTGATTTTCAACCCTCCCCCTATATGTTATGCACAATTGTAAAAAATAAATGTATACATTTGAATATTACTATCAGAAAGAAATAAAATAATGGGGGACATAACCTTAAAAATTATCTAGTCTGTCTCCTACATTCCTATATGTAGGAAATTAAGGCTTAATTGGTTAAATGACTTGCCAGGGTCACACAGCCCATCTTCCAGCCTAGGGCCAGGTAGGGATACAGAGTGTGCAAGGGTTCTCTGACTGCCCAGGCTTATTCCTGTAGTTAAGACTCAGTTTCTATATGCCCATGGTTTGAGTATATCACAGGTTAGCCTTCTCACATTTACTGCAATTATGGTTCAGAGAACTTATCGCTTTGACTGAGTTAGAGGCAACATGGTATAGCAGAGTCCAATGAACTGCCACCTAGTCGTGTTTGGTCTAGGTGCTGCTGCTGGCCACACAGAAAGCCAATCACTGAGACAGTAAGTACTGCCAGGGAAGAAGAAGACTTTATTTGGATGCTGCTACTGAAGAGATAGGAGATCAGTCTCAAGTCTACCTTTCTGATGGACTAAAATTAAGGGTTTATGTAGCAGAGAAGAAATGTAACCATGTGTGGGAAAATAGGAATTAGAGAGGGGTAAGGAAGAGTTGTTGGTCAACAGAAAGTAGGTCCTGTTGGGTGAGGGTTCTGGTGTCTTATTATTTAGATGTGGTGATCTGGTTAAGTTTCAGTTTGTTGAGACTGTTTGGGAGGTCTGATGGTTGGTTTCTTGAGAAAGGAACTCAATATGAGAACATTTTAACTTTCTCAAGTTCTAAGACTGGGTCAATTTCTGTGTTTATTTAAAAGAAACTGTAAACGTCAGTTCTATGGGACAGTTGGGCCAGTTTCGGTCCCACCCTTTTTATTGATCAATTCATCATTCATAGGGAATCTGTCTGTCAGTCTTTCTGGCTGCTTCATGCTGAGGAGGGGTGTTTTGGGCAACTCCATACCATGGATGAGGAATCGAAGTTTAATGTAATACATACTTTTCTTCTGAAGCACAATCTTTCTCTCTCCAGTCCTTCACTTCCATCAAAGACAGATCACAGCAGGACCAACCTACCTGCAAAATAAGCTTCAGTCCCATATACTTGGCCTGATTACTCATGTGAAATGCAGCAAGAATCATTGTCTACATAGGCTCTCCTGAATTGGCTTTGCTGGAACCCATCACAAGACCATTTCAGTCAAAGCCCTGGGAAAATGACCAGTTCTTCCAGCTGTGTCCTGTTATAAAAGAAAACAGTTTCTCATTGAACTTATAAAAACAACCACATTACAGTGAATTAAGAATATTCACAAATAGTTTATGAATTCTGGAGAAATTAGACAGAGGGAGAGAAATGTGCCTTAAATTCTGTTTATAAGAGTATACTCCATTGTTTAAGGCTATAAAGAGCTCAAGAGAAAAAAGGTTCTCCAGACTGAACAATCAGTAATGTTTCAACAAACAAAACCCATTAAAAATTATTTCAATCTTCCATTAGTTCAGTGCATGCAATCAGCTCCTACTCTGCTTCACACTAGGTTAGCAATCTTTAGGAACACACCAGTCTTTCATTAAGTGTCCTGTAAGTTTTCTCTCTAGTCCAATGGCACACTCTCCAAAGTTATCATAAACCTGTATTCAAGAGTCTTTGTCATGAACTCCCCCAAAAGCAAGTGCTGGACTGTGGCTGATTATAAGCCACTTTTTGAGAAGAATCAAAGCAAAACAATTGTGGATGAGAAACACCTTAGGAAAGCCATAAATACACAGTTGATAAGGAAATCGGGTTATTTCTGTGGCATACAACAATTTAGCATAATAATCATAATCATTATAACAACCTAAATGAAGACATACCAGAATTTCAGGAATCATGTTCAATTCTGGAATACATACTAACAACACACCTATATAAATATAACCCAAAGAAAGTTAAACACCACTTCAGATTTGAAGTCCATTCTGTATAATTCTAACATAACAGATAAGCCTAGTACAGTTCTCTTGAAGTTCAGGGGCTGCAATATCCAGAAAAAGTTAGTTTGAGGTCAAAAAAACTGAATTTAGAACTTGAAATTTTGCCTTTGGAAAGCTTGTCAAATGTCAGAGGTTTACACTTGATATCACAAAATAGGATCATAGGTGTCCATAAAATAATCATTGATTTAGCTAAAATGATAAAACAAAAACATTTACTCTTTGACAGGTAGGAGACTCAGTTTCCCAAGCAGTAAGATGTAATAAAGACAGCATGAGGCCAACCACATCTGCCTCACCTTCCTACTTTTTTTCCCTGCAGTTTACTTGAAAAGTAAACAAAAATCTTTTATTATCATTATACAAAAATTTTGTTTTAAAGAGAAAACCAACTTTACTTTCGCATGGTACATTATTAATGTTAAAGTTAATTTTAATGAAACATTATAAACAAATCTAATTTTAATCAGTTTGACTATAAGGTAAGACTTTCATAAACCTTTTTTAATATTTTATAATTTTCTGTTAAAGAGCAGATCAGTGCTCCAAGAAAATCCTGTTATTCCAACATAGGGGCCTAGATGTTGGCCTTGCATCAGTGTGTTTTTGATATTAATGTTTAATTTATAGAAAAACTCTTAAGTTACCTTTTCCCTCAAAATCAGCCCTTACAATCTCAAGTACCCACCTCTTCTGTGATACTCCCTGGGCCTAGAGGGATTGAATAGCTTTAATTTTTTTGGTGCTGTGTCTCACGAGAGCAGTACATTTTGTGTACTTCTCCCAGGTTTGAAGACGAGGCTTTGAGTAGTGTCAGTGTTCAAGATTAGAAGGAGTGGGTCAGACCCACGAGTCAAAACCCTGTTAACAGCACAAGGATTAGCTAATAGGACATTTATTCTGCAGAAAGCCCTATCATTCTAACATGTCACAAATTAAAACACTGTGATTTGGTGTCTAGTAGTTGCTGCCTGTAGCATTTCAGACCACTGTATTAAAATAGTTTATGCAATACTCATTGCATATGTCTAATTGCTAGCATTCTAGTGACAGAATTGTGACCAAAAGCATCAAAAATGTGATAGGTCCTGTGCCAAACTTACCAAAGTAAGACAATTAACTTTTCTCTCTGTCATTTAAAAAAATGTTTAATGCAAATACCTGTCTTGGAAATTCAGTATGAAGATAAATGAACTATACAACAAAACAAGGACAAAGTGAGAACAAGCACACAATAGTATTATTTTTCAGCTATTTTAAAAGATTATCATCATACATTTCCAGGATTGGCTTCTAGATACAGTACTGACAACTGATCAACTGATTAGGTAACTTTCACCATTAGAATCCTCGAATCAGTGCAACATTTGAATATATTTTGTTATAAAGTATACACCTGAAGTCCCAACAGTGATGAAAGGCTTGGGATAAAAAATCATTGGAAAGTGCAAAGTCTCACATTTTTATCGCTACTTAATCCAAGTGAATGTTACTTAATTTTGATAATGGTAAACACAACTAAAGTTTGAAAGCAAATGACAAATTGTTGGAAATGCAGAGGAAACAAAATGACTATAGAACCAAATACAATCCTTCCATTAGAAACTGAAAAACATCATTGGTTTCATGCATGTGTGTATGTGTAAGTAAAACCAAAAGAACAACAGCAAGTAAATGAAAATTGAAAGCAAAAGTAAATAAACAGAAAATGAACCCCAAATTTTTCTCATACTCAAGGTAAAAAAACTTTACCTTGGGGTGACAGTGTTATCCAGAGCCTAGAAACACATATGATGGATATTTTGTTCCTGGTATGCATATTAATGTCTGTAAATTCACTCGTAACACTATACATTTTGTATAGTTAAGGCATTGACTTAAGGCAGGTGACCAGTAAGTACTTTAGTGCTAGTCCTGTCTAGGCAGAATAGCACATGTAGTGTGAAACAAAGCAATGCAAACATTTGTCATATTTACATGTACTCAGTACCTTTTTTTTTTTTTTTTCTTTTTTTGAGACGGAGTCTGGCTCTGTTGCCAGGCTGAATGGCGCAATCTTGGCTCACCGCACCCTCCACCTTCTAGGTTCAAGCGATTCTCCTACCTCAGCCTCCCGAGAAGCTGGGACTACTGACCTGCCACCACTCCCAGCTAATTTTTGTATTTTTAGTAGAGACGGAGTTTCACCATGTTGGCCAGGATGGTCTCAATCTCCTGACCTCGTGATCCACCCACTTTGGCCTCCCACAGTACCTTCATTTTTAAAAACAGTTTATCTAGACTACTTCTGAAAACTGAGGTATTAGACAAAGCTAGTTATCAGTTCCTTGGTAACTATTTTATGATCTGTGAATATCAGATGTTCACCTAAGTAAGAATATTCAAATAAAATACGTTGGGCATTCTCACCAATAACTCAGAAGATTCAGGCATTTTCATTAAACCAACAACATTAAATTAATCTTATTTATCAACAAAATCACACAAAGATCATTTTAGTTTTGGCTGGGTTTGTAGTTTTATAACCTTCTGTGCCAAACCCCAGCACTTCATAATATCTAGCAGATACAAATATAAAACCCAGACAAAAATATATACTAACAATTCTGAAGACGTTTCTGTTTTTATCTTACAAAAATTTTGAAGCCAGTTCGTTTATTAAAGATTTACTTAAGTCACATGAACTTGGAAAATGCTTGGACATATTTACTTAATTTATGAGTGCTCTTTTATTTATAAGCCAATTTGGTAGACAAAACATATAAGTGTGCATACACATAAACACTTCTAAACATGTACACACACACACACAACACACACACACACACAGGTCCAATAGCTTTTACTTCAGAATTCTAGCCATGCGATAGCAATACCAACTCACTGGTCTACACACATGTTCAAATGACTAAACCTTATTTTCACTGATAGGTAATCCAGTGAAGGCTATAAACCAAAATTTTGGGTAAAGCAGTTTTTATAGCTGTTTGATTTTTAAAGGCCAAACCCCCTCAGACTCAAAAGAACTCTGGGGCCAAACACAGCACAGAAGAACATCATGTACTAAGCTGGTCCAACCCTGCTTAGAACAGCAGCATAAAAGCCTGGATACATGGAACTCCATCCTGCTTTCCTGTTCAACAGCAAAATGAGAAGTTAGGAGAGACCTAACTTATGCAGATTCCAAAGAATATTGGGGCCAAACAGTATTTAAAAAGTTTATCAAATTCTGATTTCCCATGACTGTATCAAGACACATACAAACAATTACCAAAACACAATCCAACTGCTGCAGCAAAAAACAAGCCCCAAGAGGGTCCAAACTGAAACAGAAAGGTTGCTTGCCTCTCTCAGTCAGTTGGGCTTGTTCAACCTGCAAACAGAAATTCCTTCAGAATTTCTCAGAGGAGCAGATCCAGCTGCTGGTATCTACAAAAGACACTCACTCATCTGAACATAGATGTCAGATTTCAAAGGCTGTGTTTTTCTAGGCTGTCAGGCAACAGTGTGGCCAGAAAGAGAGACCAAAACCCACCTCCAGCCAAAAAAGGGTCGGACAACTTCTTAGGAGGTGTTCTAAGAATTCTCCTGGCTTGCAGCAGCTGACTGGCAAGCAACATGTTCAGGTCAGGGAATCAAAATCTGTTACTGACATGCTAGGGGTTTGTTCTAGGTCTTGCAACTAGCTGCACAGAAAGCCAATCACTGAGACAGTGAGTATTGCCAGGGAAGAAGGCTTTACTCAGGTGCTGCAGCTAAGGAGATAGGAGATCAGTCTCAAGTCTATCTCCCTGATGGACTAAAATTAAGGGTTTATATAGCAGGGAAGAAATGTTACCATGTGTGCTAACATAGGAATTAGGGAGGAGTAAAGAGGAGTTGGTCAGCAGGAAGCAGGTGGTCAGTTAGGCAGTTGTAATGAGTGAGGGGTCTGGTGTCTCATATCCAGATGTGGTATCTGTTAAGTTACAGTTCTTTTGAGGCTCTCTGGGAGACCTGATGGTTGGTTTCTTGAGAAAGGAACTCAGATAAGACAGTTTTAACTTTCTCAAGTTTTAAGACTTGGAGGATCAATTTCTGTGTTTATTCAAAAGAAACCATAAACATCAGTTCTATGGGACATTTGGGCCAGTTTCCATAGCACATTAGCAGCATAGCCTCTCTGAGTTTCCTATTTTCCAAAGGGGGAAAATAATAGGTATTTTATTGAGTTGTAAAACTTTCAAATGTGAAAGGCACTTAACACAGTGCATGACTCTTGTCACCCATGTCTTTTCTTCTTTATATATTTGGATTTGTGGGTCAAGTGAGATCACAAAAATCACTTTTCAGAATATCACATTCTATACAATTGAACATAGGCCTATATTAAATTAGTTTCCTTCTTGTTCATTATTTCATTTTCTTCCCTGTTTGTGAATAACAATGCTACTTCATTAAAATAAAACTTAATTTTTCTTTTTATCAAATACTATAGTTTTCTAGTAAATGAAATAATGTATATAAATATATGCGTGTTCTGTTTGGGGGAGGGTAGATGATAATGGTGTTGCTACGCATTCTGAAAGGATTTGCAACCTGAGAGAGACAGACTGGTTCTGATCTGATGCACTTAAGGATGGTACAATAAAGACATTGAACCAAGAAATATATGTGGATATGATAAGAAGATTTATTTGCTATGCAGAAGATTAAAGCATATTTTAGGAATGAAGAGAAAGGATAAGGCCATAGTTGGGAGTGAAAGTTAAGAGTAGCCTTGACTAGAAGTACTGAAGTAGTCTGAAAAAAATCACAGTTGCAGTAGCAACAGAAAGTAATAGGTATATATAGGATGTTTTGACATTTTTAGCTGTAGCGCTGCCTGCAAGGAGAACCTGCTGGCAAACCTCACAAAATGGTAGCACTATTGCCCTGGTAGTCCTTGTAATCACAGCATCTCTGTTCCCTCTTTAAAGCCCTTTGGCCATCCTATAAGATTCCTGTTGGGCATTTACATCTAAGAATGTTGACTCCTGGTAAGTGTTTTATATAGTCCTGGGTTCATCTTAATAATAGAGCAGTAATTTAGAAAATACCCACACCAGTAGGATGCCCACTATTTTATAGTCACATTGGTTTCTCATCCTATTTCTGAAGCTGAGAAAACCATTTTTTTTTTTTTTTTTTTGCGTTCTAGGCCCATTTTTTGCTTAAAGAGGTCACACATTGACTTTCATGTTTAATATTACTGAAAGGTATGTAATGAAGCATTCTTTATTAGGCTTATAAAACTTTTTTAGCAATTTGTTTTTTAAATTTATTTCCAGAGTTTTAATATTTTTAAATTTATTGTTTAGAGATGGGGTCTTACCATGTTGCCCAGGCTGTCCTTGAACTCCTGGGCTCAAGCAGTCTTCCTGCCTCAGCCTTCCGAGTAGCTGAGATTGCAGATTCACACTGTTGTACCCAGAAATACTTTTTTAATTTAATTGTTAACAGCCTAGGTTTGAATAAGGCCATATGTACTGCTTCATAATTCTCTGGTAAAATTATATCAGTCTGTACCTCAAAAGGTGTTTGGTAGTTTGGTTCTACTGAGATTTTGTTGTCATAGTTCCAGAAGTCACATGCCCAACAAAACTGGGTTTGACAGTATATTGTAAGACTGTACAAAGCTTGATGGGGCACCCATTCCATCACTTTATGCTCTTTTCCCATCTCCTTGTAAGGGTGGGTACTTTAGGACAGGAACAAGGTTAAGCAGATGGGAAGGCACTCTGAGTGAAACACCTGTTTCCAGTTGATCTCCAGGTGTGACCAGGCAGTAGCTAATAAGGAAAGATGACTGAATGTATGAATAGTCAGTCACCTCACTGCCAGCTTAACCAGAAAGACACAGAGATAGGTTGGGGTGTTGAACAATTTTGGACTGACCCTGCTGAATACAGTATTTCAGTGGAATGAAAAAGCAGTTTCTTTTTTAGGAAAATTATGTGTTCCAAATTGATATACCCCTGCCACCACCTCTCAGCTTCTTCTTAGAAATTCAATATAATAACAGTTCAGGAGCCTCTTGAGCCTTTCAACATCCTCAGCCCGCTTTTTCTGTCCTGCCTTTCTTTCTGCCCTTCTTGGATAATCTTTCCCACTCATTTTTCCCCTCCAACAATTTGGCAGTAGTAGGAAAGGTGGGAAGAAGAATGGTGATTTGTTCAAATTTTTCTTTGCCCCACACATGAAATGGGTACTGCTGAAGGCAGTGAAAAATAGATGGCTGTGGGTGGTTTGTTAGTGACTCATCAGTCTTCCCATTCTGCTGGGAAAGGGAAGGGCTGGGACCAGATGGGAATGCATTCCAGAGACTCTTGCTTTAAATGATTTCTCATTTATGTGATTTATTTAAAAATAAATAATTGCTAGGCCAAGTAAGGGCCACGAAAAAGTATACACTTCATTGAATTGCCACATTGCCACATTTTTCCTAGAGTGGGTTAATAAAGCCTTCTGATAGCCACTGGTGAGGATTTCTTTTTTAAATTATTTCCTGGTGGTGAATTTATGATTATACTTCACTGTACTATGAATGCTTGATCTGCATAATCAAGATTAGTATTGTTGTTACTAAATATTTACAGGACTCCAAATTAGTAAGTAGTATACAAAACAAGTACCACTCTTACCCTCATGAAATAAATGATTTATGAAGGTAAAGCTTGTGGCAGGGATAAGCCTGCACTCAGTGGAGAAATAAAGAAATGAGCATAGGGAAGAGGAACCCCAGGAACATTTGCTGTGGTCATTTTGGAAATACTTGCATAGTCAAGTGTATTTCTTAGGACTATCTGTAATTTTACTTTATTAAATTGAGGTTTATTTATTTAAGGATAATGTGGTTCCAAGAAGTCTGTTTCCAGGGTCTATAGTTTGAAGCTCCTTTTACCTTAAAAGTATGTCCTGATCCCTGAAGACTGACCATCTGGCTAGTGTGGTTGTTGTCATTGTGATCAATAAAGACAGCTTTGATTTATGAGCAATTAATCCTGCTTACAACTGCACAGAAGTGGCAGTGGTTCATATTTTGGCTTCTGTTCAGCTGGGGGAACTTGAGCTCCCTTAGTTCTTTCAGAAAGCCTGGGTAGGAAGCTGGCATCATGGCAGGAATGTTTTAGTTAGTTTCAGGAAGTCAGGGTACCAATGTCAGAGTAATTAAACTTACAGAATAACTACTTTTTATTTTCTTTAAAATCCAAATTATGCTTTAAATTATGATCCTATTTAAGTATATTATTTAAAAGTTAAATATGTTGTTTAAACATTTCTAAATTTTGAGAGCTTTTTATCAATAACTTGGGGCTTTTGAAAACAGATGCATAAAATACTTCAAAATCGGAAGACATTTTTACTTAGAGTACTAAGTTAACATTGGTCTGGCTTTAAGGGAGGCAAGAGTGTTCATGATTATTTGAGGCAACTCAAATGGGTTTCTCTTTTTTATCTTTCCCAGCACAGACAAACTTCTTGTTTTTGTGAAGGGAAAATACTTCCCCCAGAATGGCAAAAAAGAGAGAGGAAAGGTTCTTTCCTTTAAATGGAGAAGGCAGATTTCTCATTAGACTGCATTAATTAGTTAAGCTTATTTTACCCTGTAGATTCTGAATGGGTGTTAATACTTTCTGCATTGGTTTTTAGAAATTGCTATTTTCTAGATTAATTCAAGAAAGATGAATGTAACCTTTTAAGTTTGGGATTTACAGAGATGGAAAAAAATTTTAGCACCTAATACATTGTTTATTTGGCAGGATGTGCTGTATGTTAAAAGGTGAACCTCTTTCCTTACCCTTTTAGTAGTTACAAATATATATGTAATATATACTAAAGAATATTTAAATATGTATGAGTTATAAAGCAAAACAATATAAGGAACACTTAGTACCCACTACTCAACCTTAACAATGTAAGGTTACTGGTACTCTTGGAGCCTTTTGTGTGCCTCTCTCAGATACCTTTACTTCATTTTCCATTTCCCACCCACTGCAGAAATTATCCTGAGCTTTGGGTCAATCATTTTCTTGTTGTTTTAAAAAAAATACTTTTCCACTGAGTGTCCTATTCCTTTATATACTGTATTGTTGCTTTTTTTTTCTAGTTTTTCCCCTTAAAAATACTACATGCTAAGATTCATCAAAATGTTGTGTTTATAGTTCATTCCTATTCATAGCTATATAGTATTCTACTATATGAACATATTACAGCTTATTGAATCTGCTGCTCATGGATATTTGGGATACCAGCTTTTTATTACAAAAATGCTATGAACATTATTTTGCATGTCTCTCAGTGCACGTGTGCAAGTGTTTCTCTAGAGTCCTCCTGCCCGTTCTCATGGTATGAAAAAATCCTCTTAATCATTAAATCAAAATATTAGGAATATACCTTAAGTGACCCCGCAGATGTTTGTGGCTTAGATGTTTGTGACCCTTTTGCCACAACTAAGTAACCATATCAGATTGTCTCTTTTTAAAACTTTTTATTTTGAAATAATTTCAGATTTATAGAAAAGTTGCAAAATAGTACAGAGAGTTCCCATATACGCTTTACCCAACCTCCCCTAATGTTAATATCTACCTTATCATTACCTTGGTACTTTCATTAAAACTAAGTAATAACATTGGTACAATACGATTAAGTAAACTACAGACTTTATTCAGATTTTCCCAGCATTTCCACTAATGTCCTTTTTCTCTTTGAGGATACCATATTGTATTTACTAATCATGTTTCCTTCGTTTTCTCCAATCTACAACAACTTACCTGTCTTTCTTTGTCTTTTATGACCTTGACACTTTTGAAGAGTACTGGTTAGATGCTTTGTAGAAGGACCCTCAATTTGAGTTGTCTGATGCTTTTCTTATTATTACATTGAGACTGCGATTTTCGCAGGAATACCGCAGAAGTGATGGTGTGTACTTCTCATTGCATCATATCAGGGAAGTACATGATAGCAACATGATATATTATTGGCTATGCTAGCCTTGATCACTGGCTCATTTAAGATGATATCTGCCAAGTTTCTTCACTTTAAAGTTACTATTTTTGCTTTCCACACTTTTTTCTTTTTTCCTTTTTTTAGTTTACTGTTTTTAATCGACATAAAATTGTATGTATTTTACCATATACAACGTGCTATTTTGAAGTATTATATACATTGTGGGATGACTAAATCTAGCTACTTAACATATATATTACCTCATACAATTATCACTTTTGTGTTTTGTGGTGAGAACACTTTACATCCGTTCTCTCTCTCTCTTTTTTTTTTTTTTTTTTTTTTGCCATAGGGTCTTACTCTGTCACCTAGTTTGGGTTACAGTGGCATGATCTTGGCCCACTGCAGCCTTGACCTCCTGGGCTCAAGTGATCCTCCACCTCAACCTCCCAAGTAACTGTGACTACAGGTGTGTGCCACCATGCCTAGCTAATTTTTGTATTTTTTTGTAGAGAGAGGGTTTTGCCATGTTGTCCATGCTGGTCGCAAACTCCTGGGCTCAAGCAGTCCACTTGCCTTGACCTTCCAAAGTCCTAGGCTTACAGGTGTAAGCCACCACATCCAGCCACTTTTACTGTCTTAGCATTTGTCAAGAATAACCATGCTTTTTTTTTTTTTTTGATTAGAAGGGAGTCACTAAAGTCCAGTCCACACACTGGGAGGAGAGAATAAACTCCACCTACAGGAGGAGGAGTATCAAATAATTTGTATATATATGCTAAAATCACCACAGTTATTAATAAAATATTGGGGAAGATACTCTGAGGCTATGCAAATATTCTGTTTTTCTTTAAAGCTTCACCCACTAGTTTTATCATCAATGAATCTTCTTTGCAGCAATTATTACTATGTTGTTCTAATATTTTTATTTCTGTCATTCCTTCTGCATTTATTAATTGAAATTCTTCTGTTAGAAAGTTGTGTCCCTTCCCCCATTTATTTATTTAATACATTATTATATCAGTATGGTCTCATAAATGCTTATTTTATTCTTTGAGTTATAATCTAACATTGTCACTATTGATTTTGTTGCTCAGATACTTGCAGCCTGGTTGTTGGCAGCTCTTTCAGATTGGGAGAGTTCCCTAAAATTTAATTCAATTTAATTTAATATTATTTTATTTTATTTTTTGAGACGAGTCCTCACTCTTGTCTAGGCTGGAATTCAGCGGCACAATTATGGTTTACTGCAGCCTCAATCTCCTAGGCTCAAGCAATCCTCCTGCCTCAGCCTCCTGAGTAGCTGGGATCACAGGCACATGCCGTCACACCCAACTAATTTTTAAATTTTTTGTGGAGATGGGATCTCATCAGCCATGTTTCCTAGGCTCGTCTTGACCTCCTGGGCTCAAGGCTCACATTATCTTCTTGCCTTGACCTCCCAAAGTTCTTGGATTACAAGTATGAGCCACTGTGCCTATCCCTAAGTTTTTGTTGTTGTTGTTGTTGTTTGAGATGGAGTCTCGCTGTATTGCCCAGGCTGGAATGTGGAATGCAGTGGCATGATCTCTGCTCGCTGCAACCTCCGCCTCCCAGCTGTGACTAGAGGCATGTGCTACCACGCCTGGCTAATTTTTTTTGTATTTTTAGTAGAGATAAGGTTTCACCATGTTGGTCAGGCTGGTCTCGAACTCCTGACCTGAAATGATCCACCCACCTCAGCCTCCCAAAGTGCTGGGATTACAGGTGTGAGCCACTGCTCCCAGTGAAGGTGGTTTTTTTTTTGTTTTTTTTTTTTGCACCTCCTTTCTGGCACCATCACATTCTCCAGGTTCATTTTGTAGATTCTTTGTCCCAGTCCTAGAATCAGGCATTCCTTTAAGGAGCTTTGGTTCCCTTTCTTGGGGAGTAGTATTTAGAAACCAAGATCTGGGTGTGTCTTTTTTTTAAAAATAGGTATTTGTCTTGGGGGAAAAAATAGCTTTCCTGTGTTAGATTTAAATAGTTTATCCTCAAAGTCATTTTATTTTTGAGAGAAAAGTAATTTGTAAAAAACAAATAGTTTCCTTCCTTGTTAATATTAGCAGTAGTAATTAAAGATGTTACCACATCATGTATTTCTAGTAATGAGAAGTAATTTTAGAATTTTCCTTTTCAAGTTCATGGCACTTTTGTGGAAAACTTGCAAAAGTCCATTCATTTTATCTAATGATTATTTTCTATCTGGGGTGCAGTTGAGAACAATGAAACAAGGACAAAGGAAGAGCCTGTGAAGCTGCCGAGCAAAATTCACCAATATCCCCGCACTGAAGCTTAAGCCTGAACTCAGAAGATAATCTTGGACCTGTGCTTGGACCTCATTTATTCTTACTTATACAAAACTTTAAAAACAGTGGTTATCTGGTTTCCAAATTCCTAGATTTAAACCAGCATTTTAGAAGAACCAGAGGGATGCATCTATTAAGATGTCAGCAATGAGAAGGGGCACCTGGTTTCTGCAAGGAAGGAGAGAGGGAGTAGACCGAGCTCTTGGCCAACAGGGCAGTGCAGATCTCTATAGCTAAAGGACTGGTAGCCCAGCTTAGTGAGGCTGTGAGGGCACTACTGGGAGGACCTAGTACAGTAAATTTGTTCATAATGATAACTTTGTGTGTTAAGCAAATGTTAAGTTAGATTCTGCAGCGCTGTGGTGCCCCCCTCCCCAAGCCCAACCACCATACTGTTACACTGTTGTTTAGGAAGCTAGGGAAGTGTTGATACATTTTCAAAAGACTTTCATCACCTGGTAAAATGAAAATACTGGTTTCAAGAACAAACCTTCCCTCAGTTATTCAGGCTGAACCTTTTATTCTTTAGAATTATTGAGAGCTGAAGGTTTTGCCTATTTAGTACTACTGTCTGTAAAGTCACAATCTTGAAAATTGGAACCTCATTTAATCTGATTATGCCAGCACAGTCTTCCCTTAAGGTATCAATCTCTTTCATTTCTGATTTTCTCCCTTAAAATTATAGCATTATAGGGCTGTCATTGTTATACCAGGAGAGTTCAGTTTCAGAGAAAGACTTTATATATTGGAGGCCTTCTCAAACAGAATGTGAATATAATTTTCATATATTTATTTAGAAAAAATCAGAAACAAAATTTGTTTTAGGAGAATCATCAAAGGGAATTAAGTGGAATTTCTTAGTTTTTAAGATAATATTTTAAGGCTAATACTTCTCTAATCTGGCTAGATTTTTTACTTTCTTGGTTAACAAAATGCTGAATTTTGATATGTAAAAAAATATGTAAATGTAGACTTGTCCTCCTAACAGACTGGCAGAACTGCCCCCCCCAAGGAAAAAAGAAAACAAAAACCTTATTTTTAGAGTAACTGCAGATGTCCCCAGCTAGTTTATGAATGGTCCAGGTAGAGTTTACAGTTGCTGGGGAATACAGCTGCCACAAGAAACGATTGTCTTAGCCTTTCAAATGAATTTCTCCTGCTGTGCATGTGTATATAAAGGTAACTTTGATAGCAGAGTAAAGGATAAGGGAAAGAGGCAGGGTACAAATGTATTCAGTAGAGGTTGAAAGTGTGGAAAGAATTTGAAAGAATAAATGTTAGGAGGAGAGAGAAGTGAAAGAGAACCAGTTAAACCAGTAGTAAGATAGAGGTGTAGCTGTCATTTATTGTATCGTTTCTTCTATCATATTTTACAGTACTAACGTTTATAGGTTTCTGAAGCAGGGAAATAAATTTCTGTTGAAGATTAAACCTTTTCCAATTTCTGACTACCTGTCTACCTTAGAGAAAAGAAGCAATTTTAACCTCAAATAGCAGGGTTTGTACTGTGCCAAAGAAATTAGTTTGAATTATTATGAAACAGTTGATGAGCTAATGTGTTCAATTTATACATGTATGGCCATTTCCTTTTTCCTCAAAATTCTGGAGACTGAAAACTAGCCATATAGTTCAGTTCTCAGGCCGTTTTCATTTTGTTGTTTTTGTTTTTATTGAGGAATTTTCCTTGATTATATATCCAATATATTTATATTTTAGGCAAGTAGAGTATCCTTTGTAAACATAACAGTTGTGACTAAATAAGTGGCCCCTGTATCTTTTTTATCTTTTTTTTTTTTTTTTTTTGAGACAGAATTTCACTCTTGTTGCCCAGGCTGGAGTGCAGTGGCGTGATCTCGGCTCACTGCAACCTCCGCCTCCTAGGTTCAACCAATTCTTCTGCCTCAGCCTCCCGAGTAGCTGGGATTACAGGCGCCTACCTCCATGCCTGGCCAAGTTTTTGTATTTTCAGTAGAGATGGGATTTCACCATGTTGGCCAAGCTGGTCTTGAACTTCTGACCTCAGGTTATCCACCAGCCTCGGCCTCCCAAAGTGCTGGGATTACAGGCGTGAGCCACTGCACTCGGCCCCATATGTCTTTTGACTAGTATCTGACGATACTGAAGTATTGTGTTTTTGTCTGCATTTAATCTGTATGTTATTTTAGTTTTATGATGAAATAGGGCAATAATCAGTCATTGAATCATATACATTATGCCAGTTATTTCTCAAATTTCCCCCCTCTTTAATTCCCATTAAAAACCTCTTCTAGAATTAGTCTTGTTTTATCATTTGATGCCCCATATTATGTGGACTATATTTAAATCGTCACCTATTCTCAAGAATGGATAATAATACAGTCTTTTTGAGGTTGGATACATATATTTGCCTCTGAGCATGTAGGTGCTTGGATAAGTATTCTAGTTACCTCTCAATGACTTGAGATATACCAATAAACATTTTTAAATACAATAAAATTCTTAAAAAGCATCCTCAGAAGTCTTTATTATAAACCAAAGAGAAAAATAACTTGAGGCAAAAGTCTAGGTTTTCACCATGCATTTTGACTGTGAGTATATATATTTTGGCTGCTTTTGACTTACTTAGAATCTAAAAATTTTAGAGTTTGAGGATATATGGGGAGATCTACAAGAATGCCCTTAACCTAAATAAATGAGTAGATAACAGAGATCCTAAACTTTGAAATACTCTACATAATTTTGTGCACATTTGGCCCCTTTTTCAGATTCTCTAGTGATCTGTGCTCCCTCCCAACCTTCTGAAAAAGAAGGTAAGAGACCACTGATCTAGTCTTTCAGCTTTCTTTTGCAGGTATACAAATGAGGCCAGGCTGGGCGCTGTGGCTCATGCCTGTAATCCCAGCACTTTGGGAGGCTGAGGCAGGTGGATTACTTGAGGTCAGGAGTTCGAGACCAGCCTGGCCAACATGGAGAAACCCCGTCTCTACTAAAACTACAAAAATTAGCTGGGTGTGGTGGCAGGCAGTTGTGGTCCCAGCTACTCGGGAGGCTGAGGCAGGAGAATTGATTGAACCCGTTAGGCGGAGGCTACAGTGAGCCGAGATCACACCACTGTACTTCAGCCTGGGCGACAGAGCAAGATTCCCTCTCAAAAAAAAAAAAAAAAAAGCCAAAGACTCCAGGTAAACAGCTAATTAGTAGCAGAGCTGGGATTAAAACTCAAGTCTCTTTCCCAGGTCAATTCTCATTCCATTTATACTACCATTCCTCAGACACATATTTTGATTCTGAAGCCTAAGCCACTATGTACATAATTGCTACTTAATTAGCACTCTTTCACATTTGAAACCATTTGGGTTTACATTTCTTGTTAAAAAGAAGCAGAAGTCAAAAATTTGGCAGTGATTCATAGTTATCTGTTGTAAAATTTCTTTTAAATCCTAAAGTTTAGCAACATAAGATAATCATTGTTCATAAATAGCTTTATTTAACAGTTATTTGATATTGAAAGAAAAATTGTAGTTAGATCCCTGGACCAGTAGCTGACTTTTTTTTCTGATTTTTTTTATAATGTTATTATCAATATCCAACAAACATGCTCTTTTTGGGCTAATAAAATGGAATATATCTGTTCCTTTATATTATAGATGCTTTGCTTTCAGAAGGAGTAAGTAAAAACACATTTCTATTTGTGTATAGTAGTATAGTGTATAGTATTAGTGGAATTTTTGTGAGGGTTTTGCAAAAGTCACACTTTAATCAGGGATATTATCTACAATAAGAGTTTAATTCTTAGTCGCAGCTCTTTCATATATGCATCTTGGGCAAGATACGTAGATCATTTGCTTTCAACCTTTGCTATCTTGCAGTTTCTCACAATAGAACTCTCTCTGGTAGAGTATTCAGATTTTATTTAACCTCGTATTAAATAAAAACTTTACATTTTTATTTATTCATTCACTCAATAAGTATTCATGTGTCAGGCACTGTTCTAGGTACTTCTAAGTGCCACCAGATCTTAAGAGTCTTTTTTGCGTATAGCCATGGATCTCTGTTGTGTTATAGAATAAACTCCAATGCAGTATTTTCATGTTAGACTCTTTCAGGTCCTCCCGCAAAGGGAATTTGAGCTTTGCCACTCAAGTTTCAAGGATTTGGATATAAAATATTGTCAACATTTTCTCAACCATGTGAGTCAAGAGTGTGTGGTATTCTGTTTAATCAAATATTAATAGATATTTCTGGTTGAGAGTATTCCAGATGAAGTTTTGACTGTGCTGCAAATAACTAACAGCATTGGTGTATTTTCTTTTGTCTTGCATTATAAGGTTGACTTTCAACGATGTTTACCTTTTCCATTAAATACTTGGTTCTTTCACAGTGGATGAGGGATATCGGTGATGTGGTATCTCCAGCCTTTCAGCCATACATGTCCAGGTAGTCTTGAACTCCTGGAGAAGAATCACAGAATCCTTTCAGTTGGCTCATGCTTATTGATGATTCTAAACTCAGTTGAGCCCATAGTTCTGTTTATCAGCTCTACTGCTTATCCTGAATTATGTTTTTTTTTTTTTTTTGGATCTTACAGCAGTTATTCTAGACCTTTTACTAGTAAATAGAGTTCATTAGGTGTCCTGTTACTGTATGAGTTCTTACAGCAGTTACCATTTTCATGTGCTTTTGAATCTCCAAAAGGGTGGTGAAAATTAATCCAAATTTGTAAGACCTTGGGAACCTTTCCCTCTTCTGTTAACGTACATAGAACATGGCTTCGGAAATGGGGGTCTCTACTGTCATTTCTCTTCTTTCTAAAATTTACATTGTATTAGATATTATCTCTTCTTATTTCCAAATCCAACTTAATCTGTCTTGTTAACAGATGCCTTCTGGGAGACTTGTATATACATTTCCTGTTATGAAGTAGGGGATTAAGGAAGTGGTTGTTGAGTAGTCATAATATATAATGTTCATAATATATAATAGATAATAAGAGAAAGAATACATTTTTTTTTATGTAGCAAAGACAGACAAGGTGATCCATAGGTTTCATTCTGTTTTTAAATGGGCTTTATTTTATGTTTCTATATTATTTATTCTATATTTTATATATTTTGCATGGATAAACCCTACCTATATTTATGTACTCTGAAATTTCTTTATACAGCTGGAAATTTTGCCAGCTATATAGAATACAACAAAAAGATATAATGCCCTAAGAATCTCACTTTCAGGCAGATGGGTAAAAATTATGTTGGTAAAAAACACTTACTTGCTTTTGTATTTTATTTTGAAGTTTTAAAAAAATTTTCCCCCAAATGCCAGTGACATAAATGTGACTCCAGCTATTGTCATATTTGTCCTTTCTCTCTCCTCTTCCCTGAGCCAAAGCCACCAGGTCATTTGAGATGACCATTGATTCAACTCTGTAGTAGCCAGGGGAGGTCAAAAGTCTCATGCTATATAAGTGAGTATAGCAACTACCACCCCATATCTTGTCATGATTGGCTCTCTGTTGCTGCTGCCTCCCTCCGTAATATTTTAGAAATCATTCATTATCTATTTCCCTTTTTTAATAAGTGAGAGAAAAAGAGGGAACAAGAAATAGATATTAAATACTTGCCAATGGGGCTAAAATTACATAATGGCTGAAATTAGAATCAAGAGTCCCAGTCTCTCTGCCTTGTCTTTCTTTTGAGTTGTGTAGCCCATCCTCTTCTGTGGACTGTGGCTAAGCCATAAGTTGTGTTCAGCATCCAGTGGAAAGCTTTGGAGTGCCCTGTTGCTATAGTAGGCTGGACCAGTCAGTACGGCAGAGCTGCACTGATGACATCAGTGTTTGTACTGGAGGTGTGGTTATTACCAGGCTTGCAGAGGAGGTGCTAGAAATCATTTATAAGTCAAATTCTTTACTCAGGAAGACTTTGAACACTCGTTCAGTGTTAGTGAAAGCACTTGTTTTTATTCTTGTAAGCAGTACGTGTTGGATGTAGAAATTTCAGGAAAAAACACCCCGTCCCCCCACAACCAACTAAAGCAAGGAAAATAAAATACTATCTGTAATTACGGTGCTCCAAGATATGGGTGGTAATGACTTAGCCGGTTTTATCTTCATTTTGAACAGATGACCTCTTTGCTTATTTTTCATCATTATGTATTTAAGAAAAAATGTGCCATTTAGCCAAGGTAAAAATATATCTACCTCATTGTTCTTAAAGCATACAAATTGGGCAGAGAGGTTTTTCTTCCCAGCTGGCTCTCTACAGTAAGGGAAATGACAATAACTTACAGTCCTGGCAGGAGCTAGTGTTCCTTGAGATTCTTTGAGGAGAGCAGGAGCTCTGACTTTGCTTGGCTTGTCAGGCCATAAATTGGTGAAGATGAAAAGCTGTGGTCACTTTTTCTTCCCCAAACAAGAATTACAAGTCTCCTTACTCTTGCATCCAACTTTGAATTAGTCTTCCCCTCAGTGACAAGGTAGACCGAAGCTGTAAAAAATAATTTTATATACCTCACATGGAAGGCAAACATTAGGGATAAAAGGGGTGTTTTATGTTTTAGTAGAGAGAAATCTTCAAAGGGAAGGTGAAACATTTCTTTAATTGATTAAAACTAAAAGTTGTTTTGTGGCAAAATTAAGTCTTCTAAATCCTTTTCATTTTCCTTCAAATTACATTTTAAAAATGTGCTATGTAAAATTGGAACAACAGAAAAAAATGATAGCAGTTCTATTAGTTTGGAAGTATGGATATATGAGCTATGTATTAGCACAACAACAAACCCTAGTCCATTATTGTGGTAGAATGCCAGCATGCTCCTGGGAGCTTGGCATTTCCAGCAGCAAGTGAACTTACACTGACGGGCTAGGGTTTTAGTGCAAGTGTTGAAAACGCCAAGCTTTCCAGAGTATGTGGCATTTCTATTACAATAATGATGATGGCAGGCATTCCATTAAAGGAGTTGTAATAGTTTGCATATAGTCAGTTCTTGTCCTTACAGCTGCCCTACAAAATGGGTATTGTTATCCCTTTTTATAGATGAAAACGTCAAGGCTAAGTTCAGCGAGCTGAGGTAGTGATGGAGCTTGAAGGAAGACCAATCTTGTTTTAGAAAATGCTAATTCTTTTCAGTCCTACCCCACCTTGTGCCATCCTGCATTCTGTTGCCTCTGACTTTCTCACATAAGGTGTACTTTGCCTCAGGTGAAAAATGTGTTACTAAAATAGCTGCCTATATATTTTTTTCATTAATTGAATTGTTTCTAATATACAAATAACTCTCAATTGTGAGGGGTCCCAGGGATGTTGTAAAACAGTCTCTTTGCAGAAGTAAATACTCTCTGATTACTTAAAACTTTTTATATTTTAATTTAGATTTTTAATGAAGATTTTACTGAAAAGATGGTCTAGCTTTAGGTATTAATAACTATGATACTAACAGCTTTTGTTATTATGTTATTTTTACTTTTATTTTGTAATGCTCAGACCAATTTCTGACTTAGAATGGGAACATTTAGGTTACATAAGAAGCTAGATATTATATATATTTTTAATACCCTGAGTTATGCATTCTTCATTGTTCCATTTACTATGTTTGCTTAAATATGTCTTGGCTAGAAAAGACTTGTTGAAGCTATAATAATCTTCTAAGTCAGTGGTTTTTAAACTTCGGTCCCTGGACACTAGCAGTATCAGCATCACCTGGGTAGAACCAGAAACCTTGGACGTATGGGGTCCAGCAATCTTTATTATCATATGCACATTCCAGTGTGAGAACCACCGATCTATATGTTCCACATGCCAAGAGTGCTTGTGTGTTCTTTCATCTTAACAAATTCTTCTGGAGTACCTCCTCCAAGAATAGTCCTCTGTTATGGGGATGCCACAGACCCCTGCTATCTCTGAGCTTCCAGTTTAACTTGAAGTATAGAGAGGAGTGGACTCGTAAAAATAGTCTTTCGTTAAGTTAAAGTATCTTGGGCTTGGGGCCAAAGCATTTAGTTATTTGTGACTTTTACAGTGCAGGGAGGGCATTACTTGGAGGAACCCCATGAGTTCTTTCATTTGATATACTTTCAAGGGCCTGGCCTATTCTAAGAACTGTGCTGGATCCTTGGGCTACAGAGATGAAAGAGCTCTGCCTCCAAGCTTCTTAACCCTAGCAGAGTTTACTCAAGTATCTGGATCTGTTAGTTTGCTTCGCCCTCATCTTTCTTTCTTTTCTTTTCTTTTTTTTTTTTTTAAGACGGGGTTTTGATCTCGTTGCCCAGGCTGGGGTGCAGTGGTGCAATCTCAGCTTACTGCAGCGTCTGCCTCCTGGGTTCAAGCGATTCTCCTGCCTCAGTCTCCCAAGTAGCTGGGATTACAGGCGCACACCAACACACCCAGACAATTTTTTTTTTTTTTGCATTTTTAGTAGAGATGGAGTTTCTCCATGTTGGCCAGGCTGATCTCGAACTCCTGACCTCAAGTGATCCGCCCGTCTCAGCCTCCCAAAGTGTTGGGATTACAGGCGTGAGCCACCGCTCCTTGCCTCCCTCATCTTTGAAAATCATTTATGTGTTGGAGTAAAAAGGTTTTGTGTAAGTTTATTGTTTGAATTGTAGAAAACTTGTGTTCCCTTCATTTCTACTTAATCCAGAGTGTGTTCTACCACTGCCTCTCCTAGAGAACATCAGTTTCTTCACCTGTGAAAAGGGGAATATGATGCCTGCTTTGCAGGATGGTTGTGAGAATTAAGTGGGTTAGAGCCTGGGCATAGGGCAAGGCATTAGGAATGGTTAGCTCCAAAATGTGAGGGCTTTTGCAGTGAGGGATCAGGCGAGAGCTCCATAGTGTGGGTGAAAGAATTTGGCTGCCAAAGGCCGACATTCTCCCCTCCCAGGTCTGAGCATACTTTCTCCTTCCTCTTGGCCCTGGTAAACAGAATTAGTCTTCTGTTTCCTCTTCACCACCACCCCTAAAGCAAACAGCCAAGCATTTCCAAAGGTTGTTTTGCTGTGAGCAGCAATGGGAAATAAATAGGTAAAAGGATCTTCTGCTTCCTCCTCATTTATACCCGGTCCTTGGGAGGCAAAACAAAGCATGCAGAGATGCTAAGAGTGCCACTTGGGCACCAAAGGGCTCCAATAAACTTCATCTACACTTCAGAAGTTTGGGACCCAGGTGAGAGGCCAAAGTGAGCCCTGAGAGGAAGGAGCAGTGAACTGAGGTGGGGGCAGTGTGGGGTGTGCAGGTGATAAGGGATCCTAGAGAGGAAGGGCTCCAGGGCTGTCCCCACCTTTAAGAAGGGTGGAAGGCCACAGCTGCTTTCCTTGTATTAGAAAAGGTTGGCATCAGAGAAAGCAGCTTACGTTTAAAAGATTGGGGTAAATAATTTACATTTCTAAGCATTTTTCAGAGTTACAGTTGTGAAAATAATTCAAATTCCACCAATTTTTCTTTTAATCACAACCCCCTCCCCAACTGCCCACCCAGAATCTGAGGCTAGACAATGATTGTTTCCCTTAAATATGCAAGTGAAAGTACAGAAATACATATTGAAAAATTAGTTGATGGCAATTTGTTGTTGGTGGTGGGGAACCTTTTTTTTTAATTCAGCACTTCCCCTTAAACTAGTGCTACTTCTAGGTGCCCATTGCAGATATCCAAATTAGTGGATAAGAGTCTTATTTTCAAAAATAATTTTAAATAATTATCTAATGCCACTCATATCTAATACAGGTATTCTGATCACATAGATTCTTGTAAGAAAATGGTGTAAGAATCTACATTAACGAGAAAACAACCAATACTGAGCAGAATGCTGCTGGGAACTCTTAGTTGGGCCCGTCCAGTGCATGCTCCATAAATTTTTATGTTGTTTGTATGGTATACTGTGGTTTACAGTCTGGCCTTTGCATTAATTTGCCATTGTTTTTCTCTCAAATATTAATGAAGTGTAGGAGTGATTCAATTCCAAATAGGCATTTTTAAGGTGGCCTTAAAATAAAGCTTTTCCTTTAAAAAATATTTTTTTTGGAAAGATGAAAACCACTTCATTAGTGATTGCCGGCAAAATCTCCTACTGTCTTCCTATAAGCTGTTTAAGCTTAGCATTAGAAATTAGTGCTAGAGGATTTAATTAGCCAGCTCACAGGATGCAGTCCCTTTAATTTAGAATTTCCCTTTGAGAAAATTATGGAGTTGAAAAGGAATATGATATTTTATACAAGTTTCCATCTTGGGCCCTTATGTTTGTTCTGCTGATCTGGAAATTGTACATGATTTACATTAAAACTTTTTGTTTTTAATATCGATTATTGTAGTGTGGCGTGTTAGATTATGTGCAGTAGTTCTCAGAGTTGGGAAAGGTAAAAAGGTTTTTTTGGGGGCAATGATTAACTCATCTACTTTACCAAGGTTACATAATCAAGTATTAGTTACTGTACATTTAGCTAATGCAGTGGGTTTAGTTAACCAATGAATACATTATCATGGGAGGGTTAACACTTTTGCATTTTTAGACTTGGCTTTAAAAAAATTACAGAAAAACTCCTCACAACCCTTGCCACCCTTTCAGCCATAACATTACATTGCTTTGGTTTCTGCCTTTAATTTCCCTGGGGGTTCTTTTTATTTAGGAAAAGGGTGAAAGATGTATTTGTGTAAGTGCTACACCAGTGCTTCTGTTAAATTCTTTTTCAACAAAGAATATGTTACTTGGGCGCCTTGTACACAGGGTGCATATTTTTTTGGAAAGAATGTGCCATGAAAGCAGTAGTTTTTAGTGTGCATGTTTATTTCATGTCTGCCAGTTTATTTTAGCTTAGAAATTTCCTAATGCTTTGAGTTTATAACAGTCTTTCAGTTAACTGAGTGCATATACATATATGCACAAAATGGCCAACTTTTAGAAATTACTTGTGTATTTTAAAATCCCTTTTTTTTAGTCTGATATCATGTGTCTCCTTGTTCCCTTTTATATGCAATTAAAATTTAACCTAAGATATGAAAAATATGTTTTAAGAAAAGCTTAACTTCTTAAGCTTAATTTGGAATGTCAATGAAGAATTAAACATTTGCTTTCTAGAAACCTTAATCTTTTTAATGTGAAATTAACATAGATGATTTGAATATGTGTTCATGTGTGAGAACTTTGTCCCTTCAGTGTTTCTCTACTGAGTCTTTGACCTACTAGAAGATCTAAGTGCAGATAATGCCAAATCAGTATGACGTAGACAAGAGGAGTTCTTTCTTCCACATCTTGGCAGGGCATTATAAGAGCAGTTCTTCAACTTTCTGGTATCATTCGTAATAATGGAAGTGCCCATAGTGCTTTTGCTTATGAGAATTATATCTAATGATATTTACTATGTTTGAAATTAAAAAGGAAAAAAGTAAAATATATACATTGAAATAACAGTAATAAACTCACAACATAAACAATATGTCTTTATTAAAAAATCTGCAGTTCTCAGAACAAAAATATTTTAGTGAACAGGGTGACACTGTTTTATAGTTTGGCAAGCCTATTTAATGTCTGCCTTAAAAGAAGAGAGCTGGACTTTGCTGTCTGTCTCTGTGTTCAGTTTGTAATGATACTGGAATGTGATATCATTACATTACACATTGCATACTAATGTGATACTGGAATACTAAACATACATTCATGAAGAAGATTTTAAACGGCTAATAATGTCTAGATATAAGTATTTTTTAAAATATTGATCTTGTGGGCCCTCTCAAAGAGACTTAGGGACCTCTTGGGGGGTCCTAGGACCATACTTTGAGAATCATTGCATTGTAACATTTTAGAATCCTTTATGGTTACCAAAAAAGATTCTCCCCTAATACTTTCTAGTTTCTCTCTATGTGAAAATAACACTCTTTCACAAAATTAACTATTTGTGAGTTGACAGAACTTAATAGGAAAATGGGGAAAGAGAGCTGGGTTGAGTAAAGGTCTAAGTAACTCTTTGAAATATTTTGGTTTTGCCATCAAATAGCAGTGATTCCTCTAGTATTGTCTGACTGACTTAACTGAGACATTCTCAGTGATCCCTCTCATTTTCCAAGCCATCTCCACAGGCTAGACCCCTCCTCCCCTCAAGATTCCAGTAGCTTAGAAAAAGAAAGTGTTATGGGTGAAAGGGAATGTGTCCAACACCCCTCCCCTGTTTCTCCAGCTGGGAAGGGAAGGAAAGGGAAATAAAATTTAATGAGCACTTTTACTATGTGCCAGGTGCTTTACATATGTTATTTCATTTTAATTCCCCAAACAACCCTAGGAGGTATTTCTAGCCACATTTTGCACACAAAGCGAGATTCAGAGAGGTTAAATATTTAATATAAGATACGTAGCATTTAAGTGGCAGAACCTGATCCAAACCAAAGTCTCTTCCCAAGGACTATACAACACTATGCCTTGGTTTGTGCTTTGTTTTTCTTCAGTTCGTGCAGACTAAGAATGTGGATTCTAACATTTTATTGGGTTCTGTGACAGTATGATGATAAAACAGTTTGTTCTGTGAAGCTCTTGTGGAATTAACTGTCTTTCACTGGTTATGTTTTATAAAGTCAAATAAATATTTTAAGAAAAGGTTTGCATAATTTTTGTTTTAGTTCTACAGTTAATTATCCGTGTTTTTCCATAGAGGCAGGATTTGTATGCTTTTTGTATGCTCAATTCTGTTATATAGAACAGCTAACTATCCCAGAGGAAGATTCTGCATTTGCAGCCCTAAAACAGCTGGTCATCATAGTTTGTCAAAACTCCAGAAAGGCAAAATCAGTTCTCAGGAACATTGTTTTGTCTTGAAACAAAACCTAAGAGGTAAGACCAGCTGGGGGGTGTCTTGCCTTATTGGCAAGGGAGGAACAGTGTCCTTATTGAGGGAGGAACAGTGTCCTTGTTTGTCCTGTAGGTTCTCTGGTATGATTTAGGATCCGCAGAGAATGAGTTGGTAGAATTTCAAAGAAGGTTTCTCAAATTGGAGAGGCTAAAATACACCACTATATAATCCTGAAGTAGTCTTGGTCGAATTCCTGCATATTGACTGAGTCAATGTATTGCGTAGTCTTACAAAGTAATATACCAGCTGCCCTTTATGTGTATGTGTATAATTTTCCTGTATTTAAGGTAAAACCTCTTTACTTTAACATGCTCACCTAAAGGTGTAAGGGGAGCCACCCCTAGCCCTGCCAAACAAAACAAAACAAATAGGCCTCAGAGCATTAAATAGCTGCCACAAAGCTAGTCAAATTAAAGATGCCATTACCTGAGGACAAAGAAGTTTCTATAAAGAAAGTTAGCAGTGTAGGAGAGGAGTCATCCTCCTGGTAGCTGATGGTGGAAAAAGATGATAAAAAGAGCCTACTTTAAAAGTACTGGCATCTGCAGTTGTCTGTTGGAGTTCTTCCCCATTCAGTAACACCCTAAATGGTCACCTGATTAGGGGGGCAGAGTAGAATTTATGACATTTAGAAATACTTCTGCCAAAAATGGTTGGACTTTTTGGGCATTTGAAAGATAATTTAGAATTACTTGGAAAATGAACATTCATAAAACACCTTAATCTTTGATGATCTCAGAATATTGAGTGTTATGCTATAAGACATGTATATGTTTATTTGTGCTTTCACATTTCTCTTGGATTTAAATTGTTTTGGAGGTCACAGTATTTTATAGTTTGCTTTTTAAAAAACTTTACAAGAATAGTAAATTTTAAGTAACAAAACTGTATAATATGTGGGATTCCCTTCTGCATAATTGTGTGATGTCAAGATTCAATATATTTCTTTTCTGACTTGTACTGTATAACTCATGTGAATAAAGCAGGTCATTTTTGTAGAAACTATTTCAGGGCTTCACCAGTTTTTACAAGGCCGTTGTTTTTTTTTTTTTTTTTTTTTTTTTTTTCAGGCAGAGTCTCCCTCTGTCACCCAGGCTGGAGTGCAGTGGCACGATCTTGGCTCACTGCAAGCTCCGCCTCCCGGGTTCACGCCATTCTCCTGCCTCAGCCCCCGCGCCCCTCCCCGCCCCCACCCCCCCCAGTAGCTGGGACTATAGGCGCCTGCCACCACACTTGGCTAATTTTTTGTATTTTTAGTAGAAACGGAGTTTTCAGCGTGTTAGCCAGGATGGTCTCGATCTCCTGAGCTCGTGATCCGCCCACCTTGGCCTCCCAAAGTGCTGGGATTACAGGCATGAGCCACCATGCCTGGCCAAGGCCTTTTCTTTGATAGTTAAATCAGTCTTTTTTGAAGCATCTGTTATGTTATCTCCGGGTAGACTCTTTAAGTACTAACTGGTTTAACTCTTGGATCCTTAATTGTCTTGGCTTTGCCTGTGATTAGAATCGTTCTCCATCTTCAAGGTGTGGGGATGGGGAAAAAGTTATCTCCAATATCACTTTTGCAGAGAGACAAAGACACTAAGTTGGTTGGTGAAGAGAGATGTTGTGACAGTGTTAAGTGGGAAGAGACTGATTTTATAAATGGTCAGTTTTCCTATTAACTGGTTTTCCTGTGCAAGTACATATATGACAGGTGGAAAACAGAGTTTGCCTTGAACTAAATGCACATAATGTGCTTGGGAACTTTCCGGACTCTCTCTTATGATCCTTTGGTAATTTTCTTGTCTTGATATGTGCCTGTCCCAAGAATTTTTGATTATTGTGGGTTTATATTACATCTGCATATATTACAGCAAGTCCGCCCTCATTATTCATTTTTGAGATTTGCTAGAGTGTTTACTTTTTCATGTGACTTTTTCTTCATGGGAACATAGATATTTAAAAATTTTAGAATATTTACTATGTACCCTTTCTTTAATTGTGGTTTTTCAGAAAAAGTTGTTGATTAAAAGACATAAAGGAGACTGGAATATCCATTTTGAAACAAAATATTTGTGGAAGAAAACCAAAGATTATTATATGACAGTTCTCAAAATTTCTTATTGTGAGGCAGTAATAGTGACTTGTTTTTAGGGAATGCTCTTTTTTCATTGATGCATTTGATAAAGATTATTGCAACACCTTTCTCATTTTACTAAATGTTGCTAAGAATGATCAAGGTGAAATTATATTGCCTCTGAAAGATTTCTTAGGAGTAGCATTTCTTTCAACTGTCTGACCTGGGTGGACTCTGCAGGGGAAGACAGTAAGCGGGGTTCAGATGTCCTGTGTGTAAACCCTTACCATTGTCTGGCCGTCATTCTTGAGTTTTACCTCTGCAGCTCCATGTGCACCACCCCTTCCAGAGTCCCCACATGGTAGCGATCCTTTTCTTTGTGAATGAAGGGGAACTGGAAGAAACAGTGGCCAGCTAGATGAATTTTATTAAAGTAGCATCAATAGAGGAAGGCTGGGAGAGCCCAGTTTTCACTGTGTAGCATTCAAGTTTCAGGCACCTGAAATCCTGAAGTCAGTCTGAGTCGTGGAGGTTCCCAAAACTATATTCTTCTTACTCCTTTCCGGCTTATCCTTGGCCACTGAATATGGCTTTGAGAGAGAGAGAGGTTGGGATTGAATGGATGCTCCCCCTTACCAGCCACCCCAATTTAGGACAGCCTTCCTATGCAATGTAGGGAAAGAGAGCATGGAGGAGTTGTCCTCTGGCCAAGCCGGTCAGGACTGCCTGGTGGGCGGTGGTGGTGGAAGGCAGTAAGCTGTAGCTAGTGCTGTCCAAGGGGAAATGGCCACCGGGGCCGGGTGAATGCCTCATGTGTGGACCATTATAGGCAGCAAAACGGCCATTGGTCATGGAGCTCATAGAGCAGGGGTCCCCCAACCCTGGGTCGTGGACCAGTACCAGTGGACTTAGATTCTCATAGGAGCGCAAACCCTATTGGGAATTGGACATGCGAGGGATCTAGGTTGCATGCTCCTTATTAGAATCTAATGCCTGATGATCTGAGATGGAACAGTAGAAGTTTCATCCTGAAACCATCCCCTTCCATGGATGGGGATCCATGGAAAATTATCTAATTGTCTTCCACAAAACTGGTCCCTGGTGCCAAAAAGGTTGGGGACCACTGTCATAGAGGATTTCTGTGTGGATTTAAGTTTAAGGTATAAGGCCTCTTAAAGCTTTTTCCACCTTGGTAATTTTTTACCGTGTGTGTGTGTGTGTGGTGTGTGTGTGTGTGTGTGTGTTTAATAACCATACATCTGTATAGCTTTCCTCTGTATGTGACATGGAAGAGAATCATCATTATGAGTTACTTAGGTGGTAGTGTATATGAGATTTGGTGGGCCCTGCAATTCTATAAGCAGTTGCTGCTCATAGACATTGCTGTATTGGGATATATGTTATGCATGTTACAGAAAGGATTATTAAATTAAAAAATTTCTCTGGTCAAAGTTTGTGAAAGGGACCCCCTTAGAGTTGCAGTATTGGTCGGTTGGGGCCAGCTATTGGCTGCCTAGAATAAAGGTGGGGAGAGTTTGTTTTTGAGAAGAAAGCTGAGCTGACTGACTCTACTTTAAAAAAGGAGTAGAAAAAAGAAGAAAACCACTGATCCCACTGATCTAGGGGATTATTGTCTTGTATACCCCGATTCAGAGTAGAGTAATGATGGCCTCTGAGTGCTGTAATCTAACCACTTCCTATAGGTATGATGGTAATGTACGGCAATATATGTTTTCATATGGCTGTGTAAAATACTTTAGCATATCTGTTGAATACCATTTTTTTTTTTTTAACCTGTAAGGCGCTGGCGGTAGTGGTTAGTGGCCTGAATGTTTTTACTTGAATATAAAGGCTGTCATATTTTTTTCTTGCTGCTGTCAAGTCCCACACATTTCAAAGAATTAGAGCATTTCACGGCATCTGAATGCAGAAGCTAAACCCTCCCTTTCTTTCTTTCACCCTCAAGGTTTCCACTTGAGCGGCACAGTGACAGAACCTGCAATACAATCGGAGCCAGAAACTGTTTGCAACGTGGCCATCAGCTTTGATCGTTGCAAGATTACCTCAGTGACCTGCAGCTGTGGAAACAAGGACATATTTTATTGTGCCCATGTTGTGGCACTGTCTTTATACCGCATCCGCAAGCCAGATCAGGTCAAACTGCATCTTCCCATTTCAGAGACTCTCTTTCAAATGAATAGAGACCAACTGCAAAAGTTTGTACAGTATTTGATCACAGTGCACCACACAGAAGTTTTGCCAACTGCTCAAAAATTAGCAGATGAAATTCTTTCCCAAAATTCAGAAATCAACCAAGTTCATGGTGAGTATAGACATTGACTCTTTAAATGTCCTCTCTGGATCCTTTTTCACTTATAAATTCAATTATTCTGCATAAAAATGAATTAAATGTGAAATAGGTCATCAGCATTGCTCTTAGTTGGTCAAAAGAGATTTTTACATTTGTATTCTAAAACATTTCTTTTGAAGTGTTTTGTGTTAGGTGCCAAGCCTTTTGTGCTCAGAAAAATCATGCATGTTAAAGCTTGGTTCTTATACTTCCTTTATATTTAGTCATATTTCATCAAGTACTAGATATTAGTTATGCAAAGCACTTATTTAATTCACCCTTGTCAATACACTGACTTGTGCCTATTGTGAATTTTTTCATTTTCTTTTAAAATTTATTTTCCAGTGCAGGAAAGTTTCTGATCAGTTGCCTCGTATTAGGAAAATAAATTGTTTTTAGAAAAACATTAGAGCTTGTTTAGAGAGAATTTGGAATGTGAATATTTTGTATAAGAAAATACAAAAAGGTTTCTTTTAAATCTTTTATACATTGAACATGTTTTCTCATTTATTTGTAAACACATTTATCGAGTGTTTATGCAGTGCAAATATGTCAACTTACAAGAATATATATGTGCAACTTTTCAGAAATATACCTACCACTTATTTCATACAGTACATTAATATAGGATAAATAATGTTGTCAAAACGTAGGTTGCTTGTATTTTTAAAACATTTGGACATAATTTTAAAAATATTTAAAAATGTTGAAAAAAGTAATGCAGTTTTGACTAAACAGCTCTGGGACCTAACGTTGTTACATTTCTTTATTTATATTGATTTGAAATCTAGGACTAGTCTCTCAACCCTATTCTTTTAGGTTTTCTTTAGTGGGTTAGTTGATACAGCAAATAAAAATGTTTCAAAAAAGCAGTTTGAGGTCCTTTTTTGTAAACTTTAAAAATTACGAGATATAAAAATGTAGAAAAGTACATATAATATGAACGTACAGATTAACAAAGTGAACTATCACCCAGGCCAAGAAATAGATGGCTCTTAGCACTTGAGAGGGCTCCAAGTACCCCCTTTCAGTCACAAGCTCCTTTCTCGTCCCCTTGGTAACCACTGCCTAGTTTTATAGTAATCACTTCCTTTGCAGTTTGTGTTTTGTTGTTTTTGACATCATTAAACATTGATTTAGTTTTATCTGTTTTTAAACTTTGTGTAAATGGAATAATACAGTATGATTCTTGTATTACCTGACTTCTTTCACTCAGAATCATGTTAAGATTTACCCATATTTTTTCACATACCTGTAATTTATTCATCTGGTGAAGCACTGTCTAGTAGAAATATAACATGAACCTTCCCATAGAAATAGAATATTAACCACATGCATAGTTTCAAATATTTTAATAGCCACATTTTAAGAAGTAAAAAGAAACAAGTAAAATTAATTTTGGTAGTATGTTTTCTTTCGCTCAGTATATCTAAAATATTGATCCAACGCATATCATAATATTCATAAATATTCAAGAAAAATGTTGTTATTTTACTTTTCTTCATGTTAAGTCTGTGAAATCTGGTTTCTGTTACACACCTCACAACATATCTCAAAACACTGGTAACTACACTGCAAGTGCTCAGTAGCTACATGTGGCTAGTGGCTGCCATGTTGGACAGCACAGCTCTAGAGTCTTCTGAGTATGAGAATACTGCTATTTATTTGTCTGTGTTCACTTTTGATAGGCCTAGTTTTGAAAGGAGCTGCTGTGAACATTCTTTTACAAGTCTCCTGGTGCTGTGAGATACTTCTAGCGTGGTTTCTCTGTCAGAGGAAATCCACATAGTTGTATTTCTTCTAGTATTCCCCATATCAGGCTCAGCTTTACTAAAGTAGCCATCATAAGGTGTGTAAAGCGTTTGACTTGGTAGAGTCTGCCAATGTTAAATAACAGGAGTACCTTCAGCCCTCCAAAAGCGCATGTATTCAAGGACTTTTTCAAGTAGGCTTCTGCTCTGTCATATCAACTGCCTCAAATCTTGCTGCCTTGTGAAAATTCAGGCCAGCTAACGGTCATCCCAGAGATTTCTCTGTTTGTGGCTTCTTACTAAATTGTACATTGGAAGCAGAGAACAGAATATACTGTTTCTTCAAACTTTTATGCATTCTCTCCTTTCCCTCCTTTTTTCCTTAGGTCATGTAATCCGCTAGGATCACTTTTTTCTCTTGAGCTTCAGTAAAACCGAAAGCCTCCATCAATAATGAGTTGCTTGTTCTGCATTTCTCTTGCTTGTTTTGAAGGATAGTAGCCTCTAAAGTTTCTTATCAGAAAGATTTTTCAGTCTGTGTTGAAATAATGGAACTAGTGAAACAATGTGAATTAAAGTTGGATGAGATAATGTGTTCACATGATGTAGTTCTTTCATAGTTTCTAAAATAGGAAAGCCTATCAAGGATAGATTGCAGGTTACCTTTAGAGTCAATATGATTTCTTAGTAACTTGTATATAGGAACAGCTTCTCCAGAGCAGCAAATTTGAGCAATTTATCCCGCCAGCTTTCTCTTCACTTAATTTATCATCAAATTTACTCTCAGCCTGGAAATGGACCAATTACATGAGCTGCCTTCCTGCCTTCCATTCTAGTTTGACAAGTGGTAAAAAAGGAGAGAGGTAGGAAGCAAGCCATGGTGACCTTAAGTGATGAAATGGGAAATCTGCTCCCTGGAGGGTCTTATTTTAATTGTTAATGACATAATAGGGAGTGGGATTAAAAATGTTTTGCAGTTACTTGACAACATGATCCCACCTGCCTATAAAGATCTGTATGTAAGACCCTCTTTTTTAAGAAATCTGTTTCTAAAGCAGTACTTTCTTGCATGGTTTTGTGGATACACTTTTTCTTTGAGACAGAAGTCTTGAACATGAATATTGGGAGGATTTAATTTTTCTCTGAGGAAAAGCATCACTTTTACCTCACATAAACAAAAGGGTTAAGATATGATTTAGACTTGATTAGTAGGCATCATAAAGACAAGGTTTAGCTTATCCAAATCTTTTTTGGAAGAAAGGCATATTATATATAATTTATGAGTAAATACAAAATATGTTGATAACAGTAGGTTTTTCCCCTTTTCCTTGTGAACTTAACCTAGTAGTTGTTCTTAGTAGTTGTTTTTCTTATTATTTTACAACATTTTATTTTTTAAAGGTTTATCCTGGAGATTTAAAGTTTTTCAAGCCTATTTCACACACATTGTTCTTCACAATTTCCTTTTGAGCAATATTCTTGCAATTTATAATTGCAGTAGTTTGTAGATAAAGAAATCAGGGAGAATGAGTTTAGTGACTTATCCAAGGTCACAGATTCAGTGAAAGTTGTTGGAATATAGTTTGTCATCATAATAGTTCAGTCCTTGTCATAGACCATTTTACATTTCAATATGTTTTCATAAAATTTCCCACATAATTTTAATTAGATTATAAAATTAACCACTACATGCTAAAGAGGCTGTAAGATAGTTAATGGCCCACCAAGGAGATTGCCAGTTGTAGTTCTGTATTTTTAAAGCAAAATTGTTTGCTCTTGGTTTTATAATCTAATAAAACTTTCTAGTGTCCGTATTTTTAAAAAAGAAGCTGGTGTCTTTGCTAGGTACTTTTCTAGAGACTTACAGATTTCCAAGTGCTAACCCCACTCTTGTAGTTAATTAACGTGGTCTTTTCTGTCCTTTATGCTTCCTATTAAAGGAGACGTATTGTAGATAGGTAAACTGTGGTGTAGGGACAGAATACTAAACTTGAAATCTAGAGGCCTAGAATCCAGTATTGTCTCCACTACATATTACCTGTGTGACCTTGGATGGGACCCATTTTTTTTCTCATATTTAAAATGCTCATAATCATCTCTATCAGTGTTGGGATAATTTTAATCATATGATGGATAATTACAAAAAAGATAACTGACCTTACTTCACGTTGGGGTATCCACAAGTACTCATAGTTAAGAAGAGAGAAGCCGGTAAAGGGATGGATAGTACTATAATTGGAGGTCAGATTGCTTTCCCCTGACTTTCTGGCACACATTTCCTCCTCTTTTATTTTCTCTCCTAATCTTCTGTAATCTAGCGTTAAGATTTTCTTACACTAATCTTCCTATGGGCTAGCCTGTACTGGGCAGACTATCACAAGGAAGGACAGTCTGAGGGGAAACTGGCCTTGACCCCAACCGAAAATAGAGGAAAAGAGGAAAGGATCATTTCAGTGGCCCTTTTATTCCCATGGCCTGGACTAATCCTGAAAGTAGCCCAGACTTACCCCTCACTTCCCTGTCATGTGCCCAGAGATGCCATCTCAGCTAGCCAAATGTAGAAGACATTTATTCACATATCGGATGAGGGTTGACATATGACATCTAAGATCTCTTCCGCTCTGTGTCTTTGCTGGTGGTTATCTACAAAGGCATAGGAGGAACCTAGGCTCCGTACTGCAAAGGCGTACCTTCTGTAGCTTCACCCAGGTGTGCATTCATGTGTTGTTCTTCCATTTCAATTTGTTTGAGCATGGTTCTTACACAGCCAAGACCAAGAATTCCATTCACATCTGCCTGTCCTGCTTAACCTTGCCTCTGAATGCCTTTGTGTCCTGGCCACCATTGTATATCAGTCTATTCAGACTATCCCAGGTATTAGCAAACAAACAAGCAAATCTATTTAGCAGTCCCATCTTCATTGCATAGCTCTTCATTTTCATTTGATTGTGAGCTTTATCAGACTGAAACTGTGGCCTGTGTATCCTGATAGCTTCTCTAAGCACAATACTTAAGACGTAATAAGTAATCATATCTGTTAAGCAAAAAGTATGACTGTCATTTTTCATTCTATTTTGTTCTTAGTAGGAAGTTGAGTATTTATTCTTTAAGGACATGTACACTTTTATGTTCCAAATCTACCAGTGAGTGACAGCTGGAGTCATCTGATGGAGGCCTCATGTCACATTTTCCTTCCTTTTATTTCCCTGTGGATGGTTGTGTTTATCGTAATTGGGCTTGCCTTAGCAACCAGTTTTTGCAGGTATCCTAGGGAGGTAATTTGATTGTTAGTATCATACCCTTTCTGTTGTACAATAGAACATTCTGGTGTTGACAGTTGGTAAAACAAAGGTATGGTCTCCTGATGGTCTATATAATTAGCAAATATATTCTGTAGGAGATAGTTCAAGTTGCTTTCACTATACTATCTTTAAAGTGCAGTACAGTGAAACTTAAAGAAAATTTGTAAAAGAAGAATTCATGTAGTAGTATTGAACTATCTAAAAAGGCGAGTCCTCATTTTTTTCCCATTCCCAACAGCTCCCTTAGTCTCCAAAAGCACCCTTATTCTCACAAGGCAGGCACTGTGGAGAGCATGGTTCATATTCTGAGACATTTTTCCTCATGAACACACATGTGCAGACATGTGCACACATATATATGAAGTTTTAAAATAATTCAGAAAATAGTCTTCAGTTTTTTTCTCTTAATATGTCAGGAATATCTTATGTTAATACTCTTATGATGTAGTTCTGTTTTAATTGTAGTACAGTATTTTGTAGTATGGATATATTTAGCTTTTAACTGACTGAATGACTTTGAAGAGGTTGTTTGCATTTTTCCCTGTATACACACTGTTGCTGTGACCATCTTTATGTGTGAATGTGTGTGTGTATGTATGAATTTGTATAGATATAATAGATTCTTAGTAATAGAAATGCCAGAATAAATGATATATGCATTTTGAATTTTGTAAGTACTGCTGAACTTCCCTTCAAAAATTACCAGTTTTACCCTTAAGTTGTAAGTAAAACTTGATGTTTCTATAAGAATGTTTTTAGGCTGGGCTTGGTGGCTTATTATGCCTGTAATCCTGGGACTTTGGGAGGCTAAGGTGAGTGGATCAGTTGAGCTCAGGAGTTCAAGACCATCCTGGCCAACATGGTGAAACCCTGTCTCTAGTAAAAATACAAAAATTAGCTGGGCATGGTGGTGTGTACCTGTAATCCCAACTACTTGGGAGGCTGAGGCAGGAGAACCACTTGAACTTGAGAGGCGGAGATTGCAGTGAGCCAAGATCGCACCACTGCCCTTCAGCCTGGGTGACAGGGAGGGACTCTGTCTCAAAAAAAAAAAAAAAAAAAGTGTTTAAAAAAAAATGGATAGAATCTATGATGATGTACAGGTGATCCCTTTTTTTTTTCTTAATATGAAAAGTTTTTACATTTCACTTTATTGCCAGAGAAGTCATCTTTGAACTTACGTCTCTTAATTAGGAGGAATTATAAATCTCTAGCCCATGAGGAATTTGTTGGGGAATGCAAAAACAGCCAGGTTACTTTTAGCCCAATACCCTTCATCCTCTCTTCGCCTCCACATCTTGCCTTCCCTCACACTCTTTGGTCATCTCTGACACCATCCCAACCCTCATAATTTAAAAAAGATTGCTGCCAGCTGTGATCAGTTTCCTTGCCCATCCTGCTCTCATTGGGCTGGCCTCCGATCTCTCCAGTTTGGCTAGAAGAGCTTATCATTCCCATCTCCCCCACAGTGGTGCTTCTCATACCTCCCACTGTAAAACTATTCAGAGTGTTTAAGAGTTCCAGCTTTGAAGTTGGGCAACCTAAGTTAGAATACTGGCCCTTTGCTTTCTAGCTTTGTTACCAAGGGCAAGTAACTGAATCTCTTCAGGCCTCGGTTTTCTTGGTTGTCAAATGTGGACAATGAAGAGTGCCCATTTCATAAGGTCAGGATGGTCAAAGAGTAAAAGTGAGCTGCTATTACCGTCATCATTGTGATGTGGCAGTTGATAGGAGTCCTCAAGGGCAGCGGTAAATATTTGAGGAAAATATTTGTGGACCATTTTTTTTAAAGTCTTTTAAAAATAATTGGAGTCAACTATTCTTAAAGCCTGAAAACATAGTAGATCTCTTAATAAATCTGAAGAGTTGAATTATGTAAAAATAAGACTTCCTGAGAATTTTGCATTTAAATATTTTTATTTGTGTACTGAGTAATCATTAATACATCTATTAGATAAGTAATGGAAAATAACGTACTGAAAAGCACTCTGGGTTTATACTCTGCAGTTTTTAATGAGCACTGGAGAATGTACAAATACTTTATTGCTTTTTTCCATATAAAATACATGATTATTTCTGTACATGAATACCTATACTATTGAACTGCTGAAGTAAATTAAATGATAATAAGAGATGAATAATAAAATCAGAAGAGAGGAAAATAATAGAGGAGGGACCATAAACCCTGACAGGTCTATTTGAGTTTCCTGAGATATATGCTGATGGCGGTGCTGCTTATTTATAATTCCTTGGCATTTAGCTGAAAAGAAGGTGGTTTGTTGGGGGAGCAGAACCTGGTGCACATCAGGCCTTCCTATGTCATTAGCCTCCACAATCAGGAAAATGGCTTGTCCTCTGACAGCTCCTGGAGAGGACACCACACTATTTTACGGCAGTAGAATTACGTGGAGTGACCCTAGAGTGTGGAAGGTGACGAAAGATCTGGCTGTTTCAACTACAACAAAATTGTAAATTAAAATAAAGGCATTAGTTACCCCTTTGAAAGGAGACTTTAATTCAGGATAAAACTTAAATCTTTTCTAAAGATCTAAAGAGTGTGTTTATTGAGTGTTATCATCTTTCAGAGGTCTTCTAGTTCTCTCTTCTCTGCTGTAAAGAAAGAAATTTTTTTGAGTCTGAGTCACTACAGCTTGTTGTCTTGCCTTTTCCCTCTCGGTGCGAATGGTTGATGTCAGATTTTGCCTGTACGACAGATCAACCAAGACCTTTGTAAGCCACCAACTTAATGTTTCCTAGCTTTAACAGCAAACACTAAAACTGTAGGAGATGGCCTTCTTCTGTAGGTCCCCAAAAGAGGCTGAATTAATCACCTCTGCAGTGTAGACATCTGCTGCCTGGATAGGCTGAATTTGATGAATTAATTTTAACAAAAAGGGACACTGCTACATAAATATAAATGTAAAAGCATTATTTGGAAACCAGTGTTACTGTGGCAGTTGGGTCACAGTTAAGATGAAGATGTTAACTTTGTAAACAAAAGACCTTCGCTCTTTCTTGTTTTGAATTTGTTTTCCAGCAAAGTAAAATAAAATAAAGCATTAAGTCTTCAACTGGAAGTCAAAGCTGTGAATAGCTCCATGCACCAGACACAGCATAAGCCAGTTATAAACGTGTCTTCATAGCTCAGTTTAAAATCTGCATAATGATTTGGTGGTATCTAACACCTAGAAGTAACTGTATCCATGGCGTGAGACAGATACCTCATTCAGTATGGCTTAAATATGCTTTATTAGATACACTGGAGAGGTGTTTGTCTGATGCCTCAGGATCATGAATACTTTTAATTATTAAGATCTAGAATGTGCCACCCTGCTTAACATTCTCTCCAGATAGAATTCTACCCTCCCACCATTTTTATCCCCAGCAAAGATTCTGAATCAGTGAGTCTGAAGTGGTATCTCAGCATCTATTTTTCACAATATGCCTCTGGCATTTTGATATGCCGTTACTTTAGAGAACTACTGGGGCAAGCGAGTTTGATGTTGGGATAAATCACAACTAAATCAGAACCAAATCAAGCAGTAGACAGGGGATGCCAAAGACTTAGATAGTGGTCCTTCACGTCCATGAATTCTCCTTTGTTTTCTGCCTGTGACATTACATTACCAAGGTAGGTGGGTAAATCAAACTCACACATCCATCTCTGGGAATGAGAGACCAAATTGTTCTACTTTTTTTTTTCCAACAGATAATTTGACTTTCCCCGAAGGCCTGAAGAATTAAGCTTCAGTAATAAAATGCCCACAAAGATTAATTATACAGTTGTAAATATTATACCATTTATTATTATAAATATAAATAAGAGTAAAAACATGATAGGCTTTAAAACATTTTACGGCCGGGCGCGGTGGCTCAAGCCTGTAATCCCAGCACTTTGGGAGGCCGAGACGGGTGGATCACGAGGTCAGGAGATCGAGACCATCCTGGCTAACATGGTGAAACCCCGTCTCTACTAAAAAATACAAAAAAAAACTAGCCGGGCGAGGTGGCGGGCGCCTATAGTCCCAGCTACTCGGGAGGCTGAGGCAGGAGAATGGCGTGAACCCGGGAGGCGGAGCTTGCAGTGAGCCGAGATTGCGCCACTGCACTCCAGTCTGTGCGACAGAGCGAGACTCTGCCTCAAAAAAAAAAAAAATAAATAAATAAATAAATAAAACATTTTAATGGACCATTTAATTTACATACATACAGATTCTGGTTCCTGCCCAACGGGAGGAATATCTAATAGCAACTATATAAATACATGAGTTATGTTTCTTTTTGCATTCCCTTCTCAAAGCTAAATGCTGAGAGGTTTGTCTTTGATTATAGACAGCCATTAACAAGTAGACATAAATTTTGCAAATCTTACATTTTATATAAGGCTTAGGCAACATTGTAATGCATGTAATCAAGACATGTTAGGATTTAAATAGTACAAGAAAACCAAATACCACATGTTCTCACTTATAAGTGGGAGTTGAACAATGAGAACACATGGACACAGGGAGGGGAACATCACACACCGGGACCTTTTGTGGGGTGTGGGGGGCTAGGGGAGGGATAGCATTAGGAGAAATACCTAATGTAGATGACGGGTTGATGGGTGTGGCAAACCACCATGGCATGTGTATGCCTATGTGCATGTTCTGCACTTGTACCCCAGAACTTAAAGTATAATAAAAATAGTTAAAACTTAGCATTAGTGTTAAATACATGAATTTGCACTTTTGGGGAAATTATTGTTGTAGACATTAAATTTCCTGGTCTATAATGTATAGGGTACGTGTCTTATTCCTAAAATGTAGAGTGCATTTATGTTTTATTTATCTACTAGTTATCTTTGCTTGCAGTCTTATGAGTAAGTTAGGAAGATTTCTATATCACATGAACAGATTTCTAATTTTTATTGCTCAGTTAATTTTTTCCCTTACATTATAGAATTTTAGAGTTAAGGAAATGGAGGCCCGAAGAGCTTAAGTTATTTGCTGGAAAATGTATAGTTTTTCCAAACAGTGCCTACAGCTGAAATCTTCTGAATTCTAATCCATCCTCTCAACTAGTGTGTAGACTTTGGGCCATTTTTTTTCCTCCAGTGCATTTCCTTCTTGCCCAGTACTGTAAAGAAGTAAGTTAATTCTAATACTAGCTTACCAAAAAATAAAAATAAAAACCCCAACTTAATATATCAGTTCATTTTTCTGTTGCTTATAACAGAATACCAGAAATTGAGTAATTTATAAAGAAAAGGAATTTATTTCTTATAGTTCTTGAGACTGAGAAGTCCAGGGTTGAGAGGCAGCATCTTGTGGGAGCCTTCTTGCTGGTGGGGACTCTGTGGGCACAGGGCATTGCGTGGTAAGGGAGCTGAGCATGCTAATATGCTAGCTTAGGTATCTCTTTCTCTTATAAAAGACACCAGCTCCCTCCCATGATAACCCATTAAGCCATTAATACACTAATCCAAGAATGGATTAATGCATTCATGAGGGCAGAGGCCTCATGATCCATTCACCTCTTGAAAGGCCCCACCTTTCAGTACTGCCACATTGGAGTTTAAATTTCAACACGAGTTTTGGAGGGAACAAGTATTCAAATTTTCTTAAAAGCTTAAGAAAACATTCATATATTTATACATTTGCTATTACACTTTTCTTCACTTGAACCAAAATCTGTATGTATGTATGAATGTATGTAAATTGTCCATTAAAGCAATTTTAAAATCCATCATATTTTAAAAATATATAATAGTGTCCGGGCATGGTGGCTCACGCCTGTAATCCCAGCACTTTGGGAGGCCGAGGTGGGCAGATCACAAGGTCAGGAGATTGAGACCATCCTGGCTAACAGGATGAAACCCTGTCTCCACTAAAAATACAAAAAAAAAAAAAATTAGTCGGGTGTGGTGGTGGGTGCCTGTAGTCCCAGCTACTCAGGAGGCTGAGGCAGGAGAGTGGTGTGAACCCAAGAGGTGGAGCTTGCAGTGAGCCGAGATCATGCCATTGCACTCCAGCCTGGGCAACAGAGCGAGACTATGTCTCAAAAAAAAAAAAAAAAATATATATATATATATACACACACACACATACATATATATATATATAGTGTTTTTAAAACCTATCCAGTTTTAAGGAAAAATATACATTGTGTAATTCAAGTCAAGAGTAATTTCTGTATTCTTCTATCACTTTTCACTATTACTGGGGGAACCCGCCCCCAATATTTCAACGTATTTTCTTTCTATTTTCCATAAGTGTTGGCCGGCTGAGAAATAAAGAGAAAGAGTACAAAGAGAGGAGTTTTACAGGTGGGCCGCCGGGGGTGACATCACATATTGGTAGAACTGTGATGCCCACCTGAGCCTCAAACCAGCAAGTTTTTTATTAAGGGTTTCAAAAGGGGAGGGGGTGTAAAACAGGGAGTAGGTACAAAGATCACATGCTTTAAAAGGCAAAAAGCAGAACTACTAATAAGGATCTAACAAAGATCACATGCTTCTGAGGGAACAGGACAAAGGGAAAAAGCAAAACCACTGGTAAAGGTCCAACAAAGATCACAAGGTAAAGGGCAAAAGCAGAACTACTGATAAGGGTCTATGTTCAGCGGTGCCCACGTTGTCTTAAACATCTTAAACAACAGAAAACAGGGTTTGAGAGCAGAGAACTGCTCTGACCACAAATTTACTAGGGTGGTGGAGTTTTTCCCCTCCCTAGTAAACGTGAGGGCACTGCAGGAGACCAGGGCATATCTCAGACCTTATCTCAACCACATAAGACAGACGTTCCCAGACATCTGGGCGGCCATTTATAGACCTTCCCCCAGGAATGCATTCCTTTCCCAGGGTATTAATATTAATATTCCTTGCTCAGAAAAGAATTTAGCGATATCTCTCCTACTTGCATGTCCATTTATAGGCTCTTTGCAAGAAAAAAAAAAAAATATGGCTCTTTTTGCCCGACCCTGCAGGCAGTCAGACCTTATGATTGTCTTCCCTTGTTCTCTAAAATTTGCTGTTATTCTGTTCTTTTTCAAGGTGCACTGATTTCATATTGTTCAAACACACATTTTACAATCAATTTGTACAGTTAACACAATTATCACAGTGGTCCTGAGATGATGTATATCCTCAGCTTACGAAGATAACAGGATTAAGAGATTAAAGTAAAGACCAGGCATAAGAAATTATAAAAGTATTATTTGGGAACTGATAAATGTCCATGAAATCTTCACAATTTATGTTCCTCTGCTATGGCCCCAGCCGGTCCCTCCATTCGGGGTCCCTGACTTCCTGCAACACACTATTGGCATGAAAAAAAAGTAAGTGGAGTATATTCTGAAGTTTTTGGGGGATATCTGAATGGTGACCCCTTTGCCAATTCAAGCAGGCCACAGAAGACTGGACCAAATTCAGATCTACTTAAAATATTTGGCTATTTCTGTGGCAAACCAAACGCCCAAGTCTGACATGGGTATGACCCAAGCAGCTGAAATGTCTTCAGTTATGCCACAGCACTCAGCCCCCATCCAAGTAGTTCTGGGGCAGGTCTCTTTGTGGATTTTGGCCCTTGATGCACATAGAGAACAACTTAAAAAATGACAAAAATTGGGAGAAGTAACCACTGTGAGGCTAGATGTTTTTCGAGATGGAAGATTGTATTGTTTAACTCAGTTTATCAGAAGGACCAGTGGAAATGGATGGTCAGTAGCTAATTAGAGTTTCCCCATGAAGAGGATAAGGAGGGATGTGTCAGATTTCCAAGGAGGATGTTGGGAAGAATTTAAAAATAAAAGTCAAGATTCAATAGTTGTTTGGAAAATCTCTTTTGAGGCATTTATGTAAATAATCTATAGGTATTTTGTGCAAGGGTGTGTGTCTGTAGAATCAAAAGATGGGATGGATTAGGGTCTCTGAATTTCTGTGGGATACAGTTACAGACCTAGTAGTTAACTTCACATCATTGTGTGTCCTTAAAGCTTTCTGTAAAGGAGAGGCATGCTAACAAATGCCTACAAACATACCAGTACCCTTCCTTAAATGTTTATTTGCTTTAGGGTTGACAGCCCCTGCCTTGATGACCTCGGGACTCAACATTAGCTCTAGGATCCTAGAATATGTTCATCGGCAGAAAAAAGAACCTGGAGACTGGATTTAGCAGTGTGGCTGTGTACAAGTCATAACCAATTGGAACCCATTTCTCCTGTAGAATGGGGATCATGATCTATACTCACTTCCAGGGGACATTGTGAGGAGAAAATGAGATAATGTTTATGAAGATGCTTTATAGTGGTTCTTAACCTTTTAAGTAAGAATTCTTTTTCCAGGGGAGAAAATGTATATGTGCCTTTCTCCGTCCCTCTTTTCCCCTTTCCTCCCAGTACTTGATCGCCTGATAGTGGCTGGGTGTTGGGAAGCAGTGGTGAGCAGGGTAGATACAATTCTTGTTCTCATGGAGCTTCACTTCTACATACTTGTCCAGTCCCTACTTGGAGTGACTTTCTCTTTCTGGAAGAGTTGGTCTCTCCAATCTTCCTAAGAGGCCACTTATTTCCTTTGTCATCTTTGCTCATTTACTTATGCAGCCTTTAAATGTTGGCCTTCCTTAGGATTTGGTCCTAGATGCTCTTAAACAGTTTCCTGCTTCCCATAGTATATCCAGCTTCCTCCTTGAAATCCTCTTCCCTCTTCTCCACTGTCTCAAGGGTGTGTCAGATTCACCATATTTAAAACTAAGCTCATGACCTAAACGCTGCTCCTCCTGACTCCCAAACCTTGTCCTTCTCTGGTGGTCTGTGTGTCAGTGAGTTTTCCAGTATTCCGTATGGTTGTTTAATCCAGAAACTCATGTCTCTCTCCCATACTTCACATATCCACTTATTCACCAAGTTCTTGTTGCGTTTATGAAATCCTGTCAGCCTCTCCATTTCTGCTCTCATTGCTGTTTTTCAAGCAACTATCATCATCCTGTATGCACACCATCAGAACAGCAGTATGTATTTTTGCCCCTCAATTCATCCTCCATATTTCAGATAAAGTTTTTTTTTAGATTCATAAATATATTCACATGGTTCCAAAATTTTAAATGATGTCTCCTTCTCCCATGTAACTAGGTTACCTATACTCTTTAAAATGTCCTTCCAAAATATTTTATGCATATATAAAGAGATACTAACATGTAAGCTCTTTTGTAAACCTCATTATTTATTTATATGTATTTTGTTTATTATCATTTTTATTTGTATAAATGTTGAGGTACAAGAGTAATTTTGTTACATGCATAGATTTCATGGTGGTATGTCGTCTGGGCTTTAGGGCATCCATCACCTGAATAATGTACATTGTACTCATTAAGTAATTTCTCATCACCAACCCCCCAACTCTTCCAAGTCTTCACTGTCTATCATTCCACACACTCCATGCCCTTCTGTACATAAGCTGCCACTTACCAGTGAGAATATGTAGTATTTGTCTTTCTGTGTCTGATTTGTTTCACTTAATATAATGACATCCTGTTTCATCTATGGTGCTGCATGGATGTGATTTCATTCTTTTTTTTTTTTTTATGGCCAAATAGTATTTCATTGTGGATCTGTACCACATCATTCATTGAGAGACACTTAGATTGATTCCATATCTTTGCTGTCATGAAAAATGCTGTGATATAACATAGGAGTGCAGGTGTTTTTCATATAATGTTTTCTTTTCCTCTGGGTAGATACCCAGTAGTGGGATTGCTGGATGGAATGGTAGTTCTGTTTTTAGTTATTTGAGAAATCTCCATACTATTTTCCGAAGATGTTATACTAATTTATATTCCCACCAACTGTGTATAAGAGCTCTGTTTTCTCCACATCCTCATCAACATCTGTTATTTTTTGTCTTTTTAATAATAGCAATTCTGACTGGTATAAGATGATATCTCATTGTGGTTTTGACTTGCACTTCTCTCATGGTTAGTGATGGTCTTCTTTTGAAAAATGTCTCTTGTCCTTTGCTCACTTTTTAATGGGATTATTTGTGGGTTTTTTTGTTGTTGTTGAGTTGTTTGATTTCCTTGTAAATTCTGGATTTTGTTCCTTGTCAGGTGAATAGTTTGCAAATATTTTCTTCCATTCTGCAGGTTGTCTTTTCACTCTGTTATTTCCTTTGCTGTACAAAAGCTTTTTAGTTTCATTAAGTCCCATTTTTCTATTTTTGTTTCTGTGCTTTTGAGGTCTTTGTCATAAATGCTTTGCCTAGACCAGTGTCCAGGAGAATTTTCCCTAGGTTTTCTTCTAGTATTTTTGTAGTTACAGGTCTTACATTTTATGATGAGACTTAAGAGTCCAGCTTTGGTCTTCTGCGTGTGGCTATGTAATTTTTTGAAATTTATTTCCAAAAAGGACACCATTTATTGAAAAGTATGTCCTTTCCCTAGTGTATATTCTTGCGAATTTTGTGGAAGATCAGTTGGTTGTAAATGTGTGGCTTTATTTCTGAGTTCTCTGTTATGTTTCATTGGTCTATGTGTCTATTTTTATCCTAGCACCAGGCTGTTTTGGTTACTATAGACTTGTAATATAATTTGCAGCCAGGTAATATGATGCTTCAGCTTTGTTTTTTTTATTTATTTGGATTGCTTTGGCTATTTGGGCTCTTTCTTTCGTTCCATATGAATTTTAGGATTGTTTGTTCTAATTCTATGGAAAATGTCAATATTTGAATAAGGATTGCTTTGAATCTGTAGATGGCTTTGGGCAATAGGGTCATCTTACCTATATTAATTCTTCTGATCTATGAGTATGCGATATTTTTCCATTTGTGTCATCTTTAATTTCATTCATCACTGTTTTATAGTTTTTTTGTAGAAATATTTTACCTCCTTGGTTAAATATATTCTTAAGTATTTTATTTTGGTTTTTTGTTGTAAGTAGGATTTGGTTCTTAGGTAGATTGTTATTGGCATATAGAAACACACTTTTTGTATGTTGATTTTGCATCCTGCAACTTTACTGAATTCGTTTATCAAATTGAATCACTTTTTGGTGGAGTCTTCAGGTTTTTCTAGATGGAAGATTGTATAATCCGTGAACAGGGATAATTTGACGACTTCTTTTCCAATTTGGATGCCTTTTATTTACTTCTCGTGACTGATTACTCTGACTAGGACTTCCAACATTATGTTGACTATGAGTGGGAAAATGGGCATTCTTGTCTTGTTCTAGTTCTTAGAATGCTTTCAACCTTTCCCCATTCAGTATGATGTTGACTGTGGGTATTTCGTATATGGCCTTTATTATTTTGGGGTATGTTCCTTTTATGCCTAGTTTGCTGAGGATTTTTATCATGAAGACATGCTGCATTTTACAAATGCTTTTTCTGTGTCTATTAAGATAATCATATGTTTTTTGTTCTTTATTCTGGTATCACATTTCTTGATTTGCATGTTGAACAATCCTTGCATCCCTGGTGTAAAATCCATTTGATCATGGTGTATAATCTTTCTGACATACTGTTGGATTGGATTTGCTAGTATTTAAAGAGTTTTATGTCTGTATTCATCACGGATATTGGTCTCTAGTTTTCTTTTTGGGTTGTGTCCTTGTCTAGTTTTGGTACCATACTGACATTAGCCTTGTATAATGAGTTAGGGAGGATTCTGTCTTCTGATTTTTTGGGACAGTTTCAAGACAATTCGTATTAGTTCTTCCTATGTTTGGTAGAATTAGGCTGTAAATCCATCTGATCCTGGGCTTTTCTTTGCTGAGAGATTCTTTATTACTGATTCAATCTTGCTACTCATTACTGGTCTGCTCAGGCTTTTCTGTTTCTTCTAGGTTTTCTAGTTTTGGGGCATATAGTTATTTGTAATAGGTCTCTGCTCATCTTTATTTCTGTGGTATCAATTTTAATGTCTCTGTTTTCATTTCTGATTTTATTTATTTGGATCTTCTCCTTTTCTTGGTTAGTCTATCTAGTATAAACATCATTAATTGCCTGAAAAGTGGTATACTGTGTATATTTTTATTCTCCTTGATTTTTTTTCAATCAACAGTATGTCCTGGATATCTTTCCATTGTAATGCATCGAGAAGCTCCACATTCGTTTTTATGGCTGCATAATATTTCTTGGTAGGAATGTTGAAATTGATGCATATCAGGACAAAGCATCTTTTATTATTTAGAGTTTTTCTTTCTTCCACTTTGATAACTTGTCATGAATTCCCATTCATTACTCTCAGGGAAAAAAAGTAAGCTCCTCACCAGCCAAGGCACTCAGTTGACCCTGCTTCTTTTCTCGAGGATTATCTTGTATTACTCTTCCTCTCATCTTCTATCATCTTCATCTTCTTGGGTTGCATAGACTGCCTTTTATTTCTTCCATGCACCATGTTTTTTCCTGCCTAAGGGCTATGCTCAAGTTCTTCTTAAATGCAGACCCTTCCCTCCTTTCCTGACCTTTAGTTTGTTTTTAATTAGCTTTTAATCCACTTAAGTCTCAGCTCAGTGCCATTTCATCAAGGTATGCTTACACTAGCAATCCAAAGCCAGAATTTTCTAACGATAGTCTTCCATCACCCTGCCCTGTTCCTCTGAGCAGTTATTACCATTTATTATACATTTGTATATATGATTATTAGATTGATATTTATCTCAAAAACTTAAAAGAGTGTTTTTCAAATAGTGGGTGGTCACCCCGTTATAGGTTGTAAAATCAGTTTTAAAAATTGTGACAAGCCATCTTTAAAAAATGAAATAGAGTAGAAAATATTGAGCCTCTGCTTATAGTAAGGACACTTTCTTTCATCAAATTTTTGCAGATTAATCATGTAAACACACAGACACATAAACATATTAGGCATGATGTAAAATATATTTCTTATTGTGGGGTCTTGTTCAGCAAAATTTGAAAGCCTCTGAACTAGGTTATAGATTCAGTGAGGACAGGATTCTGTCTATTTTGTACACTATTCTATCCCCAAGTCTAGCAGAGAGGCTGGCACTGAGTCAGTCACTCAGTGAATGTGTTGACTGGCTGAATGAATGAATGAACATACACTTTTGCAGGCAGGCTCAGGGACCCACTGCCTTCCTCTACTAGGGACTAGTAGACCCTGGTTCTAAGCAGATGCTAGTGATTATTTCTTTGGTTAATTGAGTCTGCTTTAGATCATTAGAAGACAAGAAAAGTAATACAAAACCACACCTACAGATGTATTTTCTTTAAGGGTTGATAAGCAGATGAAACACTGAGGATGAATGATTTTTAGATCTAAATTTTTTTATATTACTTATGAAACTTAGACCTTAAAATACCATTTTATTTTATTGGCAAATAATGAAACAATCTACCTGCCTAAATATCTGGGTAGTTTTTTAATTTCTAAGGTAGTCTTTACACACAGGGCTTATTACATAGCTGTTATCTTTGTGTGTACTTCAGCAATAAAATATTTATGCAGTTTGGCAAGGTGATACTACAACCTGGTTTAATACAACAGCTGCACTGCCTGTTCCCATGTGGCTTGATTTCCCTTTTTAATCTTCGGTTTTCTGCAACTAAAGACTTATGTCAGCATGTAGTTTATACAGCAGCAGATAATGGTGAAAACTTATTGAATTAACATAGTAAAGAGAGAAATACTCTGCTAAGTTTACTTGTCTCATATTTTTCTAAAGTCTTTGAAAAACATTTTTTCCAGCGTGGCCTACACAGCTTTATAAACATCATGTATTTACAATGAAACACTTTGTGAATTCACTTTGTGAATTTGATTTTTTAGAGAACCTATAAACTCATCGCCAAAGATAATAGTCTCTGAACCTAAAAAATAGAAATATCTCAGTTCTAAAGTAATCTGCATTTGGCTTAGCACAAATCAGGGAAGTTCTGGAAATGAGAGTGATCCTTGTATTTACTTTGTCATAAATTTGTATGTATAATTGAAATTGAGATTGAATTAAAAAGTAGGCAAAAAGAGTCTTAATTAATCCTTTTAGCACAGAGTTTTTATCTAGCCTGTGTGTTATTATTTTTCTTTCTATTTCTAGGTGCTCCCGATCCAACAGCAGGTGCTAGTATAGATGATGAAAACTGCTGGCACTTAGATGAAGAGCAGGTTCAAGAACAGGTTAAACTGTTCCTTTCCCAGGGCGGGTACCACGGATCAGGGAAGCAGCTTAATTTGCTCTTTGCAAAGGTATGATTATCTATTTCTAAAGAAATATTCTAAATATATACATATATAGGGACTATCTAAATATGATCATGTCTACAATAGGATAAAGTCTCTTAAAAATTAAAGAACAGGGTCTAAGTTAGTTGACCAATAGAAACTTTTGTATTGTAATGCAAGCTTTTTTTTTCCTTAGGTGATCTTAGACAAGATGTGGGACATTTTTGTCTCTCTCAGTTCCTATCAATAAAATGGTGATAATTTATACAGTTTTGAAAAACCTCTTACAATAATAAAAGCAAAATAATTAACAATGTTATTCAAAATGCCATTTTTTCAAGTTTTTCCCTTTCTAGTTGATTTTCCCAAGATAACATAGTTTTACAATCCCTAAAATGTGCTTTAATTATTTAGTTTAATAATGTCAGTATCTATAAGTTAATTTGAAGAGCTTGAGTTTTAAGAGTCAGATAGATCTCAGTTTAAATCCAAGTTCTAGATCTTTCTAAATATATAAACCTTGGCAAATTATTTGTTAATTTTCTTATCTAGAAAATTAGTTAATAATAACATATCTCATAAAATCGTTGTGATAATGGTGTTAAATGATGCTGTCTACTGTTCATCTGCATCATTAAAAATTGATGTCTCAAGAAGTTAAATTATCTTGGTCATGAGTTCCTTGTGAGCAGAAGCTGAGTGTTTTGCTTTATACAGAAGTTTCAGTATCATACACAGATTTGTAAATACTGAATAAAATGCTTTTTGAATAATACTAAATCAGTATATTTTCATTGGGGGGGTATAGTCATCATTATGATTAATGTATTAAAGTTGGTTTTAAGGAAACAGATAACTGTTCATGGATGCTTTTGTTGAATATCTTCTCTAATACTTGTTATAATTAAAAGGTTTTTATTTTTTTTAGTTCAAAAGAATTAGAGTAAACCTTTTACTGGGTATGGCCAGGAATAATGTATTCTGCTTAATCAATACCATGCTTATAGCGATTTATCCTGTATACCATATGTAGATTGACAATTTCCCCAGAATTAGATTACAATAAAATACATTTAACTCTAATACTACTTTACACATGATTTAAGCATTCTTTGGTGATTCACAGGCACTTCAAACTCATGTCATGCCTCCGTGTCAACAGTCTGAAAATTAATTACCAGTAGGCTATAGATGTACATGAGTACTGGTTAAATAGAGAGTTCTGTTTTATATGCTTAAGAGTAAAGTGTGTATTTTCATTGCTATTGCTGCATAATAGGTTAGAAATCTACCAGAAAAAATAAACATTAAATCAAATCCACAATACTAATAATGTAAAAGGTTTAGTATATTTAGATACACAGGAAGTATTTCATATATTCTTATGTTAGGAAGAGTTTGAAAGATGTGTTATTAGACTGGTCTGCAGTTGTTCTTTTTATCGCTGTATATTATATACACATTATGCCACGTGAAGTAACAGCAACCTCTAATTTTGGAATTAGCATAACTTGAAGTTAAGACAGATACAGGTTCTGATCCAAGCTGTTCCCCTTGTCCATTGGGCAAGTTATTTTACTTCTCTGAGGCTTGGTCTTATAATTAATAAAATGGGGATTATAATCTGGCCTATTTTACATGGTTGTTATGAAAATTAAACAGTAAGTATAAATGTAAAACTCTTTAACATTGTATCCAATAAATGGCAACTCCTTTTCTTCCTCCATCTTCACCTGTTAATGAGTTTTTAGTACTTTGATATTAGGAACAAACTCCTTTATAGGAATACTGAAGTAACGCCCCTGGAAGCACAGCCTTTGTGATTCAGGGTAGAAGTGCTTTTGAGTTCTTTATAAAGCTCAAATTCTAAAGCAGGTGAGGAAGTTCCATTTCTTGAGGGTATAGATCTCAGGCAGGATCTATTTTAGGTTTGGGCTGCTTTATTGAGGATCTACTATTTTCTCCTTTCCTTGCCTTTCACGTAGAGAGAGTCCTGAAAGAAGGATCAACCACCCCACCTTTTCTACTGCTCATGACCTTGCTCCAGTAATTTCTTACAGGGAAATTACAGCTGAGATTCTTACGTATTGAATACTTAGCAGTACACATTTTTGGAGTGGATGGATTCATTTAGGGCTTCCTGCAGAGAGGTTTACCCTTGTGTTTCTTTTTTCTTTTCTTTTATTTGGGAAATGTAGCACAAGAGTAATGGACAAAGCTTAAAGTTCCAACTTGAGAGACAAAGTTAACTTATTAGATCTGTGGTTATTATTCTGCTTCATGGATCACCCATATAGAGCAAGAGAGTTCTTGAACTTAACAGCTCTGTCCATTTTCTTTTACCATTGCAATAGAAGTATGCTGCTGCTCTTTATTTAAAAAAAACTTAAGTGAGAGAGAACCTTTATGCAATTACTAATTTATCTCAAAAATTGAAGGACTTGCACAACTGTGAATATACTAAAAACCTTTGAATTGTACAGTTTATTTAAATTGGTGAATTGTATGGTATATGAATTATGTCTCAACAAAGCTGTTCCTAAAAAAACTAAAGGCCAAGTGTTATTATTATACACATTATCAGATCTACTTAGAATATTTCTTGAGTTCTCAGTGGACTCTCCATTAGGCTCTGCTTCTCTGATGGTAAGTATAATCAGTTGGAGAGTCAGGAAGGTGCCATGCTATTTGTCATGTTTGTTTTGGTATTGTATTTCTTTAGGCTAGCAAAGTTATGGCATCTTACTAAAATTATGGCATCTCATTTTATGCAAGGAAACAGCAGCACCTTGCTTAAACCTGTTTTGGTAAACTAGGTAGGTTCAGATACCTGTTCCCAGTGCCAGATTTTACTTCTGTGGTTTGTCAAAGCATGGATGCCTACTTTGTTGGAGTGTAATCTTGAATCACAAAGTGTACTTGGTTTAGATAAGAGAGATAATTTGAAGGAGAACTGGTAAAGAAAGTTTCGGAAGGGCACAGTGGCTCAAGCCTGTAATCACAGCACTTTGGGAGGCCGAGACGGGTGGATCACGAGGTCAGGAGATCGAGACCATCCTGGCTAACGCAGTGAAACCCCGTCTCTACTAAAAAAATACAAAAAAGACTAGCTGAGCAAGGTGGCGGGCGCCTGTAGTCCCAGCTACTCGGGAGGCTGAGGCAGGAGAATGGCGTGAACCCGGGAGGCGGAGCTTGCAGTGAGCTGAGATCCGGCCACTGCACCCCAGCCTGGGTGACAGAGCAAGACTCCGTCTCAAAAAAGAAAAAAAAAAGAAAGTTTCTACTGGACACAGGAAACACGATTTACTCACCTTAATCAGTGTGTAAGACCCAACCAGAACAGTTTTGGAATTGAGAGCATTTTTTCTTCAAACGGATTCTAAAGTGTAATTCAAAATAATTACTAGTCATTTTTTTGATTAAATTGCTATTTAGGGTACGGAATGGTTTTAAATTATATATTTTGTTTGCTTAAGAGGGCTGGTGTGAAGGCTTGACCCCTCCTGCCCATTCCCCCACCCCACCCCACCCCCCCACACACACAGAGAAACAGAGAAAAGAGGTGGTTTGACTCTTGTGTTGCTGTGGGGTTTTGTTGTGTTTTTGTTTTGAACAATTTTCTAAAGGTCTGTTTTTCCCCACTAGGTGCGGGAGATGTTAAAGATGAGGGACTCCAATGGGGCCCGCATGTTGACCTTGATAACAGAGCAATTCATGGCTGACCCCCGCCTGTCACTTTGGCGGCAACAAGGCACTGCGATGACTGACAAATACAGGCAGCTCTGGGATGAGCTGGGTAAGCATGTTTCCCGACAAATTACCATTGATTTGCATATGGATAAATACCATAGGCAGATGTTTCAAGAACATGGTCGTAGTATTGCTGAAGAGAGAGCTGCTCATACATGGAACATGTTGCCAACATATAGGTTAGAAGCATAGGAGGATTTAGAACGTGGGCTGGCGTTTACAGAAAACAATCTTGGCAGAGTTTTGGGGGAATTGCCTGATCTGGAGGAAAGTTAAGTGCGGGAATCTCCCTTTAAGTATTTGTGGGGGAAAAAAGCTGTATTATTTTAAAATAGCAGTTTTATATGGTAGAGCTGGCTAATTATTTCTAGATTAATATTGTAATCAATTCAGCTAAAATTTAGTCTTCCTCCTTCTCCCCACAGTGAAATTGTTGAAATTAGTTTGGATATTCATTTTATTTTTGGCTGCTATAGATTTAAATGAACTGTTGATCCTCAGAATGGAAAAATACAGCAAATTCTAATATTTATTGCTTCCTAAATTCCTGGTGGTTAAAGAAACAAATATAGCAAGTGTTCAAAAAAATGAGAAATCCACTAGTCATGTTCATTAAAAGAATACTGGGAATTTTGTTTGGATGAGTCTTGGTACCCAATGTTCACCGCTAGGGAAATAATGAATGATGTGTTCATTATCTTGTCTTTTTATTAAGAAATCTATAAGTTACACCTGAAATTTTGACAAATATATCAGTGCCTGTATTAATTTTATGAGAAGTAATGTTGTCTATATTTACTAGAAGATCCTAGTCTCAGTGAAATTTTTCTTGGCTGATGATGGACCACATCATGCTGATTGATCCCAGGTGTAGTCTAAACCAAAAGATGCTGTTGTCTGTGAAGATACCAAATGATCATAATCGGAAGGGGTATTTGAGATTAGCTGTTTTACAGATAAGGAAACAAATCCAGGGAGGTTAGGAGACTTCAAACATGACACTGTATAATCTAGGGTTATGCAGCAAGTTGGTAAAGGATTTGACATCAGTATTTCCTTTTTCCTATTAATAGGATATACGTTCAGAATTTGGCTGTGGACAAGTTCACTACTTGTGAACTATTAGATATTTGTTGACTTTTTTCCTGGCAATTTTCTTAAGTGTCTTGTAATAACTTAATCTTGCTGCTTTCTTTGAGTCTCCTGAAATAATAGTAATGCCCTTTCCCCCAATCAAAATGTAAATCAATCTAACTACAATAGATAGTTTCAATGTATTAGAATGATGTTTGGGGACACAGTGTGTTGATTAGAGAACACAAGTGTAATGCATGGTTTAAATATTTTCATAAAATCCTGAATGTTTTACTTTTCAAGTAAATCTTTTTTCAATTTTGTAACTCTGTAGTACAGACTAGACTGGTTAGATGGTTTATAAAGTAAACAAGATTAGCATTAAGAAAACTATAATGAAGGGGATCATTTAAGGAAAAATTATTGAATTAATATTAAATGAATGCAATTTTACAGAGCTTTGGTACTTAGAGAAACTTAGAATTACAAATGACTGGTTAGGAAGAAAATAGCAACTAAATTTTTTGGTTACCAAAAAAGGTACTGGTGGTACAGTCAAATAAAATTTGCAGTGTTCACATTTAATTCATGGTCAGATTTCACTTTTCCAAGTGGGTTTTGAAAATTATGTACCTTAACCCTCAATCAGAAGTATAAATTTTTATTAGGTGGAAGTTTCCACCAGCTGATTCTAGTTATGCCCTCTTATGGACTACTTTCTAATTAAGGACCAGGCTTTATACAAATTCTTTTATTTCAGTCCAGCATAAAGACCACAACCTCTTGTCCTGTGTGCCCCCCACCCACCGCCCAATCATTACTAGACTGCTAGAAATTCTCCTATGTACTCTGATGGCAAGCAGAGGTCACTTGCCATTTTAATGGGGTCTAAATTCTGTGAAGAATCTCACATAGAAGTAACAGTAAGTATCGCATCTTAATATTCATTCACCAAAAAATTAACTAAAAGTTGCTTCTGGACTACAAAAGGAAAGGCTTTTGCTTCTTAATAAAATGGGGCAATTTGACTTTGTGCCCCTACACAGGGCTCACATTGCTTCAAGGCTCTGCTTTGGAATTAAATGCTGAGCACTGCCAGATGCCAGACATTGAGAAGAGGCTGAGTTTTGTCGGCAAATGGGATCTGCAAGTTAATTGGTGTTTTCTGCAGGCTTCTGGCTGTGAAATGAAATTGGAAGCCCTTTAGCCACATGGATAATACAGGACCTGAATACAAATGTCACATGTCACCATCAGGACCCACTGTGAGACAATAGTGTTCCCACTCCAACACCGCGCCATTACAGATCATTTAAATATGGGGATTACATTTAAACTAAAAGCCCCATTTGCCTTTTACTGCAATTTAAATGTCCTCTTAGCAAAAGCTAAGTGACAAATTAAATGAAAAAAATGCCCACATTTTTAAAGCTGTAATGCAAAACAACCTTTTATTGCTTCTCATGTGCCACGAATGAATCATTATACTTGTCAACCCTAAACCAAGCCATAATTGGAGCAGCTACTGTTATCAAAGTGGGGCCGCTCTGTGACAGCTTAATAAAGCTGAAACTGTTAAATTAAATCTCAGATGCTTAACTCCTTAGCAGTGGTGGATTCATTGGGTCCATTTCTGGCAGTGGCCAGTACACCAGGAAAAAAAAAAGATTCCTGGCATGAAAGCCTTAATCTGATGCAAGTGTACAAGTGAGAGTATGCCAGCCAAGTAACTCTGCTTCTTGGCAGATGGATTTGGAGCCATCAGATTGTCAGCCAGAAGATTACAAAATCTTTTTCATACAGCCCAGTGTCCCCCTCCCCAAGATTTAAAATTTCCTGCTTACATGTGATTTATGAAAATTTAAGTGTTGATGTTTCAAAATTAATTGTAAAAGTAACGTTTATTTTAACTTTTTCTTTCTTTCAAGTGAATATATGAAAACTTATTTGTGGTAGCCACAGGCCCAATTTCTTCCCCCCATGCTCCAGCTAACAAAGGGACTGATTATTCTGTTTTTCTTTTCTAATATAAATGCCTATGACATTCATTTGGTGTGAGTTAACTTTTGTGATTTACTCCCTGATTTTCATAATGTAGTATGAAATAGGTACAGATGCATACTCTTAAGATCCTGTTTATTGTATCTCATTTGCAGATACATTTATCTTGTACATGAGTCAGTTTTTCAAATATTAATTTTACTTTCTCTGCATGATGTTCATTTTCCCAGACATACGCCAGTGTTCTCAAGATGAGTAATGTTGTATCATAATCAGCTATAAGAAAAGGTATATATTAAAATAGCCCCATTGCAATGGTAGAGGTTGTACGTTTGATAGAAGCTACATATTTAGTAGAATCTATAGAACACACACCTCTTGAATTACATTCTTTATTCTGTGACATGCAAATTTTCTGGAAAGCAGATCACAGAAATAACCTTTGGATTTCAAAGAACAACCCAGTGCTGATTGGGGGTGAGCACACCTACTGTTAGCTGTAATGGCTGTCTGTTCAGCACACTTAATTACTGTGGGGGTCTAGGGATGAGGGGAAATACTGTAACCTCTCATCTGTGTTGATGGCTCTCTTTTCTTAAATGTATTCCTAGACTGCAATTTTACTTTGCTTTATAAAACTATAGGTTGTGGCTCCAGTCTATTAAAACCTAATTAAAATGAATGTCGTTAGAGGAAACAGTTAAATAACACTTAATTACAGTTTTATCACAGGGAAATATTCGTAAATTTTTATTTTCAATTGTTACATAATATGTTTTTCCCCAAGTTTTAAACACTTAACTTTCTCTCAGAGCTGAGTCACACGCTTTGTTTTCCAGCATATAAATCCTGTTTCTTAGGGAGAGGATGGGCTGCCATTGCAAGAGCCTTGCTGTGCTGAGCTTTGCTCATTCAGTTCACAAGAACAAGGTGGCATCTCTCAAGAGTTCTTTTCACAGCTTCTCATCTGGAGACCTAATTCTGTGTGAGCAGAAATAGCCATAGTTAGACTTTTTTTCTAGTTTGAGTTTTATTGTATGATTAGTTTGATCACTTGTTATTAAGCAACAGCTATAATGTTCCTTGGTAGGGTGCTAGATAGATAGAGTAGTATACAGATTAAGGACAATTAGAATTAGAGTAAATCTAACTGTGTTCGGCAGTAGAGAACACAGCCCACCCTTTGAGACTGTATTTTTTGAATTAACCTGCTCCGCGGACCCAAATGCTGTTCCATCTTCCATCCCAGACTCAAATAGTGATTTTTCTGTAACCACCTACATTATTCTTGAATAAGGAGAAAAACATATGCTTAAGTCACACATTCAAAATGATACTTTAAAGTAATTTAGGACAGTCGATGTGTACCAGAAATAAGATTCCAAAGACTCTGCTTTACTCTGCTTCATAGGTAATTGTGGAGAAATTTCTGGGGAATGTTGTCTTACATCTTTGAAAGCAGGAGGCTTAATAACTGCCCCCACCAACCACCCCCATCCCTGTTTTGAGCTTCTTACTTTAGTTGAGTTATTCAAACTAACTCAAGCTTGCCACATTTTAAAGTTGATGGTGGTGAATTAATGGCTAAGGAGCAACTGCTTCTTTTTGAGAACTGCAAAGCTTACCAAAATGGTTCCCCATATACGTAGTTCCCTCTTTGCTAGTACCACGAAGAAAACAGCAATTGCCAGAGCTCCCTTGCAGCAAAAAGATGTCAGTACACACTTGGCGACTTCCAAATAGCTGGAAGTACAGAATATAATTCTAATGAACCACGTATCAGGATTGCTCGTCATCTACCTGTTTGTCTTCCCTGGGCATAAGAAGAGTACAGCTTTCCCACGACATACCACTGTCAGTGCTATATTGTTAATCTTCTTTCCAGAGGTCTTCCTGTGGTCTCTCTATCAGTGTGTACGAAGCACTTGCTATGTCTAGAGGAATAGATGTATTAGTTATTTGATTTTGGGGTAGTGATAGTACCAGTCGTCAGGAGGGGGTAGAAGATGTAAACATTAGGAGATGTGATAAGAACAGCCAAGAATGGATGAAGGAGAGCTTTTATAGAGTAATTTCATTACAAATTAGTACAAATGTTTGTAGAAACCAAATTTAATACGGTTTTATAAGATGTTTATGGAGGTGTGTTGCAGGGAAGAGTAGTGTGAATACTCCAGAAAAAAGAAACAGCCGAAACAAAGACAGCAGTGGGCTCTGTGGAAGAGAGTAGAGAGCCTTCAAATGCATTATCAAAAATGTTAAGATTTTCTATCCAACATTGCTGTTCTGTGTTGTTACTTAAAAGCGAAGAGGAAAATGGTAGATAGGTATCATAAAACCTGGATTTTTGCTTTATTTCTCATTTTGGTCTAGCTGCTAATGATAACATAGTTGCCAATACTTATTTATCAGGAACTGTGCTAAGCACTTAATGCATGTGTTGTTTTATTTAATCCCTGAAACAATCCTGTGAAATAGGTCCAATTATTTGCCCTAATTTTACAGCCAATAATACTGAGGTTTAAGGAGGCTTGATAACTTGCCCGAGGTCACAATAGCAAAGGAGGAATTTAATCCCAGTGACTTCAGAAACATAACCACCAGACTAGACAATGTCCTTAGTTGATGATGATGATGATGATGATGATGAGACAGAGTCTCGCTCTGTCGCCTAGGCTGGAATGCAGTGGTGCGATCACAGCTTACCGCAATCTCTCCCTCCCAGTTTCCAGCAATTCTCCTGCCTTAGCCTCCTGGGTAGCTGGGACTACAGGCGCACGTCACCATGCCTGGCTAGTTTTTTGTATATTTAGTAGTAGAGATGGGATTTCACTATGTTAACCAGGCTGGCCTCGAACTCCTGACCTCGTGATATGCCTGCCTCAGCCTCCCAAAGTGCTGGGATTACATGTGTGAGCCCCCGCACCCGGCCAGCTTATTTTTAAACACTATTATATGCCTCTCTTCCAGGTAGTCTCTCTAACTCAGAGCAGAGCAGGGGCAAAGCGAAGCTCACCTAGTGGGGAATAAACCCTGTAAGAGCTGCCTGGCCTGGTCTGCCTACCCATGGTACCACAATTCTGACTGCCATAGTCAGCTGAGCTTACCTAGTCTAGTCGCCCATTTGTACCCGTGTTTACAGGGACCCTCTAACTTCAGGTTCTTTGAGAAAACAAGCACATGGATGCCATAGCCAAATACATGCCATTGATTGAGAACTGTATTAAATAATAAACTTCAGCTTATCATAAATACAGATACTGCATGCTATAGTATGGGGTACTACTGTATGATGGAATACAGTGAAATTTGTATCCCATTTTTGAGTCCCCTTTGGTAAGGAGCTGGTGAAGACCCTTAGCTCATTGTCTTTGCCCTGGCTTGAACTAGGCCCTGATAATGACCATAGAGTTGCCAACACCAGTTTATCTCATATGCCCTGTAGGCTCTGCAGACCCCTTCTTGACATAAGCTGTCCTGCTAGGATGGGGTTGTATACTCTGGTCTCAGTTTCTGCTTCTCTCTGTGCCGTTGAGAGATTCCTCTAAATACAGAGGCTTGGTCAATTGTATTGCTGAGAAGGCTTTGCTTCCCTCCAGCACTGTTCTCAGAAGGCTCATCTGCTTCTAGGTCCTCATTACTGGGGCCTGTTTTCTTTCCCTGTGCTTTCCTACTGCTTTCTGTCTCTTAAAACTCAGAACTCTATTCTTGGGTCATAGACTTCGGAGTTCTGGCCTGCTGTGGGGGTGGAAAAGAGGGGTTTATTTTCTGCTTCTTTAAGTAAACAGAGTAATCTCTTGTTTGGGTCAGAAGTAAACCAAAAGAGAGAATGTATGGGCAAACCTAGGATAAATACTTGCTGTGTACTGCTGTCAACCATCCTCTAGACCATGGCTGCTAGGGTTTAATTATCCATTCAGTTCCCTGGATAGGGAATAGTGGAAATAAAGAGAAAAACTTTAAAATACGAATTAAAAAAATAGATTCTCAGGATTAAAAGAGACTTTACAGGTCACTTGATCCTATTGTCTAACCAATTGGAAATTCTTAGTAGTATCCTTTGTCTAAACTGTTTCTGTATAGAATTAGATAATTTGTAACAACACTTGAGATTGACCTCCTTGTGTGTTTTTATGAAACCTTATGCTAAACATAGAGCATGGAGATTTTGGTGAGGAGTTAAGACGCGCTTTTTGGCTCATTGTAATACACTTGAGTGTTACTGTCTTATATATGTTGTGTGTTAGTAGCTTTATTTGTATCAAGAATGGGTTCCAGTTACTTTCTTTTATGTCATCTTTCTACTTACAGCATTAGTCCATTGGCAGTAGATACTCTTCTCACATTAGTGGTTAATAGGAATGTCATAGCATTGGTATAAGGTGTCCTCTTCTTCCTCACAATTCTTAGAAAAGTTCTCTCCCTACTTTTCCTCTTTCCTAAGAGATAGTACTGACTGCACTTGCCTTCAAGAAACATCCACCAATGGGAAATCTGACTAGGGAAGTCTCCTTACTAGGCTGTGGATCTAGAGAGTACTATCATGGTAGGGTGGAGGGGGAGAGCGAGAGTGAAAATGAAGCAAGACAAGCTGGGGAAGAAAATTTCCTTTCACCTTTTCTTACCGTGAAGTGGCAGCATACAAAAATTAGCGAGGTCTGAGAAGCTTCATTTTAAGCCGTCTGGGATTCCCAGGGGCTTCACAGAGAATCAGGGATGCCAGGAGAAGGAAGGAAAGAAGTGGAAGCAAAGGAAAGGCTGAAGCAGCTCCTTAGGCAGCTCTGTATATGTGCCAATATCAAGCAAGGTGCTTTGTAAATGCTATCATAGTTAATTTAAGCTTCGTTAGGCTCATGAGGGGGAGGAAAACCCAAGGAAGTTAGAAATAGTTGTCCTTAGAGGGGTGTTCAGACACTGCCCTGCAGAGTCCGTAGGTTTGGGGTTGGGGAAGAGAGTGCTGAAGGCACGAGGCAGATCCTTCTCAATCAGAGCAGTGTGACTTTACCACATTACTACTAGAGTTTTCATCAAGATTGTTCTGGAGGAAAGGATTCCAATACTATATGCATGCTTGATAATCACTATCTTCAATAGGCTTTTAATAGGTACTCTTATTAGACATGTACTAAAGCAGAGGTTCCCCCATCCCCGGACTGTGGACCAGTATCAGTCCTTGACCTGTTAGGAACTGAGGGCACACAGCAGGAGGTGAGCAGTAGGCAAGTGAGCATTACCACCTGAGTGCCACCTCCTGTCAGATCAGCAGTGGCATTAGATTCTCATAGGAGCACATACCCCCAATTGTGAGCTGCACATGTGAGGGATCAAGATTGTATGTTCCTTATGAAAATCTAATGCCTAATGATCTGAGGTGGAATAGTTTCATCCCAAAAGCATGCCCTGGCAGCCACCCCCTCAACCCCACCACCTCTGTCCCCAGTCCTCATATGTGGAAAATTTGTCTTCCACAAAGCCGGTCCCTGGTGCCAAAAAGGTTGGGGACTGCTGTACTAAAGGATGACTTTTTAAAAAATTTTTATTATTTTTATTATTTTTTGAGATGGAGTCTCACTCTGTCGCCCAGGCTGGAGTACAGTGGCGCGATCTCAGCTCATTGCAAACTCCACCTCCCGGGTTCACGTCATTCTCCTGCCTCAGCCTCCCGAGTAGCTGGGACTACCAGTAGCTGCCCACCACCATGCCCGACTAATTTTTTTGTGTTTTTTAGTAGAGACAGCGTTTCACCATGTTAGCCAGAATGGTCTCGATCTCCCAACCTTGTGATCCGCCCGCCTCGGCCTCCCAAAGTGCTGGGATTACAGGAGTGAGCCACTGCACCTGGCCGACAAAGGATGACCTTTTAATTTATATAAATAGCTTTCTCCTATATACTTTAGGGGAAGGCAAGATGGCAAATGATTTGCAACAAGTGAACTTTTGTGAGGCTGCTTGTAAGCTTGTCTGATAATTGTATAACATTGTTTTCGTGTTTTATTTTAAAATTCCAAAATTGATATAAGAAAGGGACTCTGTATAGTAAAATGCCAGAGTCTTCTGACATTAACTTGCTTTAGGGAGTTAATAACTAGTCTTAGGGCTATTTTCTTAGACTTTGCTCTGCTGACAGAATACCCAGGGTAATGATACTAGTTGTCTGAAATGTGGGTAACTCACTCAGTTCTCTGTGCTTTCTGCTGCAAAGATAACCTTTGAAATAGAAAGCCAAATGTCTGTGATTTTAAGCTATGACCAGCTAGATTAATAAATTTCAAAATCTGTTTCAGCAAACCTGGAGAAGAGAGTGAGAAGCATTAATAAAGTAGGAATCAGAGAGAGACCTCGAAGTGCCTTAAATTGGAAACCATGGTCTTCCTTTGTGTATGATCAAGGGTTGAATGAGTTGGATGGGAGAATTCCAGACAGAGCACTTGGGTCAAATACAAGCTTGGAATGGAGAGAAAATCCTGTTAGGAGGAATGCTTCCAAAATGCTCCCAAGAGCACAAAGTCTGTTTCCCCCCTGCCACTTTGAAGATGAGATTAATATATCCCGCAACCTGTTCCTCAGAACAGATTGACGATGCACTAGAAGATGTTCTTTGCTAAACATTAGGGTCATATGTAGACCACATAATTTGAAAGATTTACCTATATGTTTGGATACCATTAACCACTCGTTGTATTTAATAGTATTATCGTCAGTTATTGTCTTTATTGGCACATTTAAACTAATATCGTATCCATCCTTTTTAATCCTCTTTTTATTCCTGTATTAATGTCCACTTGATAATCTTACCCCTTTTTCCTCCTCCTTCTCACAAATAGAGAAAGTAATTTTTTAAGTTATTTTTCCTATGAAGGTGAAAAAGTGTGCCTGATACTGTAGTTGATGCTCGGTAAATATTTGTGAATAAAAAAGTGAACGAATAATTGAAGTGTAATGCTGACACTTACTTGGAAACATTAAGCAGTTTTTTTTTGGTGTACTGAAAACAATGATTGAAAGGTATTAATCTTTACTGAGTCCTCCATTTTCTTCTTCCGCTTTATCTAGCCTTCTCCACCCATGTGCGTGATATTCATGGGTGCCTGTGTGTGCCCAGACACACACATGCACACTGAAATACAAGCAGTTTAGAGTACAGAAGGGCAACGATTCCCCCTTGCCATCAATGCTGCAGGTAATCTGTTGCATTAATCAGCCAGCCAGTGGGAAATGCATGGGGAGTGATTATAGTATCATACACAATACAGTCAGCATGAAGCACTTGTCAAGACCAATACGTCAAAGTTTAATTCAGTAATAGAATGAATTAGAGCAAAATGAAACATTCTGTTCTCTAGGAAACCCAACACCCATCACAGGTTCTTTCTGAACTCCACAGAAAAGTCAGTGCGTTAAGAAATTGTTTTTTTGAATAGAATTACAGTTCCAATCTGATGAAATACTGCAAGCCAGTTTTCTTAGAATTTTTATACAAATATAGTGCTAAAGTGTCTACCTGACCATCAGCACTCTATACTAATAATCTTTGGTAAATATGATTATTTTTTAGTGGACTCTTGATTGTCTTTTGTCCTAAATTGGTTCTCCATGGCAAATGAATGGAAGGGCGTTGTACCAGTGGCTCAGGGAAGCACTTATGTGTAAATATGGATGGTGGACATTTGAATAGGAGACAAATTAACGAGAATCTGCTGTTTATAGTGCCCTCAGTTGTAGGCTCTGCTACTGTGGAGCTTACAGTCTAGTCAGGAAACAGAATAAATAAATGAAAAATAAAAAGCAACCCTGGACAGCTTAAGACAACTATGGAAACAAGGTTAATATAATGTAGGACGTGTTTTGGAAAATTTTGGCAATAGATGTAATGCATTTTATGTATTAGAATAAAATAAGTCACTATTACAAGTAACTATTATGTGTCAGTTGAGTCTTCTGGAGATAGAGTTATATAGACTTTGGAGTCAGGACTATTGGATGAACCATGAAACTGTTTATGAACAGTTTCTTATGTTTCTTATGCTTAACTGGCTAAGTTAAGCAGCCAGTGCAGAACACATGGAAAATGTTCTTGCAGGTTACCACAGTTCACATTCCTTCAGCTATTGGCTGTGCTTTTGCCTTTTTGTATCTCAAAATAAGAAAGCATCTATCATTGTGCCTTTTATTTCCCTCTGATTTAAAATTTATTTATTTATTTATTTATTTTAGTTTCTCTTTACCTCTCTCCTTCCCTCTCTTGAAAAGGAGAAGGGTAGTAAGAGGTGGAGGATGTGACTCTGGTGACCTCCTATAGAACCTGGCTTCCAGTGAGGTCAGGCTGTTTTTGATGTATCTTGCGTGTTGACCGACTGCACCGACAAATCAAATGGGATGGGAAGACTACGTATCAGATAAGGGCCACAGGTTTATAGGGAGGAACATTATCCAGGATGCCAGTTAATTGTTTAGGAATATCTATGATTTATTTTCTTTCTTTCTTTCTTTCTTTTTTTGATTTTTTGAGATGGAGTCTCACTCTGTCGTCCAGGCTGGAGTGCAGTGGTGTGATCTCAGCTCACTGCAAGCTCTGCCTCCCTGGTTCATGCCACTTCTGCCTCAGCCTCCATAGTAGCTGGGATTACAGGCGCCCACCACCGCGCCTGGTTAATTTTTTGTATTTTTAGTAGAGATGGGGTTTCACCATGTTAGCCAGGATAGTCTTGATCTCCTGACCTCATGATCCGCTCACCTTAGCCTCCCAAAGTGCTGGGATTACAGGCGTGAGCCACCGCACCTGGCCGATTTATTTTCTTTCTTGACAGCAAACATTTGGTTATTTTACTTTAGAATTTTGTCAGAACTTGGTTAAGTGATAACCAATTGTGTGCCATTTAGCTAACGGTTTTGCCATGCTTGACCAGAGCAATCTCAAGAATTAGTTTTGCTGTATTCCTGAGGTTTTATTTTGAAATTTTCCTAGAAATGTTTTAGTGAATTAAAAACTGGCATATCAAATTTAAAGGAGAATGTTTTCACCAGTTAAAGTTATTTTCCAGGCCGGGCGAAGTGGCTCATGCCTGTAATCTCAGCACTTTGGGAGGCTGAGGCAGGTGGATTACCTGAGGTTGGGAGTTTGAGACCAGCCTGGCCAACACAGTGAAAGCTGTCTCTACTGAAAATACAAAAATTAGCTGGGTGTGGTGGCGCACACTTGTAATCCTAGCTACTCCGGAGGCTAAGGTAGGAGAACCCGAGAGGCAGAGGTTGCAATGAGCCAAGATCGCGCCACTGCACTCTAGCCTGGGCAACAGAGTGAGACTCTGTCTCCAAAAGGAAAAGAAAAAGTTATTTTCCAAACATGGGATGGCTGACATATTAAGACAGCATTGTACTGAGAACAATACTATAATTAGGGTCACAATTTTAGTGTGGTTTGACCCAAGAAATTTTGTGACTGTAGTTTTGCTAGCACAACTAATTATGCCAGTGATCACCTATTTGTGACTGTAATTAGGCATTTCATGGCCTCTAAATAAGTATAATTAGTTAATTGGATCATGCATGAAATTCTAGACTCTTATGATAGCCTCTGAGAACAAAAATAAATATGATAAATATTATGAATTGTTTAATAGCTGTGGAAGCCTGGGAAATACTAAAAGTGATTGTTTTACTTTGCCTGCCATTACTTCAGAATGGTAAACGTAATAAAAAGTAGAAATTAAACTTTCACTGTAATAATCTTTGTTTTTCTGAATTTGAGACAGAAGAAAGGGAGCCACTTGCCTTTCTTATTCACCTTTAGAGAAGGTGATGCTGGTTGTACTGCTCCTCAGCCCCCACTGGCTGCTCCCCACTCCCCACTGTTGATGGCCCTGGGCTTTCTCCAGTAATATTATACACAGTTGTTTTCCTGGGATATATGGAGAAGACCAATATTTGTCAGAAATTCCAGTGGTATCTTTTATAGAAAGTGTGTAGCTTTTAATTAATCAATCAATTCATTGTTCAAAAAACCCCAAAAGTACAGCTTTTATTTTAATTACTGAGATGATTATGTTAACAAAAAAACCATGAAGGAGAAGGAACTTGAAAAACAAGTTTTATTGACAGTGGAGGGTAGCAATGAATAGCTGATTTATTCAGTCACAAATCATAATGCTCTACCCAGAAACACACCCCAGCAGGCAAACAGCATACATGTGCATTATTCCAGAAGTGCTGACACTGACTTAACTCTAACAGAGCCAATCGCAATGTTTTCAGAGAAAACAGATTTCTTCTGACTTGAATAATCAGTCTCGAATCATAAGTTGAGCTTTTATTTATCTACTGTTTCAATCTACAATGAAATTACTTATCTCCTTTGCCTGTCAGTCCTGAAAAATGCAGTTTTCTTTTGTTAATTTAAGCTATTTCTAGATGGACCTATGTAAGTTTTTGTTGGATGTGCTTTCGTACCTATGGGAGAGACATGTTCTAAGTACGTAAGAACATGTGGTTGAATAAAGTACAGAGTTTATTAGCTGTACATTTAAGGATACTTTATAATTTCAGATGATAATATACTATTTATATTATATGCTAAAATATGAGGAATGGAATGGTGATTCTGTCAAGACTAGTATCATTTATTTTGGAATTCATATATACATAACTATACATACACATACCAACTTATAGAAAAACCTTCTGACCACATAGCTAGATTGGAGGTTAAACACCATAGTGTTTAAGAATATTGGTTTTAGGGGAACACGAATCTTAGACCAGATCCTGACTCCCTTAATAGCAGCACCATTTTCTACTTCTCTCTGCACATCAGTTTCCTTATCTATAAAGTGGGTTTCTTTTTAATGTGAGGGTGAAATGTGAAAATATGTGTAAAACATTCAGTACAGGGTTAGTGTGAAGTAAACATTCAATAAATGGCAGCAATTATTATCAGGTGAATAAGTGTAGATGCCACTCACTTTTAGAAGTATGTTAGTGGAATTAAGTGGAGCAATCTTTGCACCCTAAAGACATTCAAAATTTTAAATGTAGAATCTAATTAGAAATCCAACATGTGTTACCTGATATTGTTAGGATTTTCTTTGAAGGGATAAAACTAGCATACAAACCAGTGTTAAATATTGCAAGGTATATTGAGATACCTTTTATACTATTAAATTTTCATAATGACTTCTTTGTATTGCTTGACTTACAACTCTTCTCATATGATGAATGGTTTGTTTGAGTTTGATTATTTTAACTAACAACATTCTTATACTCATTTGCAAATAATTTAATTTTCTATTTTGTAATCTAGCAAATTTATAATCTTTTTTGATAACTGTGATAGGCTAAAGACGGCCACAGATTCTTTACTAGTAACTGTTTCATGAAGATGTGAAGTCTTTGTTCCCTCCTTTAGAATCTGGGTGATTTTTATACATGTTTGATCAACAGAATATATCAGAGGATATCTTGGGCCAGTTCCTGGGCCCAAGCCTTAGGTGACTGGCAACATCCACTTCCCATCTCTTCAAAGATCTTGGAGCCCTGAGTTTTCTATACATAAGAAGTCTGACTCTCCTGAGGCTGCCAGGCTATCCACATGGAGAGGCCATATTGACACAGGGTGAAAGGGGAGACGAGAGAGAAAATTTCTAACTTACAGAATTGTGATATATAACGGTATATTGTTATATTAATTAACTAAATTTTAGAGTAGTTTTTTAATACATAACAAGAACAGTGGTTATAAGTCTGACAATACTTCATGCTTCTTCTAATGGTTATTTTTCAAATGCTAGTAACCCCAGAAATGTAAAATATAGTGATGTGTAAAACTGAAGTTCTATTATTTCACTTAATCATATCCCTTGAATTGGACTAAGTTGGATGTTTGTCAATATTATAGGAAACAGTATAACAGTCTTAGAGTATTATACATTTTCGTTTTTCATAATATTTCGTTTACAGTAATTCGCCATCATCTTCAAACTCTTACGTAAGATTTCACATGGTTTGACTTATTAGATTTTTCCCCAAAATAACTTCTGATAACTTTAAGTTCCTATAGAAGACTATGGAACCTGGGCATTAAAACTAAAACGGCAGAGTGGATGGTAGACTGGAAGTGTTTTGGCAAAGATACTGTGGGAGCTGATCCAGAGAGAGGGAAGCTGAAGGAAGAGTACTCACAGGCTTGAGATTACCATGGACAGAGAAAATGTTCAGTAACCCTGTTGGGTTGGGGATGTGTTTCAGAAATGCCTCCTGGTAGGAGTAGGTAAGGATGCAAGGGATAATCCAGAAGCTAGGTGATGCACACACCAGTGATTTGAAAATTGCCAAAGCATCTCAGACCTTTAAATCACTCTCTTTGCCTGTAGGCCCAGACTGGAGTCCTGGGAGCTAGAGAGAATAATGTCTATAGGAAAACAAAACACATTTAAAGTCTCTCATTGAAACGAAGGGAAAAGGAGAGATTGAAATGTGTTTCAATGCCAAGCGGAAATTAATTGTTCAAGAACTCATCATTACAAGTTCCAGATGTATTTAAAGTTACTGATTTTTGTTTAATATGTTGTCTTGTTTTATTTTATTAAATGTAAAATACTTATAAGGGTATTCAGAGTGATTTTGAGTGATTCTTTAGTCTGAGCACTCCAATTCTGTTTTAACTGTTGATTCTCAATTTCTTCAACGTCCAAGTCTTTGATCACAGTGGTTTGCAGGAGTGCACCTTTTGAAGCTGTGTGAATTCAACATTTAGTAAAAACACTCAAGTCTAAACAACCCAATGAGGTTAGCAATTATTGTTCCTATTGATTAAATGAGGGAACTACCGTCACTGAGAGCCTCAGTGTGCCGGCCTAAAGTCTTATAGCTGGTAATCCACATCTTAACCTTTCCAGATCAGACCTTGTTCATCAAAAACTTCTTCCGCTTGGAAATGTAAACAATAAGTGTGTGAGATTGGGCAAAATGGTGGTGATAATTTGTACACCTGAATGTTTGGTGGAAAAGGTTGGCTTTCAAGGAGTAGAGTTTATTCTTGCCACCCACATTTACCGAGCATGGGTTCTTGCCCACTGGCACTCTGCTTTTGGGGGGATGCAGAAGTAACCAAATGACTTGCACGATGATTTGTGTTCTGCCTCAGCAACATTCTGCCCATATTCTCTGACTGGCTAGGTGTAAGATGTGAATAGATTTAAGGCCACTAAGTGGATTGGAACAATTTACTTTGTGTGACGAATGCTTTTTTTTTTTTTTTTTTTTTTTCCTTCTTCTTCCCTGGGGGATTGCCTTCCTAGTTTTGGTTTACTTTGCCTTATATGTTACAGTGCCATCTTTTTGCTAAAATCACTGAGTATGGAGTAGGAATAGTATTAGAAAGGAGAGTAGAAACATGCTGGATGATAGAAAAAAGCTAGAGCTGATATGTGCCATGGATAATTCAGAAACTAGATGATGCACACACCAGCAATTTGATAATAGCCTTTATATACTTTGATGCCTTGAAGCCAGGAAAGTAATTTAAAAATATTGAACTTGCTTTTATTGTAATTCATAGCAAATAATTAAGTGTTCCTTGTGAAAGAACCAGTAGTACCTGACTAGGTGCCATGTCCTCTGTTAGGTGCAGAAAATGATGACTTCTCACTGAGCCTTCTGTCCTGGTTTTGGCCGAGTCCTTAAAGGGTTACTATTTCAGAGGGACAGCAGAATGAAGTGTTTAATCATCAAATAGCTTTATTTGTAAAGCTACAAGTGTTTCAGGCGTATTGAAGGGAAAGGAGATAAATGCCTAAAGTGGGACTCTGAATTAATAAAATTTGGAGAATGACTTGCTCAATTTGGTTAAGTTGGTTATTAAGGCTAATTACAGCTTTTGTAGTGATGACTGTTAAGATAAAAGACCATATCTATTATAGCTTTGAACTTGAATCTAACATTAAGAACCTCTTTCAGGATGAAACCTCTCTTTAGGGAGGTGAGCAATAAAAGAATGTTACAAGCAAATTAATAAAGGCTTGGTTTTTAAAAAATTTTTCATTCTGCAAAATGGAAATTTTCTAATTAGAGAAATGTAAGCATGCAAATCTGAGTTTTATGGAGTCCTTTTTTTCTTCAAAATCATAGAAATCATTGTTTAAAGTTGCCAAGAATATTTAGCATCTTGTTTTTAAGGACCTCAACCTCTCTGAGTTTTAGTTTTCTCATTGCTATGGTCTGAATGTTTGTGTCCGCCCCCAAATTTTTATGTTGAAATTGTAACTCCTAAGGTGATGGCATTAGGAGTTGGGGCTCTTGGGAGGTGATCAGATCATGAGGATGGAGCCCTCAGGAATGTGATTAGTGCTCTTATCAAAGAGGCCTGAGGGAGCTTGTTTACCCCTTTCCCCGTGTGAGGACACAATTAGAAGGTGCTGTCTCTGAGGGGCATGCCCTCACCAGATGCCAAATCTGCACCTTGATGTTGGACTTCCTGCCCTCCAGAACTGTAAGCAGTAAATGTTTGTTGTTTATGAGCTACCAAATTTATGGTATTTTTGTTATAGCATCCTAAATAGACTAAGACACTTATCTTTAAAATAGAATAGTAATTCTGACTGTGAAGGGTTCTTGTAACAAGTTAATGATAAATGATTGTAAAGCCCTAAATATGATGCCTCTAGCATGTAGTGGGCACCCAATAAATGGTGACTTAATGGTAATATGATTATTTAATTTTTAAGGTTGTACAAGTCTTACTATACTATAAAATACATACTGTAAATACTATAAAAATACATACACTAAAAGTTTTTAGTGTACAGTTTTGAGTTTGGACAAATGCATATAGTCATGTAACCACCACCACAATCAAGATAGAGAACAGTCTACCACCCCCCCAAAATTCCCTCATCCTGTCCCAATCCCTAGCAACCACTCATCCCTTTAGTTTTGCCATTCCAGAATGTCATATCAATTGAATAATAAGTTTGTGTGTGTATACCCTTTTGATTCTGGCTTCCTTTATTTAGTGTAGTGTATTTGAGATATTATGTGTACATCAGTGGGTTTTTGTTGTTGTTGTTATTGCTGAGTGGTATCTTCTGTATGAATGTACCATAGTTTGTTTATCCATTCACTAGTTGAAGGACGTCTAGATTGGTTCCTGTCTTTCTCTTGGGCAAATCCCTCGGAGTGGGATTGCTGGGTCATATGGTCAAAATACATTTAACTTCATGAGAAACTGCCAGACTGTTTGCCAGAGTCTGTGCCACTTTATTAAACACTCTTCAAACAGCAATTTATGAGCATTCCAGTTGCTCCACATCCTTGCCTGCAGTTGCTGTCAGGTTAAATTTTTTTTTGTATAATTGTAGCTATTATAATATGTATGTAATGGTATCTCATTGTGATCTTAATTTGTATTTCCTAATGATTAACAATATTGAGTATGTTTTTTTTGTCTGCAATTTGCCACCTATATATCTTCTTTGGTAAAATGTCTTTCTAAATTTTTTGCCCTTTTCCAAAAAAATGGACTGTGTTTTTTAAAGCAGTTTTAGATTCACAGAAAAATTGAGCAGAGATTTCCCATAGACCCCTTACCCCCAACTTATGCATATTGTCTCATTATCAGCATCCTCCACCAGAGTCATACAATTGATGAACCTACACTGACATTTTATTACCACCCAAAGTTCGCCCTTGGTGATATGCATTTGATGAGTTTGGACAGATGTATAATGATACATGTATCCACCACTAAAGTATCAAACAGAGTAGATTCACTATGCTAAAAATCCTCTATGCTGTTCCTGTTCATCTCTTCCTGCACCCAAACTCCGGCTGCCACTGTTCTTTTTCCCATCTCCATAGTTTTCTCTTTTTCAGAATGTCATATAGTTGGAATCATACAGTATGTAGCCTTTTCAGATTGGATCACTTAGTTAATATGCATTTAAGTTTCCTCTGTGTCTTTTCTTGGCTTGATAATCTTTTTTTTTTGCCCAGTTTTATTGAGTTAAACTCCTTAATGAGTTTTGAGAAAGTTTACATATTCTAGATCCAAGTCCTTTATCACATGTACAAGTTGCAGGTATTTTCTCCTAGTCTGTAACTTGTTTTCTCATTCTCTTAACAGTGTCTTTTGTAGAATAAAACTTATAAATTTTGATGAAGTCGACTTTATCAATTTTGTCTTTTATGGGTCATGCTTTTGATTTTGTATCTAACATTATCTTTGCCTAAATCAAGGTTACAGTGATTTTCTCCTAAACTTTTTTCTAGTAGTTTTATGGTTTTTTATTTTTTATTTTTTATTTGAGTTCATGATCCACTTTGAGTTAATTTTTTTATGAAGTAAGTGTATAATATGGATTTTGGTTCATTTTTTTTCACATGCATATCTAATTGTTCCCAGCACCAGTTGTTGAAAAAACTTACCTTTTCTCCATTCAATTGACTTTGAACCTTGAATTGACCACATTTGTGTAGGTATATTTCTGAACTCTGTTCTGTTCCTTTGATCTATGTGCCTATCCCTTCATCACTAGTACAGTTTTGATTACTCTAGCTTTATAGGAGTCTTAAATCTTTTGTCTTTGTCCTTCGTACAACTTTGCTGTTTTTAAAAATTGTTTTGGCTATTCATTCTATTGCATTTCTTGTCAGTATACACAGAAACACTGGCTAGCGTTTTGAATGAGGTTATGTAGAATATATAGATCAATTTGGGGAGAATTGACATGTTAACAGTATTGAGTTTTCCAATCCATGAACATGGTAACCTCCCACTTTTCAGTATTGTCTTTGATTTCTTCCATCAGTGTTTTGTAGTTTTTAACATAGAGACTGCACGTGTTTTCTTAGAATTATAAGCCAAGATTTTTTGGTGCTAAGATACGTAGTACTTTTTGGGTAAGTTTTGATTTCCAGTTGTTCATATTTAGCATATATACGTACAGTTTTTTGTTTGTTTTGAGGTAAGTGTTTTTGTTTGTTTTTTTTTTTTTCATTTGAGCGTATATCATATGACCTTGTTATACTTATTGGTTCTAAGAGCAATTTTATCCTTTCCACTTAATGTCTTTAATCCCCTCCCCTTGCTTTGTTGGCCTATCTAGAATTTCCAGTGTGATGCTGAATAGAAGTGGTAAGAGCAGACATCTTTGCCTTGTTTCTATCTTAGGGGAGTAATATTCAGTATTTTACTATTACTGTGTTAACTGTAGGATTTTTTGCAGATGCCCTTTATCAGGTTAAGGAAGTTAGCTCCTATTCCTAGTTTTCTGAGAGCTTGCTTTATCATGAAGGAATGTCAAATTTTGCCAAATACTTTTTCTGTATCTGTTGAGATTATCATACGGTTTTTCTTCATTAGTCTGAATATGGTGAATTATACTAATTTATTTTTGAGTGTTAAACTAGCTTTGCATTCCTGTGATAAACCGTATGTTGTGTATTTTCCTTTTCTGATAATTACTTAATTAGATTTGCTAATATTTTTGTTGAGGCATTTTACTACTATGTTCATAAGGGATATTGATCTGCAATTGAGCCTACTTGTAATGTTTTCATCTGGTTTTAGTATCAGGGTAATAATGCTGGCCTCACACAGTGGGAACCCTTCCCTCCTCTTCCGTTTTCTGGAAGACATTGTGTAGAATTGATACTATTCTTAAATGTTTGGTAGACTTTTCCAGGGAAACATCTGGATCTGTATTGTTAGAGATTTTTACCTGCACATTTAATTTCTTTAATTAATTTACAACCATTTAGGTTATTATTTCCTCTTGAGTGAGCTTTGATAGTTTGTGACTTTCAAGGAATTTTTTCATTTTATCTAAGTTGTAGAATTTATGAGCATAAAGTTGTCCAGAGTATTCCCTTAGGATCCTTTTAATATCTCTGAGATCTATAATGATGTCACTGCAACCTCCACCTCCCTGATTCAAGCAATTCCCCTGCCTCAGCCTCCAAAGTGGCTGAGTTTACAGGCACATGCCACCACGCCCGGCTAATTTTTTTTTTTTTTTTTTTTTTTTTTTTGTATTTTTAGTTGAGACAGGGTTTCACCATGTTGCCGTTGGAGTTTCTCAAACTCCTGACCTTAGGCGATCCGCCTGCCTCAGCCTCCCAAAGTGCTGGGATTACAGGCGTGAGTCACTGCGCCTGGCCGATGTGCCCTTTTTTTTTTATTCCTGACACTGGTAGTGTGTATCTTCTCTCTCTCTCTCTCTCTCTCTGTGTGTGTGTGTGTGTGTGTGTGTGTGTGTGTGTGTGTCAGCCTAGCTATAGCTTCACTGATTTTATCACTCTTTTTAAAGAACCACCTTTTGTTTCATTGATTTTTTTTTTTTTTTTTCCTGCTTGTTTTCAGTCTCATAGATTTCTGATCTCTTCCTTTCTGCTTTCTTTGGCTTTGGTTTCTCATTCTTTTTCTGTTTTCTTAAGGTGGATATTTATATCGTTGATTTGAATCCTTTTTTATTTTCCACTGTAAGCATTTAGTACTCTAAATTTTTCTCTAAACACTTTTTTAGCTGTATACCATAAATTTCAAAATATTTTTTCATTTTTATTCAATACAAAGTATTTTCTGATTTTCCTTGTAACTATTTCTTTGACTCATGAGTTATTAGAAGCATGTTTAATTTCCAGATATTTTGGAATTTTTCAAATGTCTTTCTTTTACTAATTTCTGAGTTAATTCTGTTTTGTCAGAGAATGTATACCTGGTGTGATTTCAGTTCTTTTAAATTTGTCAAAATTTGTTTTATGGCCTAGAATATAGACTATCTTGGTGAATGTTTTTTGTACATTTTAAAATAGTAGGTTTTAGCTGGGCACAGTGGCTTACACCTATAATCCCAGAGCTTTGGGAGGCTGAGGCTGGAAGACTGCTTGAGGACAGCTAGAGTTTGAGGCCAGCCTGGGAAACATAGTGAGACCCTGTCTCCTCGGGAGGCTGAGGTAGGATGATTCCTTCAGCCCAGGAATTTGAGGCTGCAGGGAACTATGATCATTCCACTGCACTCGAGCCTGGGCGACAGAGCAAGATCCTGTCTCAGTAAATAAATAAATGAACAGTAGGTTTTTGTTTGTTTGTTTGTTTCTGCTAATGTTAGGTGAAGTGCTTTGTAAATGTCAGGTGTAGTTGGCTGGTATTGTTCATCTTAGTCCTTTCTGTGCTGGGTAACAGAATATCTGAGACTGGGTAAATTGTAAAGAGCAGAGATTTGTTTCTTACAGTTCTGGAGGCTGGGAAGTCCAAGGTTGAGGGTCCTGCATCTGGCAAGGGCTTTCTTGCTGTATCACTCCATGACACAGGACAGAAGGGCAAGACAATCACACATGCAAGAGAGTAGGATAGAGGACCCAAATCATGCTTTTATCAGAAACCCACTCCTGAGATAATTAACCCACTCCCACCATAACAGCTTGAGAGCGCAGCCTTCATGACCTCATCACCTCGTAAGGGCCTCACCTCTCAACACTGTTGCATTGGGGATCATGTTTCTAACACATGAACTTTGGGGGACACATTCAGACCATAGCAGTGTTCAAGTATTTGCTAACTTTCTGACTACTTGTCCTGTTAGTTACTGAAAGAATATTGAAGTCTCAAATATAATTGTGGATTTGTCTATTTCTCCTTTAAGTTCTGTCAGTTTTGCTTCCTGTATTTTGAAGTCTTATTGTGAGGTGCAGCAGAGTCGTCTGGAATTATGGAAAACTTTCTGGAAAACTGACCCTTTTATCTTTATGTAATGCCCCTCTTTATACCTGGTATAGTATTCCTTGTTCTAAAGTCACTTTATGTGATACTGATATAGTCATGCCAGCTTTATTTTATAGTGTTTTTTCATGGTATATATTTTTTCATCCTTTTACATTTAATCTATGTCATTATATTTACAGTGGATTTCTTATACACAGTATAAGAAAGATTTGGGTCTTGTTTTTTAGCCTGATTTGACCATTTCTTTTAATTTATATGTTTAGACCATTTATATTTTATATAATTATTGATATGGTTGTTGAATTTAGGTCTACAATTTAATCATTTGTTTTTTGTTTATTCCGTTTCCATTCATCTCTTCCCTCTTTCTTGCTTTCTTTTGGATTACTTATTTTTAAAATGTTTTATTATAATTTAATTTCTATTATCCTTTGTGTTTGTATCTCCTGGAATATTTTTGGTGGTATCAGTATTATAGTAAACATACCTAAGCTTTCACAGTGTATTTGAAGTTAATATTTTTGCCATGTTAAATGGCATGTAGAGTATAACAAAAATATACATATATATATATAAACTGTATATATATAGTTTTGTTGTTGTTAGGCTCTACATGCCATTTAACATGGAAAATATATATATATATATATCATGTATATATAGTTTATAGATACAGTTTTTATGTATTTTTTTCCTTTACTCTCCCTTTTTTTATGTTATAGTTGTCATGTGCAGTTTAAAACTCTATATGCATTTAAAACTCCACAAGATGCTGCTTAAATTCTTACTTTTAACAGTCATACTTTTAAAGAACTTAAAAGTCAAAAATGATCTATCTACTGAGATGTTTATCATTTCTGTTGTTCTTCCTTTATTCCTGAACTTCCAAGTTTCCTTCTGATACTATTTCTCCTCAGCATAAAGAATTTCCTTCAACATTTCTTTTAGAACAGATGTCTTGGCAATGAATACTGTAAATTTTCCCTGATCTGGATGTGGTTATATTTCATCATCACTCCTGAATGATGTTTTTGCTGGATATAGAATTCTGATTGACACTTTAGTTTCTTTTAATCCTTTAAAGATTGTATTCTGTTTCCAGATGAGAAACTTCTAATTATTCAAGTCACTATTCTTCTATGTATGATATTTTGATATTCTCTGTTTTCAGGATTTTTTTCTTCATCTTTGCTTTTCAGCAGTTTATGACATATTTGGGAATGGTTTTCTTTGAGTTTATCTTATTTGAGGTTGGCTAAGCTTCTTGGATCTGTAAGTTCGTATCTTTCTACAAATTTAGGAGGTTTTCAGTCATGATTTCTTTGAATTTTTTCTTCTCCTCATCTTTTGGGAATCGAATGACATAAATGTTAAACCTTTTGATATTTTCTTACCTGTTTTTGAGGCTCAGCTCATTTATGCCTAGTTGTTTTTCTCTATTTTCTTCAGTTGAGATCATTTCTAGCTTTACATTCACTGACTTTTCCCTCTGTCATCTCCATTCTGCTGTTGATCTCATCCAGTTAATTTTTAATTTCAGATATTGTTTTGTTAGCCCTAAAATTTCTGTTTAATTCATTTTTTTATAGTTTATATTTCACTTCTGAGAACTGCCTTTCTATTCCTTTCAATAGGGTTTACCTTCATTTCATGGACCTTAATTATAATAGTTGGTATAGAGCCTCTGACTGATAATTCTAACATCTGGTTCATCTTGCTTGGTATCTGTTGACTATTTTTTCCCTTTGGGAATTGGTGGCATTTTGCTGTTTATTTGTAAGTCACGTAATTTTGGGTCCTGGACATTTTGAATGTTGTATCATGAGAGCCTGGGGATTATTTAAATAATTGAAATCCTCAGGAGATTGTTTTTAAAAATTTCTTAAAGCATGCAGCAAACCAAGGTAGATTCAGACCATAAATTATTTCCTGTCTATTGGGTGATAGTTCCAATGTCAGTTAGTTTTCAAAACCTTGGTTATGCTGCCTTGGATCTGTCTCATGCACATGAAGTGTGACCAGGACTGGTACCAGTTTGTACACAGAATTCAGAGATCCCCCTTTTCAGCTCCTGGTTTGGGGGTCCTTTTTCCCTGTGCTTATACCAGCTAGATGAGGGTTCTCAAGTTTTTGCTGCATGTGTCGTTTATAAAGTTCCCTGGATGGGACTAATTTTATTTCAATGCTAGGAGAAAAAGAAGAAGGGAAAACATAATGGCAAGTCACCCCCATCAGGGTTGCTTCTCCAGGTTTTATTTTCTCTCTCCAATCTGCTTGCTCTTACTTTTCAGAATCCTCAGGTTACTACTACTTTTTGTGTTTTGTCCAAAGTTTTTGTTGTTATCATTGGGAGGGATGGACATGGGCTTACTCCATCTTCGCTAGCCATGTTTTATTTTTAATTGGCATTTTAAAATATAGAAATGCAGGTTGTAAATATCTGTGGCTTAGATAGGTTGTGGCCCTTTTTGTTTTCTGTTCATAAAAGCTATTTGATATTTAAAATAATAGATACTGTAATGTAGCAGTCCCCAACCTTTTTGAGACCAGGGACTGGTTTCATGGAAGACAATTTTTCCACAGATTGGGGGGTGGGAGAGGATGCTTTTAGGATGAAACTGTATCACCTCAGATTATCAGGCATTAGTTAGATTCCCATAAGGAACATGCAACCTAGATCCCTCGCATGCACAGTTCACAATAGTATTCATGTTCCTGTGATAATCTAATGCCACCGCTGATCTGACAGGAGGCAGAACTCAGATGGTAATATTTGTTCATCCGCCATTCCTGCTGTGTGGCCAGGTTCCTAACAGGCCATGAACAGACCACAGACTGGTACCAGTCTGCAACCTGGGGGTTGGGGACCCCTGCCCTAATGGTAGAAGCTTGTTTGTTTTTAATGAGGAAGAATGTAAGCCATATCTTTTGGACAAATAAAACATAAACAGTTTTCATTCCTACCATTATTATGCATTTAACTAACAAATGATTAAAACATAAACAGACACGCACACATACCTTTTCAAAGAAGTTATGTTGTGAAAAACTTTGGAATACTGGTGTCTGTCTTGCTTTGAAATTTAAGTAAACTTGAACTTTTACAATTTGTGAAATATTTGCTTGAATTTTCTACCTCTTTGAAAAATGTAGAAAGGAATAATAAATTTATCAGACCTTAATTATTCAAATTATGAGTTATGCCTTTATTCTAAATGTGTGATTGCCTTTCTTTTGAAAAACTAGGGAAATTTTGATTACAGTTTAGTAATTTTACTCATGAAGATATAAATTTAGTGATTTCAACTATATTTTTATAATCAGTTACTGATTAAATCATTTAGGGAAGTATGTTTAAATGAATTTTATTTTTGAAAGACCTATTTTACTGGCTTTTTTTGCCCCAAACTATGCACATTTTACTGACATATAAATATGCATACTAATTAATAAGCATAATAAAGTTTGAAATTATAAGGAGAACAGGAAGTTATTTGTGTCTACTATATGCCGTAATGATTTTATTATAAAAAGTAATTTTAGAAAGTAAATCCAATTTTTGTGCGGAACCATTTGGAGTGATATATTGTAGTATCCATGTATAGAGTCTGTAAATTGGACCCTGAGATTGTATATGTTATTGGCATTTTTATCTAAAATGTCATGCAAGTAAGAAGTTGATTACTATTGGCATTTGTGAAATATGAAGTATATTTTATTATGTAAGAGTATTTGGATCTTTGGTTCAAACCTTGGATCTGTTGTCCTCCTTTCCGTAAACTCTCTGTGGGATTTGTGGCTTACATTAAGGAGAATTGAGTTATAAAAATGACCGACTTGGGTCTATTTTGAAATTGTTTATAATTAACTTGATAATTTAAGTAATTTAGTAATTTAAAATTTTAAGTATAATATAAAGTACATTTTTAAATTTTAATAAATTTAAACAATTTAACTTGATAACATTGGATATTTTTATAATTTTTAAAAATTTTACTTTCCTTTCCTTCTTTAAATTAGGTGCTCTGTGGATGTGTATAGTTTTAAACCCCCACTGCAAGTTGGAGCAAAAGGCCAGTTGGCTAAAACAACTGAAGAAATGGAACAGTGTTGATGTCTGTCCGTGGGAAGACGGAAATCATGGCAGTGAATTACCCAACTTAACCAATGCTCTGCCTCAGGGTGCAAATGCCAACCAAGGTTAGTCCACCATAATGTTCTGCTCAATTTGTAGCTACTTAATTATCCGTATGTGCTTATAATAGTAACTTACAATATATATGGGAAAATGATTTTACCAGCTTAAGAACTTACAACTCCAGTACTTAATATGTGTTGACTGTGAGTGTATGTGTGTCTGTGTGTATATTTTAAATTTAACTGAGATATTTGTATACTTTTGTTATATTCTCAGAATATGGATTGATATAATACTTATTTTATATATTAGTATGTTAAAATGGCCTATCAGTGATTTATTATGGACATTCTTTTCTAATTTAAAGAGAACATGGAGTAGGATGGTTAATATATTATTTTTAAAACAAACTATCAAGAGGCTTGAGGAGCTATATGTTTTTATCTTTGTTGGTCAATCCATGTTTGATCTACTGTATAATTTAGTCCCTTAAAAATTCTTAGTTTTCAAATGTAGTAAGGAAATATTTTGTGACTCGATTGAAGGACATAGAATGCTGTTGACATTTTACTGGGAAATTTTTTTATTGTGAGGAGTTGTCTAGCGTAGTTGTCCCCACCTGCTGTAGGCTAATAGTGCCCTCCAAGTTTTGGGACAACCAAGAAATGCTCCCAGACATTTCCAAAAGAACCTCTGTCTCTCATTTCTGTCCCGTTTTTTTTTAGTTTCTCCCTCTCTATTGTACCTATGTATTCAACCCAAGTCTCTCCCATCTTTAAAAAACTTCGTTCCTTGGCCCCATTTTTCCCTTCTACCTGCTGCAGAATGTTCTCTTCCCTTTCAAAATGAAATTCTTAAGTAATTAGTTCTTGCAAATAGAAATTTTATTAACTAATTCATGACACTATTTTTGCATGATTCAGTGCATTTTTTGTGAGAAAATTGAAAGATTTGAAAGTCATGATAGAAGCAAGGTGGAAATTAGATAACATTAGCATTCAGAATCAAGACTACATTCTCTGTGTACTAGCCACATGCAGAATTTGTACTACTAGAAATAACTGGAATAATGTGCTGAGTTTGAATGTGATGTTAGTACAGTGTTTTTAGTCTCTGCAAAGAAAGAAAATGATACATATTACTCCATAGGGACTTTTCCAATCAAAAAGAAGTTTTAGGACTTGAGAAAGACAATTGTCTGACTCTGCCTTGTCTGGAAAGATTTGCCATGGGAATTCAGTATTTGAAGTCTGTCATATCTTTATTGCCCATGACGATTGTATTTAATAACTTCAAAGAAAATAAATGTATCCTACATAACCCCAGTTTTTTTCCAGGTACTCAGAATTTTTAAGTTTAGTTGTTCAACATTTATTCTCTTCCATTGCTAGGAAAGGGTATGCCTACATCTACATAGGTAATATCCTTAATCCCCTTCTTTTTATACTATGTTTTATTCCCCACTGCTTTTGGGGACTGCTACTCAAACGTTTTACATTTTACTTTTTACGTTCCATTTATTCTGTTACCCTTGATTAAGCATGAATATTTCATGGCCTTAGAAAGCTGGTAAGAAGTGGTCCAGCCTCCAGACTTAAAAAGTTCATTCCACTTACGGTTTGACCTAAGTGATACAAAGTTGGGACCTTGTTTCTAAGGGCAATGTTTATATCTGTTGGCCCTAAAGGCACCAGGGTACCTACTTTTAGCAGAATACGCCCATCCTTCTGAGGGGCTGTCAGAAGAGACATGCCTACAGGGAGGTTTGGTGTTCATACCTGTAGTGCCTTCCCTGTATAGCTGAGCTGGCTCCCCAGGGGAGAGCTTGTGGTGGCCAATAGAGTCCAGCAGCTGTGCCATTGCAGCTGGACTGAGTGTGCATACAGTATAGGCCATGAGCAGAATTTCTTGTGTTTACACATTAGAGTGAATGTCGGGCTTATCCAGGCTCTGCCTCTGCTGAGGTAATTTATTAGAGTTAATGAATAACAACATTGCAAATTGTACCCTTTGAAAGATAATAATTTTTTTAATATACCAAAATGATAGCCAATTTTATAATTTTTTTAGTAAAAGAACTAAGACTGTCTCCTTTTTACTTTTCTTAATTTCCCAAGTTTTCCTTAATCAGCACGTATTACTATTTTGTATACTTTATTAAAATTTCTTACAAATGTATGTATTTATCATTTAAAAAATTGATCAAGATAATTATTTCTCTTTTTTCAATCTTACTGCAGAATTGAATAACCACAGACCTTCAAGATTTTAAAAGTTGACTAATTTTGATACCTAGTCAAACCAGATTTTTAATTGTATATCTTTATATCTAGCTACATACTTAATTTTATATGTTTCCCGTATTATTACAGGACTTTTCATTTAAATTTCATTTCATGAGTATTTAGCCTCTTTTGTTGTCACTGGTTTTATTAGAGCTAACCATGTTAAAAGCCTAGTGTGTGTACTCTACATTTCTCTATGCTTATACAGTCACATACAAACATGTGAAAGGTTCAGGTATTTATTAATATTGTATAAAAATGGAATCATGTTAACAGCTTGCTATTTGAGCCAAATCAATAGGCAGACCTCTAACTTACTCTTTTAATACATGCATAATACTAAGTTGCTCTTTTAAAGTCTTGTTTTAGTTTTAAATTTTGTTTCTATGATTTCAGCTTAACAAAATAAATGAAATGACAAAAGATACTTACATGAGGCTAAAAAACACTTCTGTGAGGTTTGGACTTTGAAACATTTGATCAATTGACTGTGAGAGGTCATGGAACCAATTTCTTGCTGGGTATGGGTATATTTATTCTGCTCAGCAGAAAGCCCCAATAGATTCAAAACGTCCTTAAATGTAGGACTTTGCCTTCTCCCTTGCAGTTTCTCTATCCATCCACCTCTAGTGAGGAGTCTGGGTGGGAGCCATAACAGATCATCATTATTTGTGCCTCTCAAATGATCTATCACACATGCATTTTGATATGTCTACCATTCAGGTACAGATAGCTAAGTTGACCTGAGACCAAACTGAAGTAATGTCTCTTTGTTAAAGACCTGTCAAAAGCCTTTCCAAACCAGCTGAAATAGCTGAATTTGCAATAAGGATATCTGTATTTTGGTCTCCAGTGTCACTGCCTGACGGTGTGACCTTGGCAAGTCACTTTACTTCCCTTGCTTTTCAGTTCCAACAGCAGAGTAAAGGGGTTGGCGTAGATGGGTTCTCCAATCTCTTCTCAATTCAGTTGTCCTTTGATTTTTGTGTTTTCCCTTATGTCTGTGCTCAGCCAAAGGTCTAGTTGACAGGAAAATGAAATCTTACCAATTAAGAAGGAAGCTCCAGATTTTGCTTTTCATTTAATTAAGTCTCAGAACAATGAGGGGTTATACTTGAACTAGGTTAAGTACACATAAATAGAAATAGTTTGTTAACCTGATTTCCAGCTGAGGATTGCTAAAGTTTGTGCCACAGTTGAAGGTAAGTTTAGAGTGGGAACCCAAGGGGTGGGTGTGCAGGTAGAATTTGAACCATATGATCCTTAGGAATTGAATAATCCCAGGAGTTGGGGTGAGAATATCCTTTATTCCCCAAACATTTCTTTTCTCCGTCAGGTCCTGAAACTTGAACCCTCTTCGGAGTGTATGGCTCTGCTCTTTTGTGATGCCCCGGCATACACTATGCTGGGGACATCACACCAGTCATGGAACCTGCCCAGGAGTCAGGAGGCAGCCTGTAGGGGCAAGGTAAGTGCGCTGGTTTGTTTTGTAGCTATGTTGTGTGGCTTTGTGAAATGTTAAATATATGCATTTATGCCCTTCGGGATATAAAGTGGTATTTAAGCATTATATCCCAAGAAGCATAATAGTTTTAATTGTGCAAAACCGCACAATATAGTTAAAAAATACAACCAAAAGCACAACCCTTATGCATATCTTTAAAGGCTGACTGCATAATCCTGAAAGGTTCCATGGCTGGTGTCGCATCTCTTGCATAGTGTTTGTGAGAGCTGTTGATCCCATCAGGGCAGCCCACCACAGCACCTCAGAAGTGGGGAGCAGTGAGTTTTCATGTGATTTTTGTGCCGAGTGCCTCCTTTGAGTGTATTTGGCATGGAAACTATACTTGACAATTCTTTTTGCAGGACGCCTTTAACCTTAGCTTTAATGGCTGCAGAATGTTTGTGTTTGATAAACAAGTGAGTGAATGGTGGCTCTTGGGCTGACCTGCCTCTTAGTACTTAAGATGTGAGAGTATTCACCCTTCACCCTTCTGCTTAGGGGGTGCAGGACAATGTGTGTGGGTGTGTTCATGAACATCTGGCCACAGAATGGTATGACTGATTTATTCACATGTGAATAATAGCTGACACAGCTTTCTGAATTGTGGAAAAAACAGATTCATCGAACAGGCCACATCGGACAGTGTTCACCCGAGCCATCGAGGCATGTGATCTCCACTGGCAGGATAGCCACTTGCAGCACATTATCAACAGTGACCTATACACCAACTACTGTTACCATGACGACACTGAAAACTCCCTCTTCGACTCCCGCGGGTGGCCCCTCTGGCATGGTAAGTGACCAAACCGGAAAGACATTTCCATGACTTACTTCTTTGTTTAGTTTCTATAGCATTACTGGAGTGGGAGGTGGAGAATTGAAGGATTCAATGGGAGATGGATGAATGCTTGGCAATAGGAGCTGAGTTTTTCATTCAAATCCAAGTTCAGAAATGGTTTCTTGTGTCTTTTTAATAGTATTTTGGGAGAAACATCTTACTATTAAATTATTTTTTTATGGATATATCTGACAGTGGCAACTTTACCCCCTTGACTTTCTGTTTTAGAACATGTTCCTACAGCCTGTGCAAGAGTGGACGCATTACGTTCTCATGGGTACCCCAGAGAAGCACTGAGACTAGCAATAGCTATTGTTAATACATTAAGACGACAGCAGCAGAAACAGTTGGAAATGTTCCGAACCCAAAAAAAAGGTGAATGTGAAGGAGTTTGTTTCCATTAGAATGGGATTCTTGGTGATGACATTACTAGGTTTTGTGTTCTGGGAGAGATGGCTTTTAGAACTAGAACCATAGATGATGGCTTTACTCACCATTCATTTAAAAATATTTAATGGCTGATCTGTGAGAAATTTGGGGCATTTTTTTTTCTTAGTTGAATGTTGTAAGCAAAGATTGTTTTAAAGAATCTCTCAGGTTAATTTTTTAAGGGGGAGAATTTTCTTTATCGTTTTAGTAACTATTTAGTATGTCTAAATTATTTAAAGTGCATGTTAGCTAATACCTTATTTTGTGGAAGTGCATTTTAATTCTTACAGTAAGGACACAGCCTATGCCTGAATCCCAGCAATCCTGATGTCCCAAGTGTGTGTCTTAGGCAATCAGTTGATGTCTCTGTGATTTTGAATTCTTTTCTGTGGAATGAGGCTCAGTTAGAGGGCCTATCTCTTAGAGTTGTTGAGAAGATTAAACCAAGTTAATTTCTGTAAAGCACTTAAAACAAAGCTTGGCACAATGTGTAAGCATTCTAAAACTTTTTACCTGTAATAATTTGTACATCAGGACATGTTATTATATTTACTTAAAGTGACCAGAACAGAACTGGATTTTTCAAGTTCTGTAAATGACATTTGATGAGCTGTCAGCTGAAAGAACACATTTAACTTCTCTTTGTCTCAGTTTATTAATCTTTGAAATTTTGAGTAATCATTACTGAGTAATAATAATTGCAAAGGGTTGAATTACATGCATAAGACCCTGATCAGATAAATAAATGTATATGCTTTTTCTGATTAATCCATGCACATCTTATTCCTTCCATAGGTATAAATTTTATTTTTATGTTTCTGTAGCAGGTTTGTTTACACTCTGTGATTTTATTTTTCATTAAGAGGCATAGTTTTACTTGCTGGGTTTTTGTTTTTGTTGTTGTTTTGGTTATATTTTTGTTTTTAATGCTTGGATGATTATACACATACTAGAGTACAACTAAAAATTATTAAAAGGCTAGAGTTTGGAGCAAGTGTCTGTTGTAACTTTTAACAGACACTTGCACTTTAACACACTCTATATTGAAAGTATTATGAATATAAATTAACACCATCACTCTACAGTGAAAAAAAGTCAAAAGTTACATTTGAACCAAAGAAAGGGGAAGCTCAGATGGGATTAGAATGTGAGAGCTCCAATAGTCATGACTTTGTCCAGTTCACCATGTTCTTCATATCATTACTGGTGTGTGCAAAATACATTGTTAGGTACTTTGGAAAATTTTTCTGAAATCCTTCTTCCTCCAACACATACACAGCCTATGGTGAAAGGAATTTATTTCTGAATAGTATAAAGGATAATATTGAAACAAAGAGTGCAACACTTGTTATACTGTGCAAAAAGAAAGCCAGTTCATGATGATCATCTGAATTCTTTTCTTTTTTTTTGAGACAGAGTCTCGCTCTGTCGCCCAGGCTGGAGTGCAGTGGCCAGATCTCGGCTCACTGCAAGCTCCGCCTCCCGGGTTTATGCCATTCTCCTGCCTCAGCCTCCCAAGTAGCTGGGACTACAGGCGCCCACCACCTCGCCCGGCTAGTTTTTTTGTATTTTTTAGTAGAGACGGGGTTTCACCGTGTTAGCCAGGTTGGTCTCGATCTCCTGACCTCGTGATCTGCCCGTCTCGGCCTCCCAAAGTGCTGGGATTACAGGCTTGAGCCACCGCGCCCGGCCAATCATCTGATTTTTTAAAAAATCATATTATACATTTTATGAATAAATGTTGATTTTTAAAATTTGTTTAAAATGTAATAAAATAGGAAAGTGTAAAAATAGTAAGTCCTAACTAATGTTCCTAAACTTACATTTGGGTAAGTTACAGAGTATGTTAACTTAGACTCCTTTGATTGTCCTTGAGATAATTCTGTAACCTTTAGGTCTAAGCCATTCTTAGACCCATTTCTCTTTTACCTTGCAAGCTATGAAAACTTTTATTCCCAACCATTCTTGAGTATTACTAGGATTACATATCTATACCTGTGTCTTTCCCAACTTTTATTTTTGGTAATTGTTTTTCCATATTTAAAAAATAGGCTTTTCATAGCTGTTACAAGTCTAAAGTACCGTAACAGTTACTTGTTATGGGCCAAGATTAGTAAATGGAATATCTTATACATTTCCAAAACTATTTGGCATGATATGTTAGCGTATTGATTCTGAAAAAAAAGATTTATTTGATTTATTTTTGATTCCTCATATTTCCTCAGTTTCCATCACTTGACAATATATTTGTTTATATAAGCCAGCATTTCCCTTAGCCCCATCCATATATATATATATTTAAGCAAACGTATTTATTTGGTTGTTTCCAGGAGTAGTGCTCATGTTCCTTTTTTCCTACTAATTATGTTTATGAAAGCCAGCGACAGAAACTGAAGGGAAGGACCTTTTCAAGGCATCTAGGAATCAACTTAAATTTCAATACATTGTGCCAAGCCGTTCTTCCTCTTTTTTTTTTTTTTTGAAATGGAGTCTCGCCCTGTCCCCCAGGCTGGAGTGCAGTGGCACAGTCATGGCTTACTGCAGCCTCCGCCTCCTGGGTTCAAGCGATTCTCCTGCCTCAGCCTCCTGAGTAGCTGGGGTTACAGGCACCCGCCACCACGGCCAGCTAATTTTTATATTTTTAGTAGAGATGGAGTGTCACCATTTTGGCCAGGCTGGTCACAAACTCCTGACCTCAGGTGATCCGCCCGCCTCAGCCTCCCAGAGTGCTGGGATTACAGGCGTGAGCCACCACGCCGGCCTGTTTTTCATTTTTATGTACTGGTGGTTGATTGCTTAAAACCAGAAGACTTGTGAAGGAATGTTGGATTTATGGAATGACTCTTCAGATATTTATATGGCAATATTTTTCTTGTATATTTTATATTGTATGTAAATTAAGAAGGAGCTGCTAAAATTAGCCAGGCATGATGGCCCTTGCCTGTAAATCCCAGCTACTTGGGGCTGAGGCAGGAAAATCTCTTGAACCCAAGAGGCAGAGGTTGCAGTGAGCCGAGATCGCGCCATTGCACTCTAGACAGGGCAACAAGAGTGAAACTCCATCTCAAAAATGAGAAAAGAAGGAGCTACTATTATTTATTACTTTAGTAAACACTTAGATGTAAAATATAGCATTATTTACAGCAATGAAATATATCTTAAACATAGCTTTTTTTCTCAGCATTCTGCAGTTTAACTTGAAAGTGTTAATATTCTGTGAAGAAAATGAAAAGGATTTATTTCATTCAAATTATATATAATCGTCTGTTATCATTCCCCTTAATGGCAAAGGTTGTCTCTTAAATGGCTTACAGATTCACACTAGGGAAGACTTTCATAGGGTGATGGGGGTAATTTAAGGATATTCATGTGGGAATACAAGTCTAACCCAAGCTACAGCTGCCTTCAAGTCCTCAATTTAGATGACCCAGTTAACACTGATATCGAGAGGTCTCTTCTGCATATCGTGGTAGAGTTACCAACTGATAATTCCAATGGGACTTCTTAGTCCTCTCTCATGCCCCCTCCTAGGGAAGTGGGGGAGTTGTTCCTAACTTCTCAGAAGAAAATTTGGAATTCATTTTTCCCTATACAACATAATTTAATAGTGTAAGTAATAATGTTAACTCGGTAACCTAGACATATGAATTAAATAGATGTTTGGGAGCTGTCCTGGGAATTCAGTACCATTTATATGACTTACAGATGAACGTTTAGAACTCAAAATAGTTGACAAGTTGGGGATTATGGTACCCTTTGATTGGTGTCTTAATTAAAGAGGAATTTCCAACAGAATTCAGAACTGATTTATCAGGATGCTGCTTTTAAATGGTAAAGCCTCTGTTCTCCCCACTTCTTTCCCTTCATCTCCCTTCTACTCCCCTATCTCTCAATTCCCTTTTCTTACACAGAGCTACCCCATAAAAGCATAACCTCGATAACCAATCTGGAGGGCTGGGTTGGACATCCCCTGGACCCTGTGGGCACTCTCTTCAGTAGCCTTATGGAAGCTTGCCGCATTGATGATGAGAACCTCTCTGGGTTCTCAGATTTTACAGGTAAAGCCATTGACATTTGTCTCGTGTGCTTTTCTTTTTCTAAACCCTGAATAGCAGTAGTCATTGTTTTTCTTTACATTATGTTTTATGGAATCATATAGTGAACAGCGCCTTTGGTTAGCAAGAGAGCAAGAAAATGGGTACTCTCCTGCTTTTGCAGGCTGCTACAAAACTGGGAAAATCTTTAGAGTTGATAGTTGGCAGCATGTGTCGAGGATCTGAAAAATATTTATTCTCTTCTCACCAGTGATTCTGCATCTAAGAATTTATTCACATTTATGACTACTTCCTAGCATAAAGGTATAAAATAAAGATGTACATCTTAGCATTTAGAACTAGAACATCTAGTTTAGGTGCTTTTCAAATTTGTCTTTGCTTTGAAAGTGACTTGTCACTTAAATATTGTAGTCTACTTTAAGGGGGAGTATTAAATGTCATTTAAAACTTTTATATCACACATTCCTTGAAAGCTGTGTTTTGAGATTTCACTTTGGCCCATTGAAACTTAAGCATCTTGCCTCAAAAGACTGCCCGAGGGCAGTGGGTGGAGGTAAGGCAGGGAGTAAGGATGTCTCTTTGTTGCTTCCATGGCCAGGTGAGCTCAGGTCTTGCCCCTTCATAATTTCCCCCGTGATAGTTGCCTTCATGGACTGTGGGTAACCCAAACACTGTCAGGAGGGTGAAAGGCATGAGTCTGAATTCACTTTCCTTAAGAGTTTGATGGTTGAAGTTTGTTATAATTTATAATAGAAGCACTTTAATGGAGACAAGAGAATGTTCAAATAATCATTTTTTTGTGTGATAACTGATGACTCTTGGATAATAAAAAGGACCTTGAAATTGGGTTACATATGTTGTGTTCCCTACTGTTTTTATTATGGACACTTTTTGAATGCCAGGATTTAAAAAGTGGTGAGTGCAAGTCATCGTGTAATTTTACTATTGTGTAATTAAATTTTGTTTTTCTCTTAAGTATTCTTGGTTCATATTGTCTTAGATTTATAGTTTTCTTTGGTGATTTATTTTCAAGGCAGAAAAGTATTTGTAATGTTATATCCCCCAAAATATAAACATTTAATCATTCATGGTCATTTTTAAAAAGATACTGGAAGATTGCACTTTAGCCTAAAAAACATGCTTTCTGGCTTTCTCAGCATTAGTCAATAATTCATTTGCTAGTACTGGGAAGTATAAATATTTGTACTTACCGTATCATCTGCAAAAGTAGTTTCTGAACTCTGATTTCTTTTGTGGCATTTTGCAGAGAATATGGGACAGTGCAAGTCTCTGGAATACCAGCATCTACCTGCACACAAATTCTTAGAAGAAGGGGAATCCTATTTAACGCTGGCTGTGGAAGTAGCCCTGATAGGGCTAGGACAGCAGCGTATCATGCCTGATGGGCTGTACACACAAGAGAAAGTTTGCCGGAATGAGGAGCAGCTCATTTCTAAGCTTCAGGAAATTGAATTGGATGACACACTGGTGAAAATTTTTCGCAAGCAAGCAGTCTTCCTATTAGAAGGTAGTCTGATACAGAAGTTTTCCACTTATTTAGCCAAGTTGACTTAGGGGCTAATCTTTCTTATGTTAAGAGTACTATCTGAATGCATTTAATATGATTGTTATCCTGATTGCTATAGTCATGGGGTGTCGAAGACATGTTTGCTGTCTAAAAAATAGTGTCATTGAATAAAAAAGCATGGATGTTTAGATTTTTATCATTTGCTTTAGGTGATTATATATGATAGCCTATTACAAAATAGCCACATTTAATGCCTCAAACCTTGAAAAGGACCCATTTCATTTAGACTGTGTTGTTCCTGAGATAAATGCAATTTTGATATTTAGGGTGTTATTATTGGCAGCTATGTTCCTATTTCCTTGATCAATTAAATAATAAAACAGTAATTGGCTGGCCTTCCTCCAAATTATTGGCAGTTACATGACACTTGGGTTTTGAATATGTCATATGCACACGCTAACAAAGGACTGAAGGCTGCGGGAGTGAATTTCTACTGCACCGACTAGTTATTCCAGAGGATTCATTAGGCACAGATTCATCAAGGAAAAAGTTTCATAGAATCTCTGAGGCATGGTCTAATTTCCTTCTTCTCATAAGGTTAAGTTTTAAAGGGCCTAACAAATTTTGGCTGACACTATTTTTCAGATTTTTTTTCCCTCTAAAAAGATAAGTGTAATTAGTGTGGTAGTGTAATCTTTTGTGCAAATTTAGGTAGTGTCTAACTATTGCTTCTGTTTCTCAAGTACGTGTGTTATTAGTGTGTTATTATGGGATTCTCTGTGATTGATAGGCTCATAAAGTATGTTATATTCATCTTCTGTTCAGAACTACTACATATAGGGAAGGATTTAGATTTTCAGCACCCCTTTTATTTGTCCGAAGCAAAAGATCTACTTAAAAGAAAACATTTTCTTCAAACATATTATACTTTTATATGTTTTAGAAATGCATTTTAAAGGGAAAATGCTCTTCAGGTAAACCTTCTTAATAGCGTGCCTAATTTTGGTAAAAATTCCTAATAGCAATTTTTTGAAGCACTCTCATGAACCTGTTTTTTTTCCCTGTAAAGATAAAGAACCCATCTTGACAAATTTCAGGAGTGATCCTGATTATTCAATTACTGTTTTCTTTCAGTTTTCTTCCATATAATTCCTTTTGCTATAAGCAATGTCATTAGTCACAAATAGTTTTTAAATGCTGCCTGTCACTGGCTATACTGACTGACTTTTGATTTCCCTTTTACTGAAGTTTAGAAGGAAGATCTGTGATTTTCAAAGTTGATGGTGCATGGTGTTTATATTTACCTTCCTAAATGTGTCTCTATGTTCATTTTTCATGAATATTTTTGAACTTTGCCCTAGTCTTGATTAGTCCATCCCTCCCGTCAAACATTTTTATGAGTACTGTGCCTGAGAAGGAGCACTGTTGACTCATCTCTGCCTCTTCTCCTTTCCTGGCCCTGCAAGGCCCACAAAGAGTGAATAGGTGCAGGACAGGAGGCAGTCCAAGGTGGGGAGGCCACAGGGCCATTACTATAAATGCTAGAAGATTGAGAACTCCATGACTGAATTGACTACACGAGGGCACCAAGTTCTTTGTGCAGTTATACTCTTTGCAAATGTCAGAGGCAAATTAGTTAGCAGGCCCAGATATCTGGAAAGAGGAAGCAGTAACCCAGTATTGTTACTAGTATTCATCTCTCCTGGCCACAATATTGGATAGATAAATTAGCATATTGAACAAGCACCTCTGGGGAAACTTGGTGCCAAATGTCAACTTGTCATTATTCAGTAGTACACTAGAGTCCAGGAATTACACTAATTATTAATAAATAATTATTGGATACCTGACTAAATGTTTTACTTGTTGGGTGGTATCATAGCAAAAAATTAATTATGTATCCTGGATCTCCTGAATAGTACAAAAAAAGGTAACTTGGTGGTTTAAAGGGAACCAGTGAAAGAAAATGGAGGAGAAATGAAGACTGTGGCTAATCTATAGATTTGCTATAATTAGTCCTTAAGTAAAATAGAGTTAGTGTCTTAGATTGGGCTGCCATAATAAAATACCACAGATTGTGTGGCTTAAATAACAGAAATGTATTTCTCACAGTTCTGAAGGCTGGGAAGTTTAAGATCATGCTGCCAGCCTCATCTTTGGCTTCCGATGAGGACACTCTTCCTAGCTTGAAGACAGCTATCTTTTCTCTGTGTCTTCACGTCACAGGGAGATCAAGCTCTCCAGTGTCTCTTCTTACAAGGACACTAATCCTGTTGGATCAGGATCCCACCCTTATGACCTCATTTTACTTTAATGCAGGCCCCAACTCCAGATACAATTACATTGGGGCTGGGGGCTTCCACATGTGAATTTTGGGAAGACATACATATTTAGTCTGTAACAGTTAATAACTTAAATAATGTAACCTTGCTATATGTACAAAAGGTGCAATCATGATGCTATATGAACTTTTGAAGAATATCAAATCACTAAAACATTTAAAATTAAAGATTAATGGATTTGGAAAAATTAGAGATTTAGATTAGATGTTAGTTTAGGTGAAAAAATTTGTATGATTTTTAAAGTACTTAAATAATGAATAATTCAAAAATACAAAAAACTGAACTGAATTAAAAAATAACCTCCATTAAAATGATCTGGAATATAATGTGCTCTTAACCAAACACGAGTTCAGGAACTGCTTTTACCATTTTTTTCTTCTGAAGTGCATTTCTTGCATTCTAAACTCTTCACCGCACTGATTTTTCTCATGGAAAACAAATATAGCATGTCCTCTGAGCAGTGGTGTCATGGTTCATAATTCTAGAAATCATGAAACAGATGTTACCCAAAGGTGACATGGAAACTAATTTATTAAACACTTTACAGTAACTAAACCTCAGAGTACCTTAGTTCGAAGTGGTTGAACTAACCACTGTGGTTTCCTTTCAGAATTTATTTTAAAAGTCTGTGTTGCCCTTCTCAAAGCAGCATTCAAGGAGCACACAGGGGAAGTCAGCTCTGCCACCATGCCTGTCAGAATTTACTAAGAAATGAACTTTGACAGTCTAAGTGTAATTTTGCTTTTAAAATTGGCTTTCGGGAGCCTAAAGAGTAGTAGATTTCCAGTTACTTTATTTTTTTTCTTGTGCCTATAGCGTGTATCAAATGGGTAACTATTCTTTTTATTAACAATCACTTTCTAGGAATTAATACCTGTTACTACTCATTAGAGGCAACAATGTGTATAGTTAGAGAGTTGTGGTTCAGAATCTTCCCACACCTGTCACCCCTGAACAGAGCACCATTTTCTGGAAACGTGGCATATTTGTGCCCATAACCCTTCTTGGGTCCAGGGGTAGGTTCCGTAGTTAGGCTGTGGCGTCATCTGTGCATTTGCAAATCACGATGCTCTGATGCCACACATTGAGAGAGGATGTTGCTCAAATGCAGCGAGGTTTTATGCTATAGAGGGTTCCTTTCTCTGAGGCACTTGTATTGTGAATGCTCTGTGCCCTGAGTTCTGGGTTTTTCATTTAGCTGTGGGACAGTTAGGGGTTTGTTTAAGAGGTGAAATCTGTAAGGGATACTATACCCTGAAGAATTTTTTTTGATTAAGAATTGTATTCCTTTCTATGCCATTTACATGAAATTCTTAACTAGATTAGTTTGTATATGTTGTAACTTTACGTGACATTTTAAAGATATGCTTTACAAGAAGTTATAGTTCATTTTTTAGGAATGTAAAATGTATATGCTCTCTTCCCACAGCTGGACCATATAGTGGTTTAGGCGAAATAATCCATCGGGAGAGCGTTCCAATGCACACATTTGCCAAGTATCTCTTCACCTCTCTCCTACCTCATGATGCTGAACTGGCATACAAAATTGCACTGAGAGCAATGCGGTACGTATTCACAGCCCAGCTGGGCAGAGGCAGGCCACATTCCCACTGGGAAGCATGGCTGTTAACTGACTTACTCCTTCATGTTTCTTATAGACAGCAGAGAAGCTAAAGAAACTATTTATTTATGCTTTCTGGATTGTTGTCAAGGTGATTTGCTTGTTGGCTTGTTTTGCTTCTGTTTAAAGTAAGGGAAGAATTATCCTTGCTGCTATCAGACTCAAGGACACCGTGGCTTTTTCCTACTTTTTCTTGAAGCACAATTCAGGCCAAGTTTAATCACAAAACAGCAACAGTTGAAACCTTCATAAATAATTAATTGTTTTGAAAAAAATTGATTTTTGAAACAGTCGTAAATAATAAATATACTTGATTGAATATAATTGAAGGAGATCTTCACACCTGCCATAATTCCACATTCCATCAGTAGTGCAGGAAAGCAACTCCCTGTATTACCAAGGCACGTCTGTAATCACAGGGGACTGAGAGAAGGTGGGACGTACATTTAGCAGTGAAGGAGTCACTATTTGGTGTCCTCCAGGCTCTGCCTGCCTCCCTTCTGACTGCTTCCATCTCCTCATCTGTCCCTCCTTTTCAGCAATAACAATTGGAATATGTTGTTCTCTACTACCCACCTTTTTATTTCTGCATTCTTTTAAAAGTTATTTCATCTAATAATTATTTTTATCACATTTGTTCAAGGTGAATATTTTAATGAGTTCAAGATTATATTTTAATCTTACATATGACCTTTAAATTTTAAGGACCTAAAAGGAACATCCATCTTTCTTAAAACATCAGCATTTTCTTTTTCCTTTAAAAAATTTATAAAACACTCCTATGCTTCTAATGGAAAGTACAGATTAGACATCCTTATAATCACCTAAGGACAAGCCATGTTATAGACCTAAAAGCTTGTGTGTGCTGATTAATAGTTTGATCTCAAGAAGCTTTTCATCAAAGATTCTATGTCTGTAATCAGTGAAGTAGATTCTAAAACAAACCCTTACCTATAAATTACCAGTGTCCCCAAAGTCACTCTGTTCTGAAAGTATTGAGTGTAGCTTATATCTATCAGGATGCCTCTTTTTTTATGCAGTGATAAGGATGTGTGTGTCTCTGTGTATACCTATGTGTCAGTGTGTTTTAAGGCTGACATCCTATAATTTCACATGCTTTCCTTGGCAATATGGAATCTTACTAACTTGCTAGAGTATCTTCCTAAGTATTCTTTTTTCTATTTTTAAAATACCAAAAAATAAGTCAATAACAAACATCAACAAAAGTCCCCCACCAAATTACATTATACCACTTGGTTTATGTTTTAGAGCACGATTTTATAATAAGTGAGTTCCTATTTTCATTTTTGGAAGCTGAAATGGAAGCTGTCTTATGAAGACATATGCTCAGCTCTATACTTACTCAAATCTTAGGAATTCTGATCTTGTTTTAAAGGGAAGATGTTAATGTTATGATGCCACCAGATGCTGTTGCTACTACCCCTGGCAAAGTTTAAGGGTAAAATAGCATAAAGTTTCTGTGTGGTTCTGGCTTATGTAATGGTATGTGCCAGGCAGAAAGGCTTGCTTTTCTAACACTCACAAACTCATTTATATTTGTCCTTGGTTGCTGCCAAGGCAGTTTCTTCATGGGGAATACTAGCAGGGTACAGGGGAATTTTTTTCCAGTTTCTCTCTTCTATCTGCCACTACTGTCCTGCCAAAGGTCTGCCATGGAAGGCAGGTAATGTACCCCACCAGGTACTGCAAGGTGGTCCAGGGAACAGGAAGGAAAAGAGAGATGTAGCTCACTTGCTTCTTAGTCCTTCTGAAAGGGGAAGGCTGAGGAAGGTCATCTTCGGCTCTCATTTTCTCATCTTCCCAGGGATGTTGATTAGTTTCTCCTACAGTAAGTCTGGCAAGACCTGCCTGTGAATACGAGGATATTCCTGAGTTTTAAACAAAAGCTAAATAGCAACCCTGCCAATATTCTTACTACTTAACTGCCTACCTTGCCACCTTCTCTACCACTAACATCTTTTTGTTCCTAGATAAAAGGAGAAGAGAATGAGCCATTTGGCTTACCAGACAATAATTGCTCTTGGGTGGGGCCTTGAGGCCAGCATCACTCCCAGACCCAGCTGACTCTCCTTGGTCTCCAGCTCTTACCTTATTTCATAGTTCTTAACACTGGTGTACTTGAATGAAGGCCAGCATTTTGATGGTTGTAAATAAATTATTTCAGTTTTAGGTACTCTACTAATCTTTTTGGTACTTTTAGAAGAGATTACTAAATATGTGCTTTGTTGTTAGAAATTTTTTCATCAGCATATTTTTTTATTTGTTTTGAGACAGGGTTATTTTTCTGTTGCCCAGGCAAGAGTGCAGTGGTGTAATTGTGGCTCCCAGGCTGTTGATCCTCCCATCTCAGCCTCCCAAGTAGCTGGGATTACAGGTGCATGCCACCATACCCAACTAATTTATTTTTTATAGAAACAGGGTTTCATCATGACAGTATATTCTTAACAAAAAATCAGAAATCACTCTGAATTTATGCAAAACTGTCAATGGACAGACAGTTAGGTGGCATTTATCTTCTCTAATATGGTTGGTAGAACATAGTCTAATGTCAAATTCCTGGAGTCATAAGAAACTAATTGTGCAGAAAGTATAAATGGATGGAAAGGAGGCAATTTTCGTTTTACTTCCCTTCTTGTTTTATGTTTAAATAGGTTAAGCTTACTCATCTTAAGTATTCACTGCTTCCTGACTGTGATCTCAGTCTTAAATATCCATTTCACTACCAGTTTCTGTTGATTTATTTTTTGAGTCATACAATTCAGAATTTGTAGGTAAACATCAAGACCTGTGTTTAAAAGTTCTTCAGTGTTTGCATATCTTAATTTCTTTGAATATTGTACTTTTCCGAATGGTGCTGAAGAAAGAAAATCTCTTAGGTTTGGGTGATGAACAATTAACAAGGTTTGGGTGATGAACAGTTATTAATAGCAAACAATTAATAGTCAAAAAAATCTAGATATTTTGCATCCACACAGCAGAGTATAGCTGTACCAGCCCTTCCTGAACTAGAGGCCTGACCATCTACCCACTCCTCTGGCTTCTGCTGACCAGTCTTTCTGGCCAAGGAAATGGACAAGAAATAACTAGGGGCCACCTTCCTTGTCTTCTCATTATAGGTTACTAGTATTGGAATCTACTGCTCCATCAGGAGACCTCACCCGCCCACACCACATTGCATCAGTTGTTCCCAACCGCTACCCTCGCTGGTTCACTCTAAGCCACATTGAGTCCCAGCAGTGTGAGCTGGCATCCACCATGCTAACTGCAGCCAAAGGTACTGTACTGTCCTGAGGCCTCATAATTGTTTCATTTGTTTGCCTGTTTATTTTTTTTTAAGTCTTGTTTTCTATGAAACTGTTAGTAGTGGTGTTAATGTCAGATAGGTTGAAGGGATCTTTTTCTTTAGATGTTAGCTTTTAAGGCAAAACAGGTGGCATTTTCCTCATTTACCTGCATCATTAACTTGCTGCCAGCAGAGCTCAGGTTAGTTACTATGCCAAGAAAATATAAATGGTTGAAATTCAGAAGCAGATTTAAAAGTTGGGTTACATTTTTTTCGTCCTGAAATATTCACCAAAAATGCATGAGAAGGAACTAGGAGAGCTGTTTGCTGTCTCACGTTGGTTCTGGTTCATCTGTGCTTTGAGTCATTGAGGGCGTGTCTCGGTGTGTCTTTTTCTGTGAAGCCGAGATTCACAGACATTGCAGTAATTATGGGAGCCCTAGTTGTGTGCCATCTGGGAACATGTTAGGTAAATAACTTGTGCTTTATGTTTTGTTTTGTTTCTTTTTTTCCCCTTTGTGTGTGTGTATGGTTGTATGGTTTTTGTTTGTTGTTTGTTTGTCTTGCTTTGCTTTGATTTGGTTTGGTTTGGTTTTCCCTTGTTCATTGCAGGCGATGTTCGGAGGCTGGAAACAGTATTAGAATCCATCCAGAAAAACATTCACTCCTCATCACACATCTTCAAGCTTGCCCAAGATGCATTTAAAATAGCAACTCTCATGGACAGTTTGCCAGACATCACTCTTTTGAAAGTGTCTCTGGAGCTGGGCCTGCAGGTACATGACTGGTAGTCTTTCCTGGGACATCAAAGACTGCTAAATAAAGGCACCACTTAGGGTTGTTTTTGTTTGATTGGATTTTTGAGTGCAGGTAAATGAGTCTTTGGAGTACAAATCTGTTAGACTTCAGGAGAGAACTGTATTTCAGAGACGTGGTCACTCCCAGCTGAACCAGACTGCTATGTAAGGTACAGGGACTGTACATTTAGAAGCCTAAGTTGTATCTTTCAATTAAGAAAATCATTTTCTGAATTGCAGCCTTAACGACACGGTTTCTCCTTTGAATGAAAGGAGAATTATTGCTAACAAGAGACTTAAATAAAGCTAGTATGTATAATGAAGATTCAGTTGTTAGGGACAAATTTTTAGAGAAAGTAAAAATTTTTATTGATGTTTGCATTTTCATAATAGGTGGGCAGTTCTAGCTCCTTTTAATAACTCTGAGAAAAATAGGTAAAGGAGGAGTGATCGGGCCAGAGTCCAGTTTTAGATTTCAGCAGAACAGAATACCAAGAACGTTTTGAGTTAGTCAAGCAGATAGATGTTTGCTTCCTTATAGTTTCTGAACAGATCACTGTATAAACCAGGAACTAAAAAATTTGTTTCTATTTTTCTCATGGAATCTCTATTAACATTTGCTTTCTTCCCATTAAAAAGCAGTGAACAAAATTGTTATACCTCAGTTACCTAAAGTTTGGGGAATATAATCCCCTGATTGGATAATTAATCTGGTTTTTTAGTTGTGGATTCTCCCTTACTAATAATGTTTAAATAATGGGATCATAGGAAAATGTACCTACCACTGTAACATAGAGTACTGTACAAGCAAAAGGTATAGAAGATTACTTTTAAGCTATACAGTGATGGTTCAGCAGGGTTTTTTTTGTTTTTTTTTTGTTTTTTGTTTTTTAATTCTTGTTATTTGGCTAATTTTTGTCACCATTTGCCTCATCTTAAAGATGTGATACAGAAAGAACCATTAGCATGAGCTTTCTCGTTATTTGGAATTCTTGGTAAATAGGATATGCATGAGAGCTTATTCCTTGCCTCATGCTTTCTAGAACCTAAGAAGGAATCTCACAGGCTCTTTGTGAGTATTTCTGGAACCTAGGAAGGAATCCAAGAGGGCCTTTGGGGATATGATGTCCCTGGATATTTGTGTGCGTGTGTGGGTTTTTTTTTTTTTTTTTTTTTTTTTTTTTTTGATGGAGTCTCACTCTGTCACCAGGCTGGAGTGTAGGGGTGCAATCTCAGCTCACTGCAACTTCTGCCTCCTGGGTTCAAGCAATTCTTCTACCTCAGCCTCCTGAGTAGCTGGGGCTACAGGCATGCACCACCACACCTAGCTAATTTTTGCATTTTTAGTAGAGACGGGGTTTCACCATATTGGCCAGGCTGGTCTCGAACTCCTGACCTTGTGATCCGCCCGCCTTGGCCTCCCAAATTGCTGGGATTATAAGCGTGAGCCACCACACCGGCCATCCCTGGATATTTTGAATCTTAAAGAATGGAGGAAGTACAAAGAGGTGGATATGTGTATTTAAGGACTTCTTATTAGAAAGTGAAAGACAAAATCAGATCACTAATGATATCAAGGATGATTCTTTCCCCCATAAACCTGGAGTTACCTTCATGGTCACCAGAAAAGAGCAACCAGAGATTGAAGGAATAACTAAAATGATTATTTTAAAATACCTCTTTCCCCACTGAGAGTTCCTGGTTAGAATGAATTCACAGGAGCCTCAGAAATTGAACTATGGAATGTTAACTATGGGGAGGGAAAAAGGGCATCGGCTATGTTTAATGCTCCAGTCCAGCCCTCTGATTTTGCAGATGAGGGATAGAGTAACTGGTTCAGATACCACATCTGGTCAGTGGGCCCACCAGGAGGAGAATGTGGGCCTCTTGCCAGGAGGAGAATGTGGCTGCGGCAAGGCCACCTGGGGTAGCCATGGACAAATCCAAATTCATATTTAGAGCTTTGCTCTAAATTGTGCTTTCATCTTCCTGGTGGTAGACAGTAGGTATGCCTTATATACCTTATAGTTTATCCCCCTTTTTTTTCATTGACTGAGGATAATTTTGCAAAACATTTTGTTATCCTGCTTTTATAGGTTATGCGAATGACACTGTCAACCTTAAATTGGCGACGGCGGGAGATGGTGAGGTGGCTGGTAACATGTGCTACTGAAGTCGGTAGGTAAACTCTGGAACAGAAGCTTTCCCAGGGGCCTCATGGTAGGATTTAACTTGTCAGTTACAGACACGTGAACATATTCACTCTTTTACTTTGACTTCTCCAAGGCTCCTCTAGCCGTCTACAAGGGCTCCCTTTTCCCCGACCCCCTACCCCTAACCTTCAGTTATACATATTTGTATTATTCAACTTTGAATTGATCACATTTGTGAAGCTCCAGCCTCTTACTTAAAATGGTATAAGTCAGTGAGTAAACTGTTTTGTTTTTATTCAGTTAATATATATAAAGTTACCTAGTTGCACTGTTTTTCTTCTTTATCATCTCAAGGCATATATCATGGTATCCAGCAGAGAAATGATGCCCACAGGGTGTGGTTTAGGTGATCTTCCAGATGTGTGAGCAATTGTAGCTAGCCATAAGAAGATTCCCTGGCTGTCCATAAGCTGCCATTTTGTGAGGCCCTTCAGCTAACTATTTCCCCGCTACAGCAGTAGATCAGTTCAGAAGAAAACTGTACATTCCCAGCAAGAATGCCAACAGAAACAAATGGTTGCTATTTATTTATTTCTTTATTTTTGAGACGGAATCTCGCTCTGTTGCCCAGGCTGAAGTGCAGCAGCACAATCTCGGCTCACTGCAAGCTCCATCTCCTGGGTTCATGACATTCTCCTGCCTCAGCCTCCTACAGACGCCTGACACCACGCCCGGATAATTTTTTGTACTTTTAGTAGAGATGGGGTTTCACCATGTTAGCCAGGATGGTCTTGATCTCCTGACTTCGTGATCCACCCACCTCAGCCTCCCAAAGTGCTGGGATTACAGGCGTGAGCCACCTCGCCCAACGGTTACGATTTAAAATAAATATTGGTTAAACGTTCTTTTTTCTTATTTGCATCAGAAAGGGATACATACTTCATGCTGAGAAAACACTACCATCCAAGTGTTTAGATATGACACAGCATATACTATAAAATTACTATTTTTCTTTCACTAATGTATAATGGTTTCTTATTTTGGAAAAGGGACATTGGTCTCAATACAAAGATTATCTTTACATTATTAAAGTCATGCTTTAGTGAAGCAATACAAAGATAATACTAATTTAAGAACTGCCACATAACTTCTCTACCCCTGCCCTGAGATACCAACCTGATTTCTCTCTGAGACCTAGTACCTTCTCTTCAAATCATTCACTTTTAGGATTTTCCTACAAGTGAGGCATATTGGGTCTGTGAATGTAAAGTGATTATTTTAAAGACATAGTCAGCTATTTACAACATTTAATTCATCTGTAGGTCTGCTTCTATTGACTTTATTCTCTTGATTATGGGCCACATTTTCCAGCTTCTTTGTGTGTTTTAAAATTTTGTATTATGTGTACTTTTACCTTACACACAAGCACACAAGCCATGTAAAGTCCCTGTTTTGGTGAGGGTTGCAATTTTTGACCTCAGATTCTGACAGGAAGCCCCAGTGAACTAGAACTCATTAGCAAAAAGCCATTGTCTGAAATGGCAAGCAGCACAGTACAAATACCAGCTACCAAGAGGATTGGTTCTTTATTATAGCAAGTTCATGTTCCTTTCAGCATTTCACTGAATAACAATTCATAATGACCTTATTTTTAAAGGTTTCTCCCAGGCATATTACCTTACAGGGTTTTCTAGTCTAGCTCATGTCCTGTGATGGCTAACAATGTAAACACTGGTTGTAAAAGTCAAAATAAGGCAGAACCTCTGGCCAGCCTCCTTGTCAGTAATAGAGCCTGTTTGTGTTCCTTGCAGGGGTTTATGCCCTGGACAGCATCATGCAGACCTGGTTTACACTCTTTACTCCCACCGAGGCCACAAGTATAGTTGCAACTACCGTGATGTCCAACAGCACCATCGTCCGCCTCCACCTGGACTGCCACCAGCAGGAAAAGCTGGCCAGCAGTGCCCGGACACTTGCACTGCAGTGTGCCATGAAGGATCCACAGAACTGTGCCCTCTCTGCGCTAACCCTTTGTGAAAAGGATCACATAGCTTTCGAGACGGCATACCAAATTGTTCTCGACGCTGCTACGACCGGCATGAGCTATACACAGCTCTTTACAATAGCACGGTACATGGAGCACCGCGGGTACCCCATGAGGGCCTACAAGCTGGCCACCCTGGCCATGACCCATCTCAACCTGAGCTACAATCAGGACACACACCCTGCCATTAATGACGTTTTGTGGGCCTGTGCGCTTAGCCACTCCCTTGGTAAAAATGAGCTTGCAGCTATAATACCTCTGGTGGTCAAGAGTGTCAAGTGTGCAACGGTACTGTCAGACATTTTGCGCAGATGCACTCTGACCACTCCTGGCATGGTGGGACTACATGGGAGGAGGAACTCTGGTAAGCTCATGTCACTGGACAAAGCCCCCTTGAGGCAACTCTTGGATGCCACGATTGGGGCCTACATCAACACAACGCACTCACGGCTGACACACATCAGTCCTCGGCACTATAGTGAGTTTATAGAGTTCCTCAGCAAAGCCCGAGAGACCTTCTTAATGGCGCATGATGGACACATTCAGTTTACACAGTTTATTGACAACCTGAAACAAATCTACAAAGGCAAAAAGAAACTGATGATGTTGGTTCGCGAGAGGTTTGGTTGATAGATCTTGTATGA